>NC_090932.1:1441369102-1441672456 GCF_040938575.1 Ambystoma mexicanum
CAGGTCTTCATGTCACCACAGTCAAAGAATATTTGGTGGCCTTGTCTGTGTTGAAGTGGTCCCAGGATCAAGGTTCATATTTGGCGATCCGGTTGATGGCACAATTCCTAAAGTACCTTGTAAAAAGGTTTTCGCCAACTCCCTTTGTTGTGCTTCGTTGGGATCTTAATCTGGTTTTGACATAACTCATGGTGGCTCCCTTTGATTCGCTGCACACTTGTTCTTTGCGTCTCATCTCTTTAAAGACAGCCTTTCTAGTGGCAGTTACATCTGCTAGATGGGGTGTCAATTGCAAGCCTTATGCTGCAAACTGCCCTTCCTGTGTTTTTTTTTTCCAAGAGAAAGTCTCGCTCGGGGTGAGACCTGGATTTTGCCCAAAAGTTGTCTTTAAATTCAACCAATCACAGCCCATAGACCTCCCTGTTTTTTACTCACCACTGCACCTATCCTAAAAGGGCTCTAAGCTTCTACATCGCAATGACGTCTAAGTTCAGAAAAACTGACCAACGCTTTGTGGTCTTCTCCTTAGCCTGTAAAGGCCTAGCGATAACAAAACAAACGTCCCTCTGGATCATCTTCTGCATTGCAGAGTGTTAGCAGTCCGCAGGCACGGTATTACCATCAGGCATCAGGGCATATTCGACTAGTGGGGGGTCTCTGCGTCAACTGCATTACAATGGGGCGTCCCTGTTAGGGATATTTGTTGTGCGGCAACAGAGTCCTCTCTTCAGACTTGGTTTAGATGTTGATTGCATTGCTGATGTGCGTTTTGACAGGGCCGTGCTACAAAATCTGTTAGTCAAACTTTCTGCATGCCTCCTTCACCTACTGCTTTGGGAGTGTATCAGATGAGGAATCTGCTGGAGAAAAGCAGTCCATTGAGGAAAAATTACTTATCTTAATGATCTTTCTATGGATTCTTCTCCTGCAGATTCCTCATCTAACCTCCCGTCCATCCCTGCTTATAAAGTCAATGGTTGGTGCGCATCTTCTCTTTTGATGGTAACTTGGATATATATATATATATATTTTGTTTTCTGATGCTACGAATTGTGGTGTCTTGTACAAAGTTCTTCCTTCCTTTGGAAGTTGGCTGTTATTTAACTTTTTGTGGTTTTACTAGCCGTTGTTATCTCTGTTTTCCTATGCAGCATGGTTGGCTTGGGGAAAAAAGGGGGAAGCTAGGCATGGGGCCTAGTGACAGAGTTATATACGACGCCTGATGTCAAGTCCGGAGCCGATGATCGAGTGCCGGGCAATACGGATCGACAGACGAATCGAGATCCACTACACCCCATTCCGATATCTTTCCAACGCAGCAGAACTAGGGAAGACCCATACCCCTTTTTAAGGATCAGTAATAAAGTCTCAATACCCTGGCTGGAGAGCACACCAGGGTTGAAAAGGAAAGAGCCATACCCCTTTAAGGTTAATTGTGATAAACTGAAGAAAACGGTGTGTTTAAAAGGAGACTCAAGGGAAGGCTTATTCACTCTGGAATACATTGGATGGTGAAAAACAGAAGGAACAAAGGGAAAGAGTTATTTTCCTTAAAACTGCAGAAGCATAATGAGTGGAGCAACTCAAGCGAGAAGTTCCCATTGAAACTGTGAAGTGAATTATTATATACAGAAAGAGATACAAGGGGAGAGCCTTTTGTAATTCGATTGTTAACATTTAGTCAAAATCAAAATCCAACTTTATCTCAAATGAAACCTAAAAATCAGTGTGGAAATCAGTCGGTCCCCATATCTAATGTAGATATCTAAAATAATGAGAACAATGTCATCTCGTGAGGCTTGTGATGTATTCCAGGGTTATCATGCTGTCTCACATATGTGATAAGGGTGCCCCATTCCTTGAGGTATCTCCTCTTCCCTTCAGGTGCTGCATCTATTTTATTCATTGCAGCCACATACCAAACTCTTGTCCACCACTCCCTAACATCTGAGACAGTCTGGGACTTCCAGTTCTTTGCTATGACCAGCTCGCTGCTACCAGAAAGTGGGTTATTATCTTGGATGTTTTAGTACCCAACTTGTACTGCCCCTGGAGGTCTTCATCACCCAATAAAGATTGTCTGCTAGCAGGTCAGCCACAGTGATTATTTTAACCTGAGCCAGCACCTCCTTCCAGAACACCTGGGTAATAGGACATGTCGCCCACATATGAAGAAACGTTCCTGTAGCGCTTGAGCATCTCCAGCATTTGGTAGGAATGTGTTGGGTTCATCTTATTCAAGCTTTCTGGAGAATACCATCAGAGCATCAATTTGATGCCATTCTCCTTAAGTTGAACCAAATTGGAATATTTCCCAGCCCTTAAATGTTATACCAGGCTAAATCATCTATGGGCTTCCCCATAGCCTCCTCCCATTTAATCATATATGTTCGGGGGGTTTAAATCTATTGGTGTTAAGGACTTTGTATGAAGATGAAACCAGACCAGCTGGGGGGGTAACCAATCAACATGTCCTCAAACTGCGATGCTTCCCTTTTTGAGTGATTTGCTACCTTCATACTTGCAATCCAGTGACTGAGTTGTATGTAGCCATACTTATCCGTGTCTACCACCATAAAGGTTTGTTTGACCTGCTCAATGATACGGGTTGTTCATTCTCAAACAGTTGGCCCAACCTAAATAGTCCTCCCTCGGCCCATCAGGTAAACCTTCTTGCATCCTGCCCGGGAGGGAATTCCCAACTGTTCCAAATCCCAGTAAGAGGAGAGGGGAAAGTAGTTGTTGCGTATCTACACGCTGCTTTGTCCCAATAGTCAATCATTATCTTGGTTGAAGGGGGAACCCATTTCTATTACGCTTTCTAGTTCCGAGCGAGCACCAGCACCAGTCATGCAGGGTGACCCAGAGGCTGAACTGTTCAATATTCACCCAATGTTTTGGGTTTTATAGCGCTGGCCGGCTTTCTAGCAGTGGGGCCAATTGAGCAGCATATTGATAGCTTTCTATGTCTGGTACTGCCAGAGCCCCTCTTTCCTTTGCTGCCATCAGCGTATGCCTGGCCACTCTGGGGAGCCTGTTTGCCCAAATAAATCTTAAGATGTGAGACTGTAGTTCTTGAAGGACCGTCCTTGGCATCCAAATTGGTAATGCCTGGAAAGTATACAATAAACGTGGCAGCAAGGTCATTTTGACTGCTGTCATCCTACCCAGCCAGGAAATGTCTAATTTACCCCATCTTGCCATGTCCTGTTTAGCTGCGGCAAAGAGTGCTGAAATGTTGTCTGCATATAATTGATCATATTTCATGGTCAGAAAGATGCCCAAATATTTCAAGGCATCGGACGCCCATGAGAATTCAAAAGGGTTTGTCAGCCGACTAACCGTTTTCTGTATTTCCGAGATATTAAGTATGGTAAATTTCAAATAATTAATCTTAAACCCAGAGACACACGAACCGCTCCAACAAAGAAAATATATTGGAGATTGAAACTTGAGAATCCTTCATATAGAAGAGCAGATCATCTGCATATAATGCAACTTAATGTTGGTATCCGGCGATAATAACCCATGGATACCTGCAGCTGAATGGACCAGCCTCGCTAGGGGTTCCATAGTCCTGGCGAACAATAGGGGAGGCAGTGGGCCACCCTGTATGGGTACCTCTCTGCAGATTTACCGGGTTCGACAATGCACCATTCAGTTTAATTTGCGTGGATGGGAGGACACAATTGGCCAGTCCCCTCCCAAGGAAACCAGGACTGAACCCAAACTCAGCCAGCACTTAGGAAATGTATACCCAGTCCACCCGATTGTACGCTTTTTCAGCATTGATCGAGAGAACGGCCATCTCCTTTCTGCATTGTCGGGCCCAGGCAATTACATCAATTTTTGGTCCGTGCCCACTATGTCCGGGAACACGGTGGCTAAACGGGTAGCAAATATTTGGAGTAAATACAAGCGTCATAATTAAGAACTGCGTTATGTGTGTAAGAGGAGCATTGTGTGGCATCTTTGCCTGTTTTACCAATCAGTGTTAATGCTGATTCCCCCATAGTGGATGTGATGGTCCCCGTGTCTGCAAGGAATTAAAAAGGATCGCCAACTAGTGGGTGAGTACACCCGCACATGTTTTATAAAAACGGGCTGTAAAACCATTTGGGCCCAGGGCTTTATTAGTAGGGAGAATGCAGATAGCCTCAGTAATTTCTTCAACTGTTAGGGGAATATCCAATCTCTGCTTACTGTCTTCCGCAATCTGGGGAAGATGGGCGTCCCAGATAAAATGGTCTTGTTGGGTCTCATTGAGTGTCTCGCCCTTGAATAGTGTTGTATCATACCGTGATAAGATGTGCAGTTTAGTGGGCTTGTCCTCATACAATGTGGCTGCTGAATCCATCAGGCCCCCTATTGTGTTCCTGTTCTACTGGGCTTTATGTTGGTATGCTAGGATGCGTGATGCCTTATTAGATGTGCTAAAATATAAATGCTTTGTTTTGAGCAATTTATGGGAGATATCCGTCCATAGTGCCTTCACCTCTACCCTCGCCACCTGCAACTGTCTATATGTCTTCCCAGAACCATCCCCTTTATATAGGGTTTCCCATTCCTGCACCCTCTCTTCAGCTTGCCATCGTTGGTCTGTTAAGACCTGTTTACGTACTGAAGACAGGCTAATAAACTCGCCACATAATGTAGGCTTAAAGGCATCCCGCACCGTGGCTATAGTGATTTCCCCATTCACGTTGTCTTGGAACTATTGTGTAATCTCGGAGATGGTGTTGCAAAATGCAGGGTCGGCTAAAAGAGAGTCATTTAGTTTCCATAAAGTAGTTTTCCGAATACCCAGCCCAACTGCATCATCCAACTGAATGGTGATGGGGGAATGATCTGGAACCAGTGGCAGTTCTTTACTGACCGAGTTGATTCCTTGTAGTAGGGATTGAGAGACCACTAAGTAGTACATTCTGGAATAACTAGGGTGAACATGTGAAAAGTGTGTAAAGTCGCGGGTGTGGGGATGCAAATGTCCCCACACTTCTACCAAATGTAGGTCGACCATTGCTTGTTTGCGGGAGATTGTTTCTCCTTTTCCGACATGGTTGCTAGACCTGATCTATCCATCCCAGCATCCAGTACCACATTGAAGTCCCCACCAGCCACGAGATCCCCCTGTTGAGATTGGGCTATGTAAGGGAACACTTGACTTTCCCGAGGAACATTAACTTTCTCAAAGCGAAGGGAGTTAGCCATTAGAATTACCACCCCTGCCTTCTTGTAAGGAAAAGAGACAAAACATTGATACGGGAAGCATTTGGAGCATAACCTTGGCCAATCTTTTCTCAATAAATGAGTCCATTGGATTAAGAAAATGCTGGCCTTTAATTCCACCAATCTAGCAAGCACACGCCTCCTTTTTTCGGGGTGTTCAGCCCCTGAACATTCATAGAGACAGTTTTTTTTTTCCAGCCATCCCTGCAGGGCTGCCCCCTATATATGTATCCCAAGTTTAACTGGGCCCCTGATGTGATGAGCCTTCTATGATCCTCCCGTCTATTCTTCCACGAACGCGCACTGGACCAGCCCGCTGGAGGGGGGTTCTTGGCCCACATCTCTGGGAAGTTGGATTTGGTATGCTGGTATCTTCAGATCCTCAATTGCCATTCGAAGGGTCGTATATTGATGTTGGAGCCCATTTACTTTAAAAAGGATACCAAACGGGTATCCCAATCAATATTTAATGCTTTTACTTGTAAGCCATAGGGTGAGCGGTCGCATTGATCTGTGCTTTTGAATAGTTCCTTGGGCCAGGTCTTGGAATAATTGCAAGGTGTTCACTCTAAATAGAATCGCTCGCTGGGCTTTGGATTTCTGAAAGATAAGTTCCTTACTTTTGAAGAAATGTACTCTTTGTTAATAAATCTGGAAGGAGGTTTTGGCGTTGTTGAATGTTAGAGAAGACTGTGTCCAGTCGAGAGTGAGGTCCAATTCAGTTTCTCTCAATATATCTAGGAACATCTCTTGAACGTATGCCTTTAACTCCTGTGCCCTTTGGAAATCCCTCTGATGTGAATATTATTTCTTCTTGAGCGATTTTCTACGTCTTCCTGTTTCTCATCTGAGGAAGCTATACAGGCCTCTAGCACTGCTACCCTTTTTTCCGTTTGGACATAGGAGTTTGCTTGGTCACAGAAAGCTGACTTTAAATCACCTCATGTGAATTCAGTCTGTCGGACATTCTGTACTAGCTCTTGAAAGGAGCGCTTCAGTTCTTGTAAAGTGGCGGCCATCCACTGAATAGGTTGAAGCAGGCGTGTTATGTCACCCTTTGTCACTGGCAGCGCATCAGGATTCCAAAGATGAAGCAGGTTCTGAACTCATCGGGTCAACGCCCTTGGCTGTTGTAGCATCACTTTGATAGAGCTCGCCGCTTTATCTCTAGTTTTCCCTGTCTGTATGATGAAAGTGGTACTTTCTTCCTAAACACACAAGCCAAGATGCAGGGTGTATCAGCTGTTGCAGGGAGCCTGTCATCCTAAGTGACGAGACAGTGACTCGAGAGGGGCTCTAGGCAGGTCCAGCTCTTCCGTGCATACCTTCCAACTTTTTCTCCAAATGGGACAGTTGCCCACCCAGGACGTACCTTTCTTAAGCTATTTCAACATGGGGAGTTTGTACGCTCAAGATCAGCAACAATGCTCCTGTACATTCCCCTTTGTGAAAGATGACTCCTCACAGTTTTCTTAACCAGTCCTCTACATCCATATGTTCACTGGCTGCTGCGGCTCAACTATAGCCGGCATCAATTCCTCATTAGAGAAAATCAGCCAAGTAGGCACTGCCGTGACCCGCGGGCACTGGAAAACACCAGTTCGCAGGTTAGGCTTAGGGATCGCCTCGTCTCGGCGGTGCACCCTGAGGCAGTCTGCCCAGCGAAGCTCCATCACTCTGGTTACCCACACCTGCCTGCTGTTTGA
Organism: Ambystoma mexicanum; assembly: GCF_040938575.1. NCBI lineage: Eukaryota > Metazoa > Chordata > Amphibia > Caudata > Ambystomatidae > Ambystoma > Ambystoma mexicanum. The sequence continues at coordinate 1,441,376,038 of NC_090932.1, forward strand.
AACTCACTTGTCACTGCCCGGCTGGTGGGTGGTCTTAATGATCTGTGTGCCCGTCGTCTCCATACGTCAGACACCCCGCTTGCACGATCCGGGGAACATCACCAGTGTGCGGGTCCACCGTCTCTGTAGCTGCTCCATTGGAGGGGAATACCATGTCTCGGGAGCCGGGAAGCCTCTCACAGCATGCAAGCCCTGTTGGTGGCCACACAGGGTGCTGCTAGCCTTTTCCTTTGACTTCTTGAGGCGCTGTGGTGCCGCAGCAGTCCCCGAGGTTGCTGGCAAGCGTCTGCCATTCTCTCTGCCGCCTCGACTTTCCTGGCAGCAATGATGATGCGCTGGAGGCCCGAATAAGGATGGCCTTGCTCTCTCAGCCAGATAGCAGCCCCTCCTTAGGGTTCCAGCGCTAAAAAGACGATCTTCCGGTTCCTGTGGGGTTCTGACCCCGCTACAGCAAGTTTCGGTTTAATAGCTGCGGGATGATAGGTCTTATTGCCGACATAAAGGTATCTGCGCTGCAGAGCTCACAGGGCTAAGCCGCCTTCAGACTCCAGCCAGGCCACGCCCCCCAGGAGAGACTTTTGAAACAGAGGAACATTATTTGATCTTTTTTTTAGAAGTACCGGACAGACACTGAAGGACCAGAAGAAACATAGGGGAAGGGAGGATCCCTTCCTCTCATGCAACTTTAATTTCTTTTTTGTTTTTTGGCACCTTAAAACTTTGTTTTTTAACTCTCATAGAAAGCTACAACCATCTAGCTTGCAGAAATCCCCTTTTTACACTTTATATTGAGTTTAGAGTTTTGGGCACAGGGAGGAGGACAATCTTTGTTTAACATCCTGACACAGATGTTCCTTAGTTTTGTTGAGGCAGGGAAACCCCTCTTGGGATTAGGGATAGATAGGATTTCTCCCAACCCCCTTATTATTTTGTGATACATTAAAGTTTATAATCAACACTTAACATGCCACTGTTTCCAAGTCTTATTCTTGATCCCTTACATTTAGTAGAGTGTACATTCTTATGTAACTAGATAAGGAGAATCGTTGAGAGAATGACTGAAAGAATTTTGGCAGACATTTCAGACTTGATCACTGCCAATAAACTTGATACTATCTTCATTACCCAGACATGGCTCACACCTATCTCCTTCCATGTTTTTGATGTCCATGTCCCACCGAGATGCAGCATCCAACATACCAACAAATTGACTGGTCTGTGAAAACAGGGGAGGAGTGGCAGTCAACCATAAAATCTACTGGCCTTGTACAGTACATGCTCAGTAACCATTATATTCAATGGAAACTCTTGCTTGGCAATTCCCTTTGTCACACAAGGGCTTTGCCACATTTCACCTCCAATACGGACCACATTACAGGCTTGGTAGCTTCCTGGATGAGATTAAAGACTTTCAACAGCTTCAGTTTCTCACACGACCAACATCTCCTTTGGTGACTTCAATCTCCCTTTAGACAAACCTCATAAAGGGGTTGGCAAATTCCCCAGAAAAATGTGGCCACATCAGAACCAAACAGACCTCAACTAAAGAGCTCTCTATCAACAAACGGTCCGTTAAAGCTCATGCGAAATGCTGGCACAAGGCCACAAACCTTCTTTCACTCAAGGCCTTACATTCCAAACAGCAGACCCTCATATCTGAAGCCAAAACTGCTTATTAAACCAATGCTATTTCAGCAGCCTATAACAGGAGTGAAGCCCTTTTCACAGCAGTCCAACATTGCTTGAACCGCACACTTTGTCTGCAAAAAGTAGCGTTGTAACCCCATTTGTTAACATACTCTGGGGTAACGAAATGCAACAAAATATTTTTTCATAATACAAAACAGTCAAACATATACAAATGGTAAATTCATGTTTAATGTGGAATAGTATCAATGACAAAAAGACTTACAAGGTGACAAGGTTTTCTAGAGCGATAGGGAGAGAGTTACACAAAACGATACCCCTGTTTATTAGACACGATTGCGTCATGATAACGTTGATGCATTAAGATTGTTCTGGGTTTCCCAAGAAAAGGTTGTTTCACAGGGCCGCACCACAGATTTACATTTTGTTAAATTAAGCCTACATTCAATCAACTAGTGGTGCCCACATTAATCTCCCCTGGCTATTTCGTTTTCAACACAGAAAGAGAGAGCTGGTCGATGAACGCTATGTGACATTGCTACCAACCCATCAAGCCTTTCCTGGTCTCGCAACAAAGTAGCCCAAGCTTTTTTAGTCTGCTTAACTTACTACTCATGTTACAATTTGTTCAATGACCATTTCATCTACATATCTACATATTCCCCCTGTCTCCCTCCAACTCTGTTCAGTTTTTGCTGACGTGTTGCCTGGTTCACCTCCAGAACCTAACATGTCCCAGGCTCACCCGCCAGTCTTTTGCACTTGCCTCTGGGCCACTTCACTTTTTTTCAGCATTAATGCCCTTTCAGCTTGCGCTACTTGAGTGGGGCAACCTCTCTGCACTTAACCCAGGGCCCTGCTGGACTGGACTCGTTTCCTCCCCTCCCCCACACCTCTGTTTGTACATATGTATTACCTAAATGTTCTAGGACCAGTTCATTGTCTATCCTGTCCTCCCTCCCCCCTCCCCCACAGTTTCTCGTCGCCCCTCCCGAGCTTGGTCACAACTATAACACTTCATGGACTTGCAGTAGGAGAAATGTCATTGGGTCTAGTATTCTAATTTTCTTTGTTTTGATCATTCAGAATGTTCAAGGCCTAAGAATGATTCTGTATTCCCTTGTTCCCTTCCTGCCTTGAAGTGCTTTAAAGCACTTTACCTGTGTATAAGCGCTGTATAAATAATCAGTAAATAAGTATTGTAATTGTGTAGGAGGAGGCGACTAACACACAGGTGGCATAGTGATTGCTATAAGCTTTTATTGTTTCTGAAAATGAAGAGAAAACTTAAATTCCATATCTCAAAGATGGGTTCCCTGCCTCAACTAAAATACTATGGTTGTCATCAAAATGTCCATGTAAATCAATAGTCCATCGTGCTGTGTCAAAACCCTACTTCGACTGGATTGTGTCCTCCCACATATTATTCATCTTTGATATTCGTATCTCGCCAGCTTTGCTGCTTCGGAAAAAACAATTCTCGGCAGAGTGCACTGTGCACGATATTGTGGCGTTGATGTCCGTCGAGGGCCGCCATGGAGCGTCAACGTCATTAGTAGTATAAAAAGCTTGTTCAGCGCCCGTTGGCTTCAGTTCCATTTTTTTCAAAAAGCTTTCGCTTCGAGCACTAACGGCATGCTTTATTTTTCTGTGGAAAAATGTAATCTTCAACACCATTGACCCCCAAGTCGGGATTTAAAAAATGTTAGGAATGCAGGGTTTGAATGTCCATAACCAACCCTCAACGCATTTGCCTTTGGTGTCTGTCCTCCGGGCACCGTACCAAAGACTGTGGATGTTGTCAGTCCATGACGGAAAAAGCTTTCCAGGAACGCAGGGGTAAGCTGGCGGTGGAGAAGGAAGCTTCGAAAGGTCTCCCTCTTCTTCCTCAGACTCCTCTGCAAAGGTTATCATGTGCCTGACTAGGTCAGATTCCCCTAGTAAATGGGACGTTTTCAGAGTGGAGATGATGGGGATCTTTGAGAATGCAGCCTCGACCCCCTCAAAAGAGTCATGCAAGAGCCATGCCCCGGTCACTCCTTCGGACGACTTAGGGAAGTCAAAGGCTACCTCGGCAAAAATGAGTACGCCTGCTGTTCGTCGAGAAACTCGACCCGACGAAAAGGCGTCGAAGCTATCAACTCGACAATCCTATCCATCCCTGATACTGTTGAAAAAGTCTAAGTCGTCGAAAGCGTTTGAGTTGACGCCATCAGCGGCGACTACTTCGCCGAAATCGAGGGCGCTTCCTGACAAATCGACCCTTTTCATTGAGGCCCGTATCGGTTCAGGAGAAAATCTTTAAAACTGTACCGAGAAAAGACTTTTTCAAGTCAATGTCTTCCATATATGAAGAGGAAAGTGCCTCTGATGAGGAGACTTCATCTTTCGGGGTGCAGTTTCGCACAAAAGATTTACCTGAAGAGCTCATTGATCCACAATCAAAGATGAAAGACCTCTGTGACTCCCTGCAGTTTGCTAGTGTACTTGATACTTCTCCAGAATTGGAGTTTGGCAGGCCTGACCCGTCAGAGCATGCTTACTCAGGTTACAGAAATTTGATGAACAGAGTATATGAGGTGGAGTAGGGCTTCCCCGGCATATGAGAAGGATGACATGATGGACATCATAGATCAGGGACCTCAGAAGGACCCAATCTTACCCTTCCACAAAGCCCTTCAGAGGAAGGTTGTTGCCAATTGGGAAGCTCCAGAATCTGGGCCTGCTGTGAGCAGGAACTTCTCTAGGAAATATAGACCCTTCAGCAGTGATCCAGACTATCTCACAAAACATCCTACCCAAGAGAGTCTAGTAGTACAGGCTGCTACTTCAACCAAACAGTCTGCCTATCCCTCTATCCCCATGGATAGAGACGATAAGAAAGTTGGTGCATGGGCTTGCAAGTTCTCATCAGGCAGCATGGCCTTGAAGTCTACTAACGTTACATGTACATTAGCTAGATTTTCTTACACCCTGTGGGATTGTGTTGCCATGGCAGCTGATCACATTCCGGAAGGCGAAGAAAGTTTCAGCTTCCTGAATTTAGTTAAAGATGGTAAGGGGGCGATGGGAGAATGTCTCCAATCAGGATTGAATACTTCTAATAGCATCAGCAGATCCATGGCTGCAAGCACCGTACTGTGCTGGTTTGCGTGGTTGGAAAAGTCGGGGTATGCACCGGACGTGCAGGCCAGACTGCTCAATATGCCCTTTGACTGCTCGAGGTTGTTCGACAGCAAGGCGGATGAGAGTCTGGAGAAGCTGCAGATCTCCAAGGCGGCAGCTAAGTCCCTTAGCGCCTCCATTGGACAAACTCAACACCCCTACTCGGGCTCATCTTCCTGGAGGCGTTGTTCTTTTCGCTTCTATTCCTCAGTTGGTAGAGGAAGAGGACAGGCCAGACAAAGGGGGCACAGAAGAGTCATTCATGGTGGACGAGGAAGGGGTGCTGAATCAGCCCCAACAGTGGCATCTGCATCCTCAGCAGCTGCCTCTAAACCATTCTGAGGCCTTGACCAACAAGACCCCGGTGGGAGGCAGAATCTCTCAGCATCTGAAGGAATGGCAGGGCATTCATTCAGATGCTTGGGCACTGGAAACAGTAGTTCAAGGTTACTGCCTTCCTTTTCTAAAAAAGGCCTCAGGATCATCCTCCGGGAACCAACTCTGTCAAAATTCCAGATCCGCTCCTTATGCAGGAAATCTTAACCCTGCTAGAGAAAGGTGCAATAGAACATGTACATCTAGCGGAGAGGAAAAAGGGTTGGTATTCCCCCTACTTTCTCATTCCCAAGCAGGACGGAGGATTGAGACCCATCTTGGACTTAAAAATTTTAACAAGTTCCTCAAGAAGGACAGGTTCAAGATGGTTACCCCTTCTGAGATCCGTCAGGCTAGCCAACTCCAAGAATGGTTGGTATCATTGGACCTTCAGGATGCTTACTTTCATGTGCCAATCCACACAGAAAGTACCTGATGTTCGCGGTTGGCATTTCTCACTATCAGTTTAGAGTTCTACCATTCGGGCTGACCTGTGCCCGAGGGTTTTCACCAAGCTGATGGTGGTAGTGGCAGCAAGTTTCAGGAGTGGGGGGATTCACGTCTACCCCTACCTGGATGACTGGTTGATCAGGGCTTGTTCACCTGAGCAAGCCCAGGAACATCTCAGTATCACCTGACTCTCCCTACACAGACTGGGATTCTCCCTCAATTACAAGAAGTCCATATGATACCATTCCAAAGACTCCAGTTCATCGGAGCGGACTTGGATACTTCCTCAGGGAAAGCCTTGCCTCCCGAGGTGAGAGCTGAACACATGCAGCAGATGGTGTTACGCTCACCTGGTATCCACAGGGACGCCACCCAGCCCTAGTTGAATGATATATGCCACATGGACACTTAATCGCATATATAATGTTTGGTGTATCGCATGTTGCATAACATTTTAGATATATCTCTTCTCCTATACGGGGACGGTTGATAGTGTGCATGGGAAAGTTCCCTTCCTGGTGGTCTCTAGTTTCTTGGCCGGTGGTCTAGTCTTTACAAGTCTGTCCCTTAAATTTGCACTTGTTTTGTATGCAAATATTGGTATGTCCTTAAATAGATGTTCCACTCTTGTCATTTGTAAGTGTGCACCAGTTTTTTTTAATGACTGACTTGATCTTATTGTTCTGTAGAGAGTAGCATGAAACATAGACCATGGGGGATGTGGTTGCCTCCTTTATTCTCATTCTGTCTGTGGTAGATCCTTGCCGAAGGTAAATAAACATCCCACCAAACCACCTGGCAGACCTATTGTTCTGGTGTCGGAGGTTTGCTGCAACCCTTGGGTCAGTAAATGGACCAATTTTTACAACCTCTAATATAGAAGACAGACATATACATTAAAGACACTACTCATTTTCTTGAACGCCTAAATAACTCAAGATATATGGAGGATTCCATCCTGTTTACTTACAATCAGCGTGAGAAGTTTATATACGTCGATCCCCCACTATTTGGGTATGGAAGCGATTGAATGGCTTTTATTGAATGAAGGTGAACCAAGAGCCATTAAAGAATTAATCCTGACATTACTTCAGTTCATTTCTGAAAATTCTTGCTTTCAATTCAGGAATGAATTCTTTTTGAAGACATCTGGAACTTCAGTGGGGCAACCATGGCCCCTACTTAAGCTAACAGTTTCATGTACAGATTTGAGAAATAACATGTTTTGGATCATGTCACATGGAGTAACCATATCTCTGTGTGGGTAAGGTATATAGATGACATTTTCGGAATTTGGATCGGTTCACAGGATTCATTACAGGCTTTTTTCACATATCTAAACATCATTGATCAAAGGATTAAAATCACTCATGAAAGTTCAAGAACAGATATACACTTTCTAGATGTCTCTTTCCATGTACATGAAGGAAATTTTCACACCAATATCTACAGGAAAGAAACTGATCGATATAATTTACTCCGTCGCTTAAGTTTCCACCAACCCAGCTTGATTAAGGACTTACCTTATAGCCAAATGATGAGGGTTAAACGCATAGTTAATGACCCAGTGGCTTATGAAAGAGAGATTAAGAACATGGGAAAAAGATTTGAAGAACGTGGTTACAAACCAGTGGAAGTAGCAACAGCTAGAGAACGTCTAGGATCTACCACAGACAAAATGAGAACAAAGGAGGGATCCACATCCCCCATGGTCTATGTTTACTGCTACTCTCTACAGAGCAATAAGAACAAGTCAGTCATAACAAAAAAACTGGTGCACACTTAAAAACGACACAAGAGTGGAACATCTATTTAAGGACATACTGATATTTGCATACAAGAGAAGTGCAAATTTAAGGGACAGACTTGTAAGGACTAGACCACTGGCCAAGAAACTAGATACCACCAGGAAGGGAACATTCCCATGCTTACATTGCAGTAACTTTAATTTCATCACAAAAGGTGACACTATCAACCATCCCTGTACAGGAGAGGAGATATATCTCAAAAGGTATGCAACATGTGATACACCGAACATTATATATGCAATTAAGTGTCCATGTGGTATATATTATGTCGGCCAATCTAAGAGATCGGGTAAACAACGCTGGAACGAGCACAGGTCTTGCATACGCACCAACAATCTGAACTCTGCAGTGGCCAGGCACTGGAATCATATGAAACACAATATCAGGCCGATGAGAATTCAAGTTCTTGAAGTCATCAGGCAATAGAATGCACGTGAAGACATGGGAAAACGTCTTAACCAACAAGAATCCTATTAGATTGATCGGCTTGACTCTGAAACCTGGAGGCATTAATAAAGAGATCAACTATATATGCTTTTTATGGAAGTTGCATGTAGGAGATAACATACTGAATTTGTTAATGTTTCTGTCGTTAACAGAATGTAAATTGTAGTCTAGGAAAATGACTAGTGGCAAATAATTTAAGGTCATGAAGTTCATGATGCATCTTGTCCTCTTTTCTTTTTTTTTTTTTGTTCAAACCAAACAACAATACAGACCAAACATGCAGTGCATATATCAACAGTTCAAATGTTCATTACATAGTTAGATCACTGCTCCCCCCATTACACCCCCCTTTATGAGCCTATTTATTCCACACACACTGTATCTGCAGCAAGTGGCGGGGCCTCGCTCTCTGTAGATTATGCCAGATCTGGTAATGTTCCAAACAATTCCGCTATCAATAATTACCATGCCATCAGGATTCCCGCCTCTTCCTCTCCCCCTACATTGGTTGCTTCTTGCCATACCATGGTTTCTGCCTCTGCCCATTTCTGCAACTCTTTCCACCACACCCCCACCCGTGGCCTGTGACATGTCTTCCATCCCATGGCAATCCTTCTTTTTGCGAGCACATATGCTAGATCTTTCAGTTTACCAACATGCTTAAGTTTCTGTGATCTGGGGAACCCCCCCAGCAAGCAGGCCCAGGTTGTATCTATGATGATCGTGACCCCCTTTCCGGCTAGTTTCTGCGCCACTTCCCTCCAAAAACGCTCAATTACTGGGCATGACCAAAACATGTGTACCATGTCAGCCTTTTCCTCATCACATTTGGGACATGCTTGTCATCCAGCATTCCCTAACCTGGACATCCTCTGGGGTGTCATGTATGCTCTATGAGTAATATACAGTTGCATCTGTTTTAGTCTCGCGTTCCTTGACACCCTCTTGTGGTATCCCAGGGCGCGTTCCCACATCCTTTCCTCTATCGGGGCTCCTACTTCCGCTTCCCAGTCTAGTCTCAATTGTGTTAAATCCTTCCCGAACTTAGACATCACCATCTCGTACAGTCTAGAGATCTCATGCCCCCCCCCTCCGATATATCATATATTGCATCTATAATAGCATCTGGTTCTTCTCCCAATACTGTTTCGGGCCATGTCTTCCTGATTCTCTGCACCATTCTGTGATATGTGATATACTGGCTCGTGTGTAGCCCGGTTTCCTCCCCCAGCACTTCGAAATCCATAATAGTCCCCTCCCGCCAAACATCTCCTAACTTCACCAGCCCCACTGATTCCCAGTGGTTCCTGATTGTCATCCTCAACTGTTTATCTTCTCCTGCGAATGCAACTAGTGGTATCTGCGGGGAGCATGGGAATGGGTTCTCCATCACCTGGCATGCCCGGTGCCACATCTTCCACCCAAGCATCATCATCCTAGGACGCGCTCTCATTTCTGTCTTGGGCAGCCAGATCATCTCTCTTAAGTGAAATGGGGCGCAATCATGTCCAAACAACCTAGATTTGGGGGTTCACGTCATTTGAGAGCCATTTGGCAATATATTGCAGCTGGCTCGCTACATAATAAACCTCGTAATTAGGCAGTTTTATTCCCCCTTTTTCATAAAAGTTCTGCAGCTTCCATAGCGCCACTCTATTCCAGGTACCATGCCACAGGAAATGCCTACACATACTGTTCATTTTAGCAAAAACCTTCTTGGGTATCATGTATGGAATATTCCCAAAACAATGCAGGAGCCTAGGTAGGATCACCATCTTCAGCATTGCACCTCATCCCATCATTGCTAGGGGTAACTTCACCCAGAACTTCATGCACTTCTCAATTTTCACAATAGCCACTTCGGTGTTGTACCTGTGTTCCTCTTCAACTGTGTGGTACACGTCTATCCCAAGGTACCGGAAAGTGCTAACCGCCCATGGTATTTGTAACACCGGTAACGGTCTCACAGGAGTTCCCTTATAACTACCTAATGGGAAAATACTTGATTTTTGAGGATTCACCGCTATCCCAGACAGCCCCGCATATCTCTCCATCACCGCCAGGATGTACTGGAGATTTTCTTCCAGGTGCCTCAAATACAGCAACAAATCATCCGCATATAAAGAGATCAAGTGTCGTTCCCCACCCACCTCGATACCTAGAGAATCATATTGTTGTCTAAGATATATTGCTAGGGGCTCTAGGGCTAGTATACAGAGCATTGGGGACCATGGGCACCCCTGCCTGGTGCCTCTACTGAGTTGCCATCTCTCGGATATCACTGCTCCGGTCTTAACTTTAGCCAGCGGTTCACTATATAGCATCCTCGCCCACCTTATATATCCAGACCCATTCCATACCCCTCCAGGGCTGCCAGCAGCCACGGCCACTTAACCAAATCGAAAGCCTTTACCACGTCCAAGGACACGATCGCCATTTCGCCCTCATTCTTACTGCCCCATTCAACAACCCGTTGGAGTCGTCTGTGATTATGAGTTATATTTCTATTCGGGACATATCCCGTCTGGTCGGGGTGTATAAGTTTGCCAATAACTCTTCGCAGTCTATTTGCCAAGACAGCCGTCAATATCTTGCTGTCTTGGTTCAACATCGACAGAGGTCTATAAGAGCCACAGCTATGCCCAGGCTTGTTGGGTTTGGGAAGCAGTATTATGATCGCTTCTCTGAGTGACTCCGGCAACCGTCCGACCTCAAACGCTTCATTTAACATTTCCAACATTGGGGGGAGCACTTCCTCCCTGTATACTTTATAAAATTCACTTGGGAACTCAACCGCTCCTGGGGTATACTAGTAGGCAGCTTCCTCACCACTTCTTATAACTCCTCCAGAGTAATCAGTGCATCTAGCTCCTCTCTTTCCTCAGCACTTATCGTAGGCAGTCGTATGTCTTCCAATGTTTCCGTTATCTCCTCCTGGCTACTTCCCTCTTCATCTTCATATAGCCCCTTGTAATAATCCGCAAACTCCTGGTTAAATTCCACTTGGGTGTCCACTACACTACCATCTTCTCTCATTATCGTTCTAATCGTGGGTCTAGGAGTTTCGATCTTGTATAACCATACAAAATTCCGTCCTGTTTTATCCCCTCCCGCATGCTGTCTCTCTATATATTTTTTGTAGTTGAGGTTGCACAGTCTTTCCCATTGTTCTGCACATTTCTGCTGTAGCTTAAGTACCAGCTCCATGTCTTCACTTCCTCTTTTTAGTGCCTTCTCTAGTTCCCTTTCTGTTCCTTTTAGGTCAGCCAAAACCCCACCTTGCAGGCCTTTTCATTTTGCTATCACTACCTTGAAGGCTTCCCATAATGTACTTGCCGAGTCAACGCTGCCCGTATTCTTCTCGAAGTAGTTTATAATCTCCTCCCTTATGTCCTCCCTAAAAACGGGCTCCTTAACCGCCTCTGCTCGGAGGCGCCATGTCGGAATCCGTGCTCTCGGGGGGCAGTAGTCCCACCCTAGAACCAAGGACGAGTGGTCCGAGAGGACCCTCGCTTTATATTCCGCCTCTCTGTTATTACCTCCGGCGTAGCAAAGACATAGTCCAGCCTTGTATGTAGCTGCTGCAGGGCGGAGTGGTGCGAATATTGCCTTTCCTGGGGGTATTTCGTTCTCCACACATCTGCCAGACCAAAGTCGTCTAGCAGTGTCTGCAGTGCTTTAGCCGCTGGGGCGGGTCTATCAATCTTGCCATCTGATCTGTCTACCCTGGGGTTTAATACACAGTTAAAATCCCCACCCCAGATCACTGCACTACCCATACACATACTAAGGTTGGTGCACAAAGTTCTGAAATAAGCCGCCGTGTTCTGGTTGGGGGCATATGTATTTACAATGCTTATCTCTTTATTCTCTACTAATCCCCTCAATATGACCATGCTCTCATCCGTTTCGGCCACTTCTTGTATTAGTTGAAACGGGACATGCGGAGCCACCCAGATGAGTACTCCTCTAGCATAAGCAGAGTATGTCAAGCCCACCACAACCCCTTTCCATTTCTTCACAACCATCTCCATCTTTTCTCGTGTCAGATGTGTCTCCTGCAACAGTGCAATGTCTATCTTTTGCCTGCGCAGGTACAGCATGACCTTATTCCTTTTTAGGTAGCTGTTAAGTCCCCTGACATTCCACATGATTATTTTAAGGTCCCCCGTGGCCCATTAGAGTCCCTCTACCCCTCCCACCCCTGCAGTTCAATTTTGGTTGCTTAATTCTTCTGTGTAGGCTCATACCCCAACTTAAACTCCCCTTAAATATATACACAACAAACCCTTCAACCTCCCTCCCTCCCACCTCCCTATCCATCCCCAACATCCTCCCCAACTGTTGCCCAGCACCATCCCTGGATCTCAGGCACCCCCGCATCTAGCCCTTTCTGGCAGGGCCTATACTCGCGGCTCAGCAGGGTGCAGTTGCCCTAATGGCCGCTTACTACTAATTCACAGCGGTAGGTTGCTTCCATCCCTCTGCTCCTATTTCCAATTTACCACGCTATTACTAATGTTATCCAGCTCACTCATGCATTGTATTCACTATATTCCAGTCCATCAAAGTCTTAAGGTCCAAAGTCCACAAAAAAGCAATCTAAAATCCTTCCTTTCAATATCAGGTCCCCTCCCCCACTTATCCTCTCAGCGTTTATGATACAGACTCCTCACTTGTCATGTTCCTGGCGGTCCTTCTCCACCTCTCGCTCCGGACAGCCCTGCATGTCCAACCATGACGCCGCTTCCTCTGGGGTGTCGAAGAAAAGCGCTCTGCTTTTGTGCAAAACCTTTAGCTTCTCAGAGTACAGAAGCATATACTTGATTCCAGCTGCGCGCAGCCTCCTCTTGACCGCCACGTAGCTGTACCTCTGTCTTTGCACCAGCATCGTGTAGTCAGGGTATGCCGTGATGTTGGTGGATGCTCTCTCGATCGTTCCGCCCTTACGAAAATACTCCAAGATCTTCTCCCTGTCTTTATAATTCAAAATCCTTGCAATTATCGGCCGCGGCGGGGCCCCAGGTCGTGGTTTTCTCATCAAGGCCCGATGAGCGTGCTCAACTGTGAACCCCTGCAAAAGCTTGTCTGCCCCTATCTCCTGCAGGATCATGTTCTCCACGTAGTTCATGGGGTCCTGGCCCTCTTCTCCGTCCAGCAGACCAACCACTCGTATGTTATTCCTCCTCACCCTTCCTTCCGCTTCTTCCATTCGATTTTCAAGGTTGGCGACCTGCTGTTTTAGCACATGGACCTCCTTTGCATTATTTGTGCTGACCTCTGTGTTGGTCTTCACTGCGCTTTCCAGGCCACTTGTCCTTTCCGCCAGCACCCTAACATCTTGTCTCAACATGGTGACTTCTATTCCTACAGCATCTATTTTGTTTTCCAGGGCCATCCGTAGATCCGCCATTGCTATTTTGTGTGCTCAGTTCCGTGATGGCTGCCAGGACCTGATGGTTATCTCCTTCTGTGGCGCTGTCCACGAAGGCCGCCACCGCCCTTTGTACCGGGGTTGACGGAGCCCGTTGTGCTTTTGTAAATGTCTCCATTGTAGGTTGTTTACTCTTAGCTCTCACTCCTTTCACTGACATTGCGCAATCTTTCTCATGTGTCTAGTTCCAGCTATAAAGTGTTGTTGCGTCTCCCCCAAATCAATCAGGCACTGGTGCGCCCTTTCCAGTAAGCTGCGTCACGCTGTGGCACGTGGAGTCTCGTTTGAAGTGGTCTGTGTCTCCCATGTCTCTCCTCTTTCTAATGTTATTATTGCGCCCTCAATGTGGACCTGGAGGCCAGCAAGCTCGCCTTGTCCGCGACCACCACAGCGATTCAGGCCTCCAGAGAATTCGGTGCTTGTGTCCACTGTAAGGGAGGCCTTTCCGGGGTATCTGCGTTTGGCCTGCTTAGTTCCTTATTACTTGTTTTATTGTCCTTGGCAGCTGTCCAGGCCAGGCCAGGTTCTAACCCCTGTTTCTCTTCTAATGCCCATATGTCGCACTTAGCTGAGCCATGCATTCCACCCTACGTTCTCACGTCCTCATGGGCCCCTCTGGTTTAGCCGTGCTACCATCTTGCCCCCGTTATCCATGTTGTCACCAGCCATAGCTCCCTCAGTAAGGCACCAGATCGTGCAAGCACCTGGGTCGGTCCACCTAGGGGTACTCCCACATTAACACACTCTTTGTGCCACTGATCGCATGCTGATTTCAATGGGTTTCAGTTGAGTTCGTGTTATGCTACTCGCATTAGCTTGCCAGCCTTCATATATCTTAGTCTCCTCTCCCTGTGGGGGGAGTACAGCGGCACTCTGCTTACCAGCCCACTTTCAGACTGCAGGGACACTTTTACTCACCCGCGGTCTGCCGTCGTCGTGCCACGGGCTTCCCCCAACAATAGTATTGGAATGCACCTACAGTGGGGATGCGTTCGCGCACTGTGCATTGCACAGCTCACCGCTGCGTTCGCGACCGCTCACTAGCCAGTAAGCTTGCTTTTGTCCCCTGCAGCTGCATTCCTTCTGCATGTCAGTCGCAGCCCTGCGGGGCCGGTAGGTCTGTTCGGGACCCTGTTGTGGTCTGCGCCGTATGCGGCACCCTGTACCAAGGGCTCACGCTTCACGGATTACTGCAGCTGCTCGTTTGTCAAGGCGGCCCCTTGTTCTACAGGGCCCCGTCGTCCCTTGTTACTCTCAGTAGTTCTGCGTTGCACAACTACCAGTCCCTTGTTGCGTTGAGCTGTTGGGGCTCTTCGTGCCACGCGCAGGGGACCGTCCTCAGTTTACTTCGATGCGCCCTACCAGTTTGCAGCAGTTCTCCGCTGCGTTTTCTGGAGCTCTCGTCCGACGCAGCCGCTCTCACTGAAGGGCATATTACCCGTGTAATGTCATAAGTCTTCCGCCGCTGTAGCTGTCCACTGGTGCCGGCTAAATCTTTCCAGGGGTGAGCCCCTCGGCATCCCTTTGTCTCAGACCGCCGCCATTTTAGTATCCGTCTCGCGGCTGGGTTCAAAATACAAAGTATCCATTCTGCTGTTTAGCTTGCTTCGAACGTTCCACCAATGCGCTCAAGCTCAACCCAGCACATTTGCACGCCTTTGCATGAGTTTTAGAGTTGCTGACAGGCAAAATGAAGCGCGTGTATTGCCGGATCAAGTTGATGGATTTCGGAGCACCAGGAATCACAGCCTATTCCATGGCTACCAAGCCACGCCCCCCCATTTTGTCCTCTTGATGCTATTATTAATGATAGGCATTAGAAGTGATCACGATAGATTGACATGTTTCTTGATACATCGGGACTGTGGAGAACGTCACACATTGGAACCCTTGGATTTCATGTGGGACGTAAGGCAGTGGCGCCCCATTGCCCCTTCACTCCATCCCTGATGTATAACCCCCCCCTTTTCTTTACCTTTTTTTTAACCTGTGATGTATATTCATTTTATCTTTTATGTACCTTGGGGTAATAATGATCATGGAATCTAGTCTGTTTATTGGTCCTGTAACCTCGTATCACACACACTCATATATACTTATTAACACACAATGCCAACGGTTGTGTTACATGAGTAGTACATCTAGTCTCATATAGTTTTGGACTTACACAGCTATGTGCATGAATATAAATGCAAATTCCCATTGAGACACTACATTGTAGGCCACTAACATGCATGCATAATAGATTGCTTGAGTACAACTATCCTACAGAGATACTATACAGGCGCGCGTGCGCACTTGTAAAGCATTTATAATTTTTGGATCCTTTAGAGTAATACATTACAAGCACGAAGTAGTGTATGTCCAAAGATAGCAACAGATACCTCGTTTCTTAACTCATTACTAATAATGATAGATCAAAGGGAATGTTAAATTTGAAGGCGTAGAACACGACCGTAGGAAACACAGGACGCGTGTGCGCATGTGCAGAAGATTAGTGCTATTTAAATCCACACAATACGAACGCTGGATCCTTTTGAGCAGCACACTTGTTCGTATAATTGAAGAGACAAGGTAAGCAGATGTTTATGGGAGCGGGATACACCATAATGATGACCAGAAGCCCAGAGACTAAGACTTGGCTTATTTTATCTGGTAAGCACATGGGGACATTGACTATACATAGAAAAATTGGTGTTTGAACTTGTGAATAACTAGATGACCAATGCGAGTTTTGGTTTTCGCATTCAGGACAGTGATGGTATAGAAGGATAAGATTGGCGTCACGTCTAGTTTTGAAAACGTTCAGGTATTTGAACTCTAGATCTCACTTGTTATAGATTCTGAAGACGTGTAGAGACATAATCAGCTAAATTTACTTTACTTTCTGTTTTTTCGTGACCATGATTGGAACATAACTGCTAAATATGATGGTGAACAACTGGCGTGTTAAAACGACATTGATATATTTACATTGCTTATAATGTTTTACCTTTTGTTTGCGAATTTTGCCCAATTTATGTTCTTTTTTACATGGGTGAACAATATATAATTTTGGATCATTTAATATAATTGAAACTGTGGGGAGCTGAATGTTGTTGATTGATAAATAGTGCCTAAAAACCCAGACGATGCCCGAAATGCATTGGCTAAACAAATTGGGCACTGATGTGTCAGACACACAAGAATAATGAAATAATTGGAACCATTAAACTTTATATGGACTGACTACAAAAAATGATTTTGTTTTATTGGAATAATTACACATGTAGATTCAAAAACGACTCCAGGGGGAGAGTATGAGTGAGCGCATCCAGGAACAGATTGTTGTCTGTTTCTTCTTTGTCTGAATACTTGGGAGGACACAATCATTCAAAGAACAAGTTACTTACCAACTGGTAACGTTCTTTTGACTGGATGTTCCTCCCACGTATTCCGCATCGCCCATCCCGGCCTACCCCGCCGTACAATTTATGTGAATTACAATCTACGTTTCCTGAGAGTTTGCGGTCTGGGGTACGCCTGGTTCGTTCCTCGATTGAAGGGACAAAAAAAAACAGAACTGAAGCCAACAGGCGTTGCACAAGATATTTATACTACTGATGACGTTGATGCTCCATGGCGGCCCTCGAGGGACATCAATGCCATGACATTGTGCACAGCGCCCTCTGCTGAGAATTCTTTTTTCCGAAGCAGCAAAGCTGGTGAGATACAAATATCAAAGATGAGGAATACGTGGGAGGAACATCCAGTCAAAAGAACGTTACCATTTGGTAAGTAACTTGTTCTTCTGTCCCTTACACCTGGAACTAAACTGTAGATAAAGTAGACCACCTTGTTCCAGAAGAATGACTCCCTTCTTCTGGACTGGACATACAAATTCACTTCCAGGTTTAGGTTTGTTTTTGGGGAAATGGCTCCCTTCCCTGTGTCAAGAATGTTCCCCAACAGAAAAAGGCAAAGTTCAAACACTTCTCCTTGGCAGACACACTGCTTATTTCTTTAACACTTTGTATCAGCAGAGAGTCTTTATAACTTTTGGCTACCTGGAAAATTACTCCATTCTCCTGGTATCTTGGCTTCAGAGTTTGGTACAACCAGGGCAAATGACTCCCTTCCCCTGACTTCTCTTGTGCTTTTAGGCTTCTCAGCAATATAGTTCATACACTGGTAGGGTCCTTGACCCAGGCTTTCCCACTGTGGCCCACTTGGTTCACTATCCTGGGAGAGCAACCTGTGCCAGTTCAAGGTGTCCTTCCGCTTCCCCTCCAATTCTCCCATGCCGTCCCTTACCTCTCTCGGCTTTCTGGCATGTCCCCGGGGCTTCCAGAGACGGTGAACGATCAGCTTAGCTTCCCCGACGTCTGGTTTCTGCTTCACAGGTTGGACAGCGTTCCTCGCTGTAGCCTGCGTCTGCTCGCCTCTTCGCTAACCCTTCTGCTCAGGTCGGCCCCTGCAAACCCTTCGGTACCGATGCTCGGCCGACTGCTGGCGTCTTCTGAGTTCCTTTCCTTCTGGTCACGAGTGTGAGTTTGAAACTCTTGCGTTAGTCACGTGTGGCTGCTTCTCTCCTTGTCGGTAGTCCATTATTGGTTTTTATACATTGTTTCCAGCCACGTCTGGTCTCGCTGGGCAAGTCCTATGTCAGTTTCCCTTGTTCTTCTCCAGGACTCCGTGATATGATAGTTTATTTATATAGCGCCTATTCACAATGTATTTCAAAGCACTTCAAGGCAAGGGAGGGAACAAGGGAAAATACAATGACATTCTTACAAGCCATGAACAGTAAGCCTGTGAAATGAACTATCGTACTCGACCTGACGACATTTCAGATAGTGGAAGAGCTAAGACATAGATAAGAAGGGGTGGGTGGAGAGAGAGAGGGAAGGAAATGGAAACAGACGGGCTACTACTGTGCAGGACTGACAACATTTCTGGTAGAGCCGGAGAAAAACAAAAGTTGAGGGAGAGGGGTGCAGAAAGGGAGGTGAGGAACAAAACAAGCGACTATCATACTAGGCCTGACGACATTTCAGATAGTGCTGGAAGGTGGGGGGTAACAAATAAGGGGAGGGGAGGGGAGAGGAGACAGACGAGGTTGCCATCAGGGACAATTCTGATATAGTAAGTGCGTGGGGCCAACCCGTCCCAGTACTCGAGTGGTTAACACTCCTGCTGCCCTTCCGTGTCTCAGTGCCTCCTCCTAGACAAAAATACATAAAGCTAGAATAGAAGAGAGGTGAGAGGGGAAGAAGGGGATATTGATTGCAGAGGTGTAATGGGGTGTACCTGGTAGGGGGGGGGTCAAGAGGTGTTGGGCTGGAGTGGTCATAGCGCATTCTCCCGAGATGTTTTTCCTGATCTCCAGAGGGGTAGTCTCTCCCCATGAGACCCTCCCGTTGATTACCACCCCCAGGGGGATCATCGGGTAGCGGCCTCACCTGCCTGGCATCATGGAAAGGCCCCCCTCCCTCCCAGAGATGCGTCACAATATATTGTTACTCACAGGCCCCCTTTTAATTAGTATTATCCACCTGCTTTTTGAATGTGGAGTTAAAAGAAGGTAGTTACTTTTTAAGCAAAAGTAATCAACATTTCACTTCAACACAGATTAGTGCGCATGTGTTGTAGTAATAACATTTAGATTTACCAACAAACAAGATAGAGTTGTAGGATCTAACTATACACTATGTAATGTTTTTCAGATTTACGTCCCTTGGTAATCCAAATCAATGTTTTGGACTTGGGGAAGTCTGTGTGATTTGATTTCACCTTAGAAAGCTGAAACTCAAGTATATCTGTCCTTTACAATTTACCAATAAAAGCACTGCTCTTGAACTATGGACAAAATATTTGTGTCAATTCTTGTATACTTTGTTTTACGTTACATGCATTGACAAGCAGCAGGTTTTGTTCTACTTGTACCAAACATGTATGCATTGATCATTTGACTCTTGAGTTTTTTCTGAATGTATGCGTTTAGATTTTTCATTTTTTTTGGTGTCTGCCATATTATTGGAGTACAAGTTTATTCTGAACATAAAACTCATAGCACATATAATCATCACATATTACATGCACTAAATCAACAATAAAATCAAAATATAATTTTAAATTAAGTCTGTGATCAATATACAAAAGAACTCTGAAAAATAACACCATTATATATGTAAAACCACTAAAAGCCTGCTCCACTACTCATTAATACCCGGTTTGTAGGAACCGGTCAATCAGGAGGCTGAAAATGCAGGCTTATACACCCATTCTAACCTGCATTCCAATCTGCCTGATGGCCTTCTCCCAAGCACCCCATATCCTCCCCCCACCCTCTGTTCACTTTTTTTTCCCAATCTGTTTTTCATTGCTCCCAACCCCACTTACCTGAATGTGACGGAGCCGCCCATCGCCGCAGAAGGTCTCCTGCCTCTTCCTTTTCCGACCGCCATGGTAATGGAATAGGGGCTCCGTACGGAGCCCTGCCTTCCACTACCATGGCGGCCATGTTGGCAAACCATTTTCATTCATTGAACGGGACGTGCGCAGCGTCCTGTTCAGTGAATGAAAATGCTTTTTGTTTTAGCACCCCGGGTAACCGCTTTGGTAACCCGGGTTTAATGGCATTCTTTTTTTACACATTTACATTAGATTTTCAAGCACAACAAAAAGAAAACCACTTATCAATAACAATTCCATGAAAACAACAACAGTACAGTCATATATCGCAGCAATCACCACAGTAGGGAAAAAAATACCATCATAATGTATTATATACAGGGAGAAATCATTCTTATGCAAACTTATCTAGGAACCTTCCCTAAATCTGATCAAATAAGTTAATCTTGTTATTTCTGTAAAGGATAATCGTCTCCATTCTGGCCACTTGTCTGAGGTCCATTCTACAAACTGTCTTTCCACATATTTCCACTTCCTTAGGATAACTCTTTTGGCAGAGTTAGAAGCCCTGTGGAACAAGCATTCTTAACCGGTTCCACAGGCCATACTAGGGTAATGTTGCGGGGCCCTAGTTAACCCGTCACGTAGAATGGGATAAGAACACCACATTATACACAGTTTAAAATGATGTAGCCAGGTATTACCTCACCCCTATAAAACTAGAGGACTACCAGTAAATGAAAATAAGTTTTCAAAGTCGCAAACAATTTACAGATCCTGTTAGGAGAAAAAAAAATCTAGGATTCTGGCATGGCCTCAATTCATTCCAGTGTTAGCAGTTTGAATCTAATGTTCAAGGAGGCTTTGAGATACCTTAATAAAGACCAAGCTACAAGGGGGTTGCTAGCTTTTAACAAGTAGAGCAAGCCTCGTCTTTTAAGGAGGGTGGTCAAGAAGTGCTGGTAGGATATAGTATATGCTGGACAAAAGATGATAAAATGGAATAGGTCCTCTGTGTCAGCCATATAAATCGGGCACGTCAGATTAGCTGTAGTATTCCCCGCCCACTTCACAGTGATGCCATTCAAGAAAATAGTATTGAATCTGGCTTTTGTGATAAGAATGCAATATTTTCTTGCCCTAGACCATATTAAATAGCTTGGTACCTGGCACTCCGAAAGAATAATGTAACTCCTAATAGCTTGGTTTTCTGGTTCTGATTGTTCTTTAACCAGCTCATATCTCAGTCGGATTGCGGAAATAGCTTTGGTAATGGTCATAATATAAAAATCGGACATTACAGTTTCTTGGTAAAAGCCATCCAAGGTATCTTTAAAACATTATTTTCACCACCCATCATAGATGACCCGATTTCCTTGGTCAGTACTGCTTTGTCATGTGTCCAGATCCTAAACCATAACTGGTTCCAATCTCAGTATGTCTTCAATGTGTGAAATATTCAGTTCATTGTAAACCGCGTAATTTGGTGCGGAGAGTGGCAAATACAAGATACACTACTGGTAGGGGTGTACTTTTACAAAAAAAACCCACACTTTTGCACCATATAAATCTATGGCTTTGGGTTTGGTGTTGTGGATCCTTAGTATAATTGGAATCGGTTGGGTCTTACAGATGTTAGAGAATATTTGTATTGCCTGTGCCATCTTGGATGCTTGTTTTGACAATTGAGCTTCTCCGTTAAACATTATAGTAAATGTAATCCCAAGTAGTCCTAGGATTGGGTGTTTGGGAGGAGTTTGCTGTTAATGAAGAAGTGCTGATGTTTTAACTTGGGAGACTTGCCCGTTGGGTAACAGATTAAAACTGTAGATTTAGAAACATTTATCTGCAGATCTAGGCCATTCATATATGTGGCATAGGCTTCCAGTAGAATCTATAGTACGCAAGGAGTCCTTGCCAGTAGCGCCGTCTAGTCTCCGTATGCTAGAACTGGCATATATTGCTTACCAACATACAGGACATCGCTGTTACTTCTCAAAAGATTGTTCCAAAGGCTATTTGTATACAATGAAAAGAGTAAAGGGACACAACACACTCCTGCAGAACTCCTACCTCTCCAGGAAACCAAGGAGTGCAGTGTCTTTTTTTTTTTGCACTCCATATTGCCTGTGTGTTAGCTTGAAAACATTTTGACAACTGTAAAGAGAAATGGCAATTCAAAAACCGAACGGTAAAAATAATGCAAAAGGCCAAATAATCACTGCACCTCTTTGCAAGGGAAAACACAGTTTAGTACATGCAAAAAGGTCTGAGATGATCCCATAGACCTGAATTGACATATAGCTCATCATATCTCGAGAAGTTGCAGGCTATATAGTGGAAACTGCAGAATTTGAATATGAAGGTTAGTGTTATCCCACCACATTAATTGGCTACCACCTATAAATAGAACATGCTAATACTCCTCTATAGTCCCTTGACCGATTGGCCACATTTAATTTAAACCCATTTCCCTAGACAAATGGTACACTACATCGTCACTAGCAAATACAGGTACAGGATTGGTCCGTTACAGTTACTGACACACTAATAAATGGAGAATGTCAAGTAATGTAATCCTCTTATCTGTAGCTGAACTGTCCACCCACCCTGTTCCAATGCAACCACTGTAATTGTTCCACTGTAACCAAGGAACCTGTACATTGCCTATTACACTATTGCTTACTCTAAACTGTCATGTAACTGCACATCCAAGCAAGAATTCTGTAACAGCGCCACGATGCCCTAGCACCGCTGTGCGCTTTATAAATCCAAATAAATAAAAAATAATGTGCACCCCTCCATCCCAGACACGTTCAAAGTATCAAAGTCAACTCGGCTTTGGTATGACAATAGGCCTTCTCATTATAACAGATGCTGCGGTGCACACAAGCTGCACCCCCAACTTTTTACTAAATGTATTGGCATTACCTCTGCTCCTCTTATCCGAAATCACAGAACTTTCTAGACACAGCTCCCCCTTATCTCTTTCCAACTCAAGGTGCCCAACAATGATATGACCCCGGTACCACTCCTGAGTCTGAATTTCAGGGATTTATTGATGTTTGGTTGTACATTTGATTGACCTCCCTTTGGTGGAGGCAGTAGTGCTCTAACTCTTCGTCTGGCCGATAAGCTTCACAAGACTTCATGCCTTATTCTCATGAATTTGTTCTTCAAATGGCGCATCCCTTCCTGCTCTTCCTTCAATCCAACATTTTGTTCCCACCACGTTCACACCCTACAGCTGGATACAATTAGTGATCATCTGTATACCATGGATGCCTCAGACCATGGCTTCTCTCGTGGGGAACAGGAAAGGGGATATTTTTGGAGCTGAGCTCAAACTGAGCTGCAGCTCCACATCATGGTCTGAGTTTTATTCTGTTGAACATGCACTAAGCCTTAACATCCAATATGGCTACACTTCTGCTATGTTAACACACTGACCTCGCTTCTACTACAGTACCTTTCTGACTACATCTTCCATCTCTTTCAGCTTTTCCCATACATCCCACTAGTCAACATAACTAGGGATATGACAACTAAACACGAAGCCTATAATGCTTCCCTATCTATGACCCCTGCAACCGCAACATTAATACATGTATTGCTCTTTCTGTGTTGCTACATGTGAGTGTCAAACCTAACTAAAACAGCACATGCACCTTCTGCAGCTCAAACCTCAGTCTGCTCCCATGATGGTACATACTAAAAGGTTTTTCTCAGCCTGAACCTTTTTGTCTGGTTGAGATGCTATATGTGCATCCCAACACAAGGTCTATGTGGGACTTCATGGATCAAAGTTTTGCCCTATTTACCTTATCTCAGACAGTGCTCAGATCCATGAATGGCATGTTTATCTGTTCTGTGGAATTTCCTGTAATCAGATAGAGGTGTAATGCCTGTTCATTAGTCCCCACTCCCTCACAGAACCCTAACTGGTTGTCAACAAGAATGCGTTTCCCTTTGACCCATTTTTGAAGGTGGGACAAAACAATTCTACTGAATATCTTAAACTGGTAATCCAGCGGGAAATTGGCCTATGAGCTGCTGGCAGGATCCAGGGCCCCTTTTTATAGATGGGTACATTAATAGCCTTCCTCCAGGATCCCGGAAAGGAATGCAACACCAGCCTACTATTAAATATGATTAAGACTGGAGCCCAGAATGCCTCACACTAGCAGTATAGATCAGAGGGGATGCAGTCTGCACCTGGGCTCTTCCCTCAAGCCTGTGATCATAAAGCAGTTAGGAATTTGTTGTGGTCAAAGCACGTACTGCTAGGCCCCGATGTTGTATCTTCCGTCAGAACGCCAGTCAGCTCATCCCCAATGATCATCTCAGGAGATGTTGCATATAATCCAGTGTAATGCTATACCCAGGCATTGTCTTTTACACTTGCCATTTTTAAATTACTCTGGCATGGGAGAAACCAGAAGGTGTCTCAACCGCTAGTCTCTTGGGATCAGTCCTCCAGGTTGCCAGGACACGGCCATCTCTTTTGCATCAAGTTACTGCGGGTGGACCAGTGCGGGAGATCGCCTGGGTGAGGGGGTCTGGGAGTGGGACACCGGATGGTGAGATGCAGTAACCCCTTCCCTGTAAGACCTTTACCCCATCCTACCAGGTAGAATATTTAGGAACTCTTGCCCAACCCCTTTTACAACACAAACACTTTCTTACTGACAGCCCACTCTAAGGGAAAACAGACTAACACCTGAGCCGTATGCCTGACTTGTCCCAATACTATGGTCAGGCAATTATTGACAATCACTCACACCTGACTTACATTACACTTCCGCACATAGATAAAAAGTGGAGCACAAGAGCACACTGTGAGCGAGGCAAAGCACACGAGAAAACAGCAGATCCAAGATGGCAGTTTAACGAGAGGAGAAAGACTACGAAACAGAAGGGGGTCGCAAGGAAGGAAGTTCCCTTGACCTTTTGACAAGGAACCGTTACTTTCACGAAACCTTAGGAACAGAAAGCCTAAGACCAGGAAACCAGGCTGAAGAATCCTGCATTGTGTGTCGGAGGTGCCATGGGCCCTCCCACGTCAGTAATCCAGGCAGGGAGAATCTCCAGCCACAGTGGTACTGTCCTTGGCTCCAAGATCAAAGCTGCTTCAGTGAAAGCAACACAGCCAGTGATTGGGGAGACCGATACAAGACCAGTCTGTGTTGAACCCAAAGTTGCAAGCAGCAACATTGCATGGCAAGCGCTGGAACGAACATTGTTATAACGCTTGTGATAAAAGATGCAAATGAAATTAAGCTGCTAATGAGTGATTGAACTTTAAAGCAAGCTACTATACCTTTGACGGAGTGATCCGGCACCACGTGGGTGTTTAATCGAAGGTCTCTGTAAGGTATCCAGCGGAGAAAATACCAGTAGATGAATTCGGTCCGAGCCCGGCAAAGGGAGATCAATTGAAAGAGAAGTAATAAACGTAAATTGAAGTGGTCCTGCGACGGGTCAAGCAAAATTCTGCACACAGTCGAAAGTCTTCGATTTTGATGAAATAGAGTAAGTTTGGAAAAGTACATGAATTCTGTCCGAGCCCGATGGAGGGAGACCAATTGAAGGTTTTGTGTTAAAGTGGGTCTGAGCCCGGCAGAGAATCACCCAAGAAGTAGTACATGAGAATCCTGAGGAGAAAGGAACTTTTGAATGTTTGTCGCATCAGGCCCTCTGAAGTAAGAATAATCACACAAAAAGTTGTCCCGACAGGAAAATTATTTAAATCGGAAACTAAATTTCTACTGGCTTGAAGGTGTGGAAAACTGTGGCGTGCTCTGAATTTGACGCCTATCTGATGAGAGCCTGTGCCCAGACATTATCACAATATATCAAAATGTATTAAACATTTGGTTTGGCACATCTTTTTTTGTATGCATGTAAGCAATTTAAACCAATTTTAACATAAAAGAAACGGACAAAAACAACACAAAGTTGATACGCAACATATACAGTCTAGGTTGGACAGATTTAACTCTGCCTTATTTATGCTTTCAAAAACATTAGTCAAAACAGATCCAAAGCACTTATAAACTGTTTGAAAATAGCCCACACTTTGGGAGAAATCTGTCACTCAACCCAGTTTAGTTGGATATTGAGGTACCTCTCTTTCTGGCCATTTACTAAGTGCTATAATTTAGGGAAACCTGCCCTCAAGGCAATTGATGGACTCGGGTCCTGAAGAGAAAGGAACTTTTGTATGTTTGTTTGTCGCATCAGGCCCTCTGAAGTAAGAGACTTTGAATGGCAAAGAGACTTTGACGTAGAAGGCGCAGATACTGAGATTTGAACTGCATCCTCATGCTAGAGAAGCCAGAGACTGTGCTAAGCTTGAGTGTGCCGCCTTGTCCCGTGCTGAAAACGTGGGGAAGGGAAGCCAGCTGCTTGAATATCCTGACATATCATTTCTTGTACACTTTTCTTTGGCATAACATTGTTTCCCACACTATTTGCATTTAGAAGTAAGGATTAGCAATAGGTTTATTAGTATAGGCTCTTTTATTTTGACAAGACATCACAAGGCTGCGTTATTATTATTTGATGGCCGTAGCTTGCTCCCATCTTTAGATTTAGGTTTAGATAGGCGCTTTTTCAAACCCGATTGAAGTTCAATAAACACCCTTGAACCGTGGTCACTTGTATCTGTCTTACTGTTTGATACCATGCCTTCCTTACAGGGAGCAGTGTTTTGGGCCTTGATTTACCATCTTTTGTCATTAAGTTCAGGTTTTCTAGCTGTGCTCTATCTTTTATAGGCTGAACGTGCCAGTACCACCTGTTTATCTAAGGGAGATGTCCTTAGGGCCTTCATCAATGCTGATTTAGTTTCCTTGCATTCACCATTACATTAGCTGGCCACCCTCCTTTCCCGTGTGCTCCCTACATTCTGTGACAAAGCTGGTAGTGATTTTTGGTATTTACTGCTGGTAAATGGTGTACAAATTTTCCCCAGTGCACACATCCTCTAGTATGGAGGTTAGTAGGTTATGATCTCAGTTTGTGTTGTTTCGCATATACAAGTGTCCCATCCAATTCCTTTTTTTTGTTTTCCAGAAACCACATTGATTATTGGGAACGTCATTCCATCCAAAATGTCTGTGAAAAACCCCAATTTTAGAGACCATGCACTGTGATCAGTTACTAAATCAATCCATACTTTGAATTCCTTGATCATTTTCCAAAGCCTTAATTGCATACACAGATAATCTAATGTTGATTTGCCTATGCTGTTTATAAATGTGTATTTACCTGGGATATCTTTATCACAGCGTCCACCAATGAGTCTTAAACCTTGTTTGTGTAGCCAGTATTACAATTTAAGACCGTTCACACACAAGTACGGTAGTCTAACATACAAGGTGGTGGGATTTCAGAAATAAGATCCACCCTATCATCCAATAAGCTTTCAGGCAGCTCATTAACTATTTTAAGGATGAAATCACCCCTGCTGTTATGTCTGCTTCGGCACCGGGCACCTGGTTACCCTCTGATTTTCGGGGCCCAGGTCCCTGCCAACCCAGCCACACACCCGCACTTCCTCCTGGCAACTCTTGCACTGGGGTCTGTATCTGCAACCCTTCAGTCCCCTTACCTGCACTTATCCGACACCCCTTGTCTGCACTGTAACCTTGCACTTGCAACCTTGCTGGCTGCACTACCAATTGTTGTTTTATCCCTTGCTCAGCACTTTCCACTCCTCCCCTCTCCTTTGCACTTTCCCCCTTCCCTCTCCCCTGCACTTTTGCACGTTCTCAATGTCACTGGGCCTAGTAAGATCATCGTTTTGTCCTCCCTTGTTCCCCTCCCTTGCCTCGTCATGCTCTGAAACACTTTTGTATGAGCGCGATACAAATAAAATATCATATCGCTCCACTCAGAAAGAGACTTATGCTTTTTCCTATCCACTTTGTCATAAAATATTCAACATTTAGTTTTATGTTGGCAAGAGTGGATTCCCCACTGTCTTTGCCCAACTGGTTATACGCATTTCCAAAATATAAGGGAGGGCTCTCTTTGATTAATTTTAGTGAGGTGCATTGCACATTCGGTGTGGGTGTATTGTAGAGTCAATGATGTAGCTTCCCAGCAAACCTTCACTAGTGTGGCTAATCCTCCATACTGCATTGTTCTGGGAGGTGGTGTCGCCATCCAGACCTAAATGGGACAACGCCCATGTTTCCTGCAAAATATCACATTATAGGATCTGTAATCCGATGTGATCCTGGCTCGACCATCTATCTAATTGGCCCGCTAGGTTCCATGTCAAAATGGAGAAACCATCTGTCCCTTCCTCTGTGGCATTTCTATCACCTTTCTACCATTGGGAGTGATTGAGCTACTCTTTGGGCTCTCCTGGGATAGTCAGTCCATTTTTTCCAAGGAGGACAAGGCATTAAATCTATTTTCTGACAAAATATTACCCATACTCTTACGTCCTATACGCTTTCCTCCATACTGCATGGGCATCCCTTCCTAGGGACGGGAGACAGAAACTTTTTCACCAGAAAAACCTTCTTCCCCTTTAAATTTAGAGGCATGCAGGGGTGTGGCCCTGGGAGCATGCACTACCCTGACACCGCCAATCGGCGCCACTCCCCAGTCCCCTTTTCTGCGTCGACGGGAACGGGCCGATTTCACCAGCGCTCCTGGGTTTGGCCCTACCGTGCAATTCCACGCACTCTTCCTCGGATTCTTCTTCCATCTTTTTGTCTTTGTCATCCAGGTACCCGGTCCTCCAACGCCACGCTCTTCCCCTGTGCATTTCAACTTCAGTGGGCTTCAGCAGGTGTCCAGCCTGCGAGGGGCTCTTTCCTACATCTGACCCCCACGCTGTTTGCCTCTGGTGCCTGGGCCCTGACCACGGCTGTGAAGGTTGTACCGTGTGCAACGCACTGACTCCATGCGCACTGAAGAAAGGGCTAGCTAGGTGGAGGGAGCTCTTCGATGGGTCGCCTCCAGAGAACTTAAAGAAGTTTGTCAAACAGAGATCGAGGCCCAAAGAAGGGCCCCTATTTTCCATTGCACCCCGTAAGGGCGACTCCTTCCAGAGGAAACGTCCAAGCGGGAGGATCCTCTCAGGTTCTTGTACCAACACACGCCCCGAGGCTAGTCCAGCTACCGGCCTCACGGCCGAGGGGGTCGTCGGATCCTTCTGGAATCAGTGCTGAGGGACCGCAAGGTTCTTTCACCTGGTGTACACCTGAGGGGCAACGCCCTAATACCGGCTCTATGTCTGAGGGGGCGCCTGCACGCAGAACTTCTGCCGACAGTGCCGAGGGCAATACACCTTCCAGGCCTAGGCCTAAGGTGCCAGGTAGGCCTCATGCTCCAACACCAAGAGTCTTGGACGAGGCTGGGCCCAAGGAACCATGCACCACGACTTTGGCACGTAGCTCAACAAAATAGTCGCTGTGCCAGACAACATAGCCACTCGTCCGATACCACTCCTAGGAACAGTGGGTGAACGAGTTTCAAGGTGGGACTGGTGTCAACCAGCTACGTGGCCTACAGTTTATCCATCAGCAGCGCAGGGCAGGTTGCCCCTGCAACCTAGACAGTGCGCTCCGACCCCAGCAGCCCACAGCCACTCCGTCAATATCTCCTGCCTCCTCTTCCGCCTACGAAGACAGGTTCTTCTAAAAGGTTTTTGACGCTGATGCAAACCCCCAAGATTGAGGCCATCCTACGGGATGCTGTCAGGGACTTGCTCCCTCCGGTCACTCCACCGGCGACCATAGTCATTCCTCCCTTGGCTCCGGCGCCACATGCTCCAGCGTAGCCCCTGCTGACTCCTTCGTTTCTGGCTCCCCTGCCTCCCACAGCTCAGGTGGTCCTGCACCAGCCTCCGGCTTCTGGTCTCCACGCTGCATCCCACGGTGCCCAGCACCCCTCCACCCGCTCCAAACCATCCGGACACTCTGGTGGACACGGAGGAGGAGGAAGACCCTGACATGCAGTCGTAAGAAAAGGCCTTCCACAACACGCTTACAGATTTGGCAGAATATTTGGGCCTTCCTCAACCCAAGATAGAGCAGCCCGAGGAGGGGGGGGTCTTGGCAGAAGTTCTCACCCTAAAACCCCCTACCAAGACGGATGTCGTGGCACTGGCCAAGAAGGGGTAGCTCAAGCCACACTCAGCCCAACCTGTCAATTGACGCCTCGATGCCAAGTATAGACAGATAGAGGGGGATACACTCTTGTTGTCGGCGCACCCGCAACCACACTCTTCGGTGATCGCTGCAGCATCACTCTACTCTAAGCCTCAGTCGTCCTCGGCCACCACGTCCTCGGCGCTGCTAGAAGATCTTGAAGGTGTACAGGAAGAAGCTGTACTCAACGCCTCCCTGCACCTGCGTCGAGCCAACGCGGATGCCATGCTAGCAGCCGCTAACCAGAAGCTTCAGTGGGAAATAGCGGACTTCCTTCAGAACATCCGGTGCAGAGCCAGGCACACTTCAAGGCGGGTCCAGGAGAAGCCAGACTGGTAGCGCAGGACATCATGGAGTCCATTGTGGCCCACATCGATACCCCTGGCTGGGCCATCTACATCGGCACAGACATGAGAAGGATGGCCTGGTGTTAGGCTGAATCCTCTGCAGTACCCTTAGGGACCACTACAGGTGATTAGTCTACAAGTGGCAGTACAATTACACCTTTGGTACAAGCCTGTACTACACAGTTATAGTGGTAGCAGTAGCGGAGCAGCCAGACTTATCTCAAGAGCAAATGAGCAGTAATAGGAATTACACAAAGGACTACAATTACTGTGACTCAAGCAAACACTGACTCAAGGTTTCTGGTTGAAAACATATAAGTACATTTATTTTTAAACCATCTGTTCACAAAACACTTCACTTCTATTAAGCAAAACCACACTCCTAAATATACTACACACAACCAATTCCCTTGGTTTAGGACAATTCAAGGTAAGTACCTTAGGATTTGACAGACCGGTGTGGTGAAACAAAAGACATTACCGAGGGTTAAGAAATGCTCACTTTTTGACAGTAATGACATTTCGGTCTTATGAAAGAAAAGCGTACCCGCGGGATGAAATGTAACCGTAGTCAAACACACTTAGCACTTTGAATAAAAACCAAGGCAAAGGGGATAAAAATTGTAGGCGATACTTTTGTCAAGGCACGAGAATCAGAGGATGTGTTAAAAAATGCAGATAAAGTCAATTGGCCTGTGCCAGTGTCAAATGGAGCAGGGCTCTGTTGTCGAGGATCACACATTTAGAACAGTTCGAGATGAACGATACCAGGAGTACTTGGATATTGTCAAAGGGAGGCAAAAGTTATAAGAGGGAAGGAAGAAATAACAAGCCTTCGGTAAGAAAAAGGGTTCACCCCGATTTCTCAAGATCAGACGTAGAGAACGACCAAATGTGCACAGTACCTTATTCGTATGAAGAAAGCTGGTGCCACGGCAGTTGTTCCTGGTAGTTCCTGCAGACTCATGGTTCCTGAAGCTTCAATCGTGGGGACAAGAAGGATGACGTCTGGAGCGATCTGCACTACCCAGGGATGAGGCCAGCAACAGCAAAAGCAAACGTGAATAAAAGATGCGCTCCTTCAAAACAGATGAGGGCTCTTCTGATGGCTATCCGGACCACTACAGCTTTGTGCAGCGTTTTCGACCCAGGAGAGGATTCTCTGGCTGTAGAAAGGTGAGCTGGTTGATCCCACCAGGCTCAAGGGAAGAAGACTCCAGACTGGATCTTCTCTGTCGTTGAAGGATAGATAGCTCAGGACTGCAGCAGGGCTTCACCGGGACTCTGGAGTTACAGCAGCCGTCTTCTTCTCCGCTTCTCTTCGGTTCTTGTAGTTCCAGTGGCGACTCTGACTTCCAGCCCGATAGTCCTGCCTTTTATGCAAAAATCCCAAATTCAGACAGCCTGGCTGTCAGTCACACAGCAGGGGGGCTGTCCAGCCCGGAAAACCCCTCCAGCCAATGGACAAAGTGCAACTTGGGTCTCCAAGGAGACCCTGTGAGGGGGGTTACTAAAACCGTCCCTCACATTCAGCCCACCTAGACACCCAGACGCCAAAGGAGGGCTTCTTCGTAGAAGCCCGCCAAAGTTCGGCGAACATCGAATGCAAACCTGGTTTGCCGTGCAAAGTAAAACACAATAAGGATATTAACACAAAGAAATGGCGACTAAACCCAACTGGAGCCAAAAGAAAGAGTATTTGGTCAAGCAGGTTTATGTTCGAGGCTAATATAATAGCCTAAAACAGTACCAGGTTTATATAGTATAATCGCAGTAGAAAAGATAGGGTAGATACCACTGCCACCAGCCAAGTCTTAGGGAGCAAAACAAGGCTCCAGGAGGTATAGACAAAAAGGGGTTAGAGTTATCCCTTTCCAATACTCCATGTAAGATGGGCTGTACTGGGTCTGTAGGTTAAATGACTACATAAAGTAAATGGCAACTTTACCTGTTTCTGAGGGACAGTAGTCAGCCCCAGAAAAAATGGAGTCAGTGGGAAGTCTCAAAGACAACCCTGTGTCACTGCTCTGAAGGTGCTGTGTAATACACACACAAAGTTGGGCTCATGGAGTGGTGAAGCTCCAGAGCCCAAGGTTCACACTCTTACCAGGTGGAAAAAAATAAACCCCAGAAATTCAGCAAAGCTGCTGAGGGACTCACTAGATGAGGGAAATTAGCCATAAATGAGAATCCACCCTAACACCTGGCTTTGGGCTACTAAGTTTAAGCCTGACATCCAGGATCGCACATTGGACCTTCCATTCGAGGGTAGTGACCTCTTTCACTCTACCACCGAGGAATTAGATTAAAAAAGAACAGCAGCTCGCAGACTGCGAAATCTTTATATATCTTGACGAAGGCCACGCCCAAGGCGTACAACCTGTCGCATCAACGCTCTGACAAGGGGCGGGCGTTCAGCGGGTTCTGGGGATTCTAGGAACGGAGGTATAGACAACCTGACCACTCGCCAAGTCAGCACCAGCGCAAGCAACAAAAAGGGGTGGGGGGGAGCAAGGGCTTCTTCCAGTCCCCCTCCTCAACGGCAGCCTCAGAAGGAAAAAAGGCATGACATATCCCTTCGGGTCCATGTATCTCCAGTGGGTGGCAGGCTTGCCTCTTTTATGTGCATTTCTGGTGCCAGACGTTTGCTGACCCCTGGATCCTATCTGTAGTATACACGGGGTACCGCCTACCAAGACGTGTCCCTCTCCTCCCTCCTCCCCTCCACTCCCACAGATTGGGACAGCAACTCTGTTGGCAGATATCTGGTCGCTCGTCGAGAGCCAGGCTGTGGAAGAAGTACCAGCCTCCCAGAGAGGATTAGGCTTCTATTCCAGGATTTTCGCCATACAAAAGAAGAACCAGGCTGGCCTGAGAGTTGTGTTGGACCTATCCACCCTCAAGCTCTCCCTTCCTCTTCAGAAATTAAAGACCGTTACGACAGCACTCATTGCAGAGACACTAGACAGGAGTGACTGGATGTGCGCCCTGGATCTGAAGGACGCCTACTTACACATCCTGATTTGGCAGCCACATCACTCCTTCCTACGCTTCAGGATCATAGGCTGTCCTTTCCAGTACAAGGTGCTACCCTTTGCCCTCAACTCAGCCCCCAGAGTATTCACCATATTCATGAATGCAGTGGCTGCCCTCCTCAGGGCCCAGGGCCACCATGTCTACCATACCTGGACGACTGGCTCGTCAGGGCGAGATCCCCTGAGGGAGTTACCCGAACTTCCTCCGCGCTGATGAACACGCTCCACGACCTGGGGTTTACCATCAACCTCAAGAAGTCTCTGCTGCAGCCCACGCAGAGCCTCACCTTCCTTGGCCTCATCTGGGACATGTGCTCAGAGATGGTGTTTCCCTCGGAGGACAAGATTACGCCCATCAAGAGGGCCACAGCGCACTTCCTTACCAGGGCAATGACCTCGGCTTGGTGGTACCAACACTTACTGGGTATCATGGCAACGGTCCTTCTGGCCGTGCCCCACACAAGATTCTGAATTAGGAGATTACAGCTGCACTTCGCAGCCTCATGGAATCAGAAGAAGGGCTCCCAAGCGGAGCTGGTCTGCATACCGCCTTCTCTCCACACGGACCTCACGTGGTGGTCCAGGGTCTGCAACCTGCGGACGGGCAAGCCCTTCCGGCAGCTGCCGCTGCAGGTCACCATCACTACAGACGACTCCCTAGAGGGCTGGGGAGCCACTCTGGAAAGCCACAGTGTCCACGGTGTCGCATATCAACGGGCTCGAGCTCAGGGCTATCTGGCTAGCCCTCAGAGCTTTCCTTCCACTCATTTGGGGCAAGACCGTCCTTATCCAGACCGACAACTCTACCAGCATGTACAATGTCAACAAGCAGGGGGGGGGGGGGTTCCATGTCCCCTCCAATGTGCAACCTAGCGGTCAGTATGTGGGAATTGGCCCTGGAAAACATCTAGCTCACAGCTGTTCACCTCCTGGGGGAGGCCAATTTAGAAGCAGACAGGCTCAGCAGACTGGGAGCGGACAGTTCCGAGTGCCAATTGACCGGCCAAGTGCTGCAGGTGGTCTGCAGCACATGGGGCATCCTCAGGTGGATCTATTTGCCTCCTGGAAGAACAGGAAGTGCCATTGGTATGCGTCTTGGCAGAGACGGGACCCCAGCTCCTTGGGCTACGCTTTACAGATTCAATGGGAAGGCATGACAGCCTATGCTTTTCCTCCCACACCCCTGATCAGCAGGATTCTCCGCAAGATAAAGGAAGCGTCTCACCTCAGCATCATCTTGATAGCTCTTTGGTGGCCAGCGAGACCGTGGTTCTCCGAAGTGCTCAGCCTCACGGACAGACCACCCATTCACCTCCCGCTGGGTCCAGCACACCACCTGTCCCTGCAGGGGGGCAGGGTTCTCCACCCCGGTTCTCCAAAAGTTAGCCTTCGCAGCGTGGTCCCTGAGCCGATCGCCCTCAAGCACCTGAGCCTATCACAGGCTAACCTGGTGATCATCCAGGGCTCTAGAAGCAAGGCCACCAGGAGCCAATACAGGAGTTAATGGATCAGGTTCTGTAACTGGTGCAGAACATGCCCCCTGGACGATGTGCTCTCCTTTTCGGCATACCTCGCACACTCGGACATACAGGTGGACACATGTCGCACCTATCTGGCAGCCATAGGGGCCTACAGTAACTCAGAGGAGTAAGTCTTCTCCTCTTCCAACCCGATAGTCAAGAAACATCTGGCGGGCTTGTCCAGGCTTTACCCGACCATCAGGAGGCCACACCCTGTGTGGTTCCTCAATGTGGTGTTGGGCACCTTGGTACACAAACCATTTGAGCCAATGGCGTCCGCGGACATCAGGCTGGTCACCATTAAGACAGCTCTGCTAGTAGGGCTCACCGCCGCTCGTAGAGTCGGCAAGATCCAGGCTCTGGTGGCATCAGAACCCTATTCCACTTTCCACAAGGATAATCTGGTCTTGCAGACTCACGCAACGTTCCTACCTAAGGTACCGTCTGCTTTCCATCTGAACGAGGAAATAGTCTTAACTACATTCTTCGCTGACTTCAAGGACGAGGCTCAGAGAGTCTTGCACTGTCTGAATGTCAGACGCGCTCTGAAATTCTATCTGGACAGGACCAAGGGCTTCCGCAAGTCGGATGCTATTTTTGTCACATTCGGGGGTCCAGACCCGGTTATCAGGTATCCAAGGCTTCTATTGCACAGTGGATGGTTGCGGCCATCGAAGAGGCCTGTGAGGGGCAGCACAGGTCGCTGCCAGCCAACATGCACGCTCATGCGATCAGAGCCAAGGCAAAAGCGATCGCATTCCAGCGGCAGGTTCTGTGGCAAGTCATAAGCAGGGTGGCCACCTGGACCACCCCTTCGGCTTTCTGTAAGCACTATTGTTTGGACGCCGGCTCTAAGTCAGAAACAGCCTTTTGACAGGTTGTTCTAAGGAACTTGTTTGCTTAAGGAGGGTCTCCTCTCCACCCTGGGACTACATTCGGTTGTAATTGCCCATGCAGTATGTAGGAAAGGGGATGGGACGTAAGAGTAATTACTAGTTACTCTCTGTAGTGACTAACATACTCTTAGTCCCTAGTCCCCTTTCCTCCATACGTCCCACCATCCTCCCCCTAATACTGGTGTCATTAGGCAATGTTATATATTGTTGACGCGTCAGCGGGGACTGAGGTAGTGCACTCAGTCTCACAACCCAGGTCCCAGGTGCACTAAGGCCTTTAACCCAATGGATTAGCCAGAAAAGACACAATAACTACTAGCCAACCAAGTGGACAAAAGGCAAACGCTGTGCCACATGACTGGAAGCAGAGCAGAGCGAACCGTCTCCGCGGCCCATCAAGAAGACGCCAGAGAACCGTCATTTGTGTGGTGTCACGTGCCGGAAGAAACCCGGTCACGTGTCGGGGGCGGGGGCAGAGAAAATAAAGGAATCACCGGAACTGGCGTGTGCGAGCCAGTCCGGGTTTATGCACCTTACCAAGCGGTTGTATTTTTCTGCAGCGCCACCAGGCCTTGACAGGCCCACACATTCTGCCGGGCCTCTGCAACCACGGAGGGCCCGACATCACACTGGCAATGAGGAGGCGCAACCCCCACCCGGCCATACATCGAACGCTGACACTCTCACAAGCTCCATCGCCGTGTGCGGACGTTTTGCACAAGAGAGTGAGCCTCGCTTCCAGGCCCCCAACGTTCTGTAAGCCCAGCTGGAGCCTCATCACAATCGCGTACACATAAACGCGGAAACGGGAGTCTCGTTCTGGCACCCCCAACGTTCCATGGGATCTCCCATGAACAAACAAGGAAGCGGTGCTTCGTTCTCATACCCCTAACGTTCCGTGGGGTTTTCCCAGATGCCTAATCTCAGTGCACACGGACGGACGCCTGATTTCAGTGCACACAGAGGAATCCAACGCTCCGGAGGTGCAGAAAACTATGCACATGTCCTGACATCGCCACTCATGGAAATTCCAACGCCCAGAAGGCAGCATACAACAAACTCTTCAAGCAACCTAGAACAGCATCTACAAAACACTGGTGAGTGACGTTCCCAACAAACCACAGGGACCGGGACCTCCGCCTGAACACCATAGTGACTCTTCACCCGGAGGGGAAGATCCACCCCTGCAACCACTCGTGCAACACCTCCAGGAGCACGTGGCTGCACCTGCACCACGGTGGAAGCCTATTCCCTGCGCACGACCCGCGGCCTACCCTCATGACGCCTTTTGACCCTTTAACCAGAGGAGCGGCCCTTTGCTGAGGGAATCTGGCTACAACAATTCGAGATGCATCTCGACGCAAGGGAGATGACCTCAGCGAGAAAGAAACGTGCCTTCCTCCTGCTTAATATCAGAGCAGCGCCACTACGCCTTTTCAAAGCCATCCCAGACAACAGAGATGCATATAACTACGAGGCCGCCAAGAACGCGCCAACTAATAACCTGATCTCAATCCCGACTATGAACAATTCCATTTCTGTATGGCCAGCAGCGAGAGTGTGAGACGGTGGACAACTTCCACGCCCGCCTATGCGAAATGGCAGTCAGCTGCGAATTCCCCAATGAAGAGTTTGCCATACGGCTCCAAATAATAAACGGGATCTCATCAGAGAAACTGAGGAGGGCTATCTTATCAGAGAAGAACATAAGACTATCCCGCATCCTCGAAATGGGGCGTCTTCGTGAACACACAGATGACCAGGTATCTATAATCTAAGCCGCAATCCAGCGACTCCCTCTCGACAACCCCAAGAAAACAGAGGACATTGCAGCCATATCGAGACGCCAAAGCACCTGAGAACCGGGAGAACGAGGAATGAACACCTCCAAGCCCCATATGTCTCAGGGAAGGGAGAACGCATGCAAATGGTGCGGTGGGCCATGGCACAGAGGGGAAACATGCCCCGCATGGGGGTCGACCTGCCGCAAGTGCAACCACCTCAACCACTATGCGGCTGTCTGCCTAAATCCACCAAACAGAAACGACGGAGAACAACCACTGCGGCGGCCACAAGAACACTGGAAGACATTTGCTCCCCGAGAAACCTCTCATCAACCAAGCAGGAAGGGAAGGGTGAGAGCCGTAGATCACACCCATAGATCACCAGACACGAGTGAGAGCGAAGAAAGCGGAGACAGCACATCCCCCCGACATACGGGACAAAGAAAGGCAAAGGAAGGCCAGCAAGAGAATACACTGTGTACACCTCATCTCAGCAGTAGAGTAGACCCAAATGGTCCAAGCAACGGAAAAGACCATCATACACCGTCATCGCTGACGGAAAACCCTTAAGAGTGGTGATCGACACCGGCGCAACCGTCAATGTCATGCCAGTAACAGCATTAGACAAGCTCCACCTAAGACCAAGACTCCAGGACAGGAAAGTCCAACTGTACGCATAGGGCTGCACGAAACCCTTGTCAGAACAAGGGTCATTCAAATCAGATTTTTCACATAACACCTCGTGCCGAGCCCGAATCTACGTTGTCGACGCCGGCTGTGAGACACTCCTAAGCTGCAGGATGGCCGAAAAACTGCAGCTCGTACAATTTGCCTTCAGAATCCAACACACGGAAATCAATGACCTACTAGAAAAACACCAGAAAGTATTCCAGGGCATTGGCTGCCTGAAGGGCCGATCCATCAAACTCCATATTGACCCTACCATCGAACCAAAAGCAGTGTGTCATCGCTGAGTGCCGTTCCACATGAGGGAGGCCGTAGAAAAAGAACTCTACAAACTGGAAAAGGCAGGCATAATGGAGAAGACCTCAGGGCAAACCCCGTGGGTATCCTCCATGGTGGTAGCTCCAAAACCCAAACAACCCAACGCAGTACGTATCTGCATCGATATGAGACTCCCTAATGCGGCCATTGGGAGGGAACGTCGCATCACGCCAACCATAGACGAACTCATCGCCTGACAGGGGCGACAATATTCAGCAAGCTCGACCTCAGGTCCGGATACCACCAATTCAAACTGGCCAGGGAATCGAGGTACATCACCACCTTCTCCTCCCACCTCGGACTGAGAAGATACAAGCGCCTAAATTTCGGAGTATGGTCGGCAGCTGAAGTATTTCAGTACGAGATCCGGAAAGTCCTCAATGGCCTAGAAGGGACAACAAACATCAGTGACGACATCATCGTATATGCAACAAACGAAAAAGAACACCATAAGCGCCTTGCTGCGGTTCTACGCAGGCTGGAAGAAGCTGGACTAACCCTGAATGCCGAGAAGTGCGAATTTGGAAGGGAAGAACTCTGTTTCTTTGGGTACATCTTTAACGCAAGTGGAGTGTCACCAGATCCAGTCAAAGGTAACGATATCCAAAACACCAAGGCCCCACAAACCGCCACAGAAATGAGGAGCTTCATGGGAATGGCAACGTACTGTGCGAGATTCTTCCCAGACCTCGCCGCCATAGCAAGCCCTCTCCGCGAACTAACAAAAAAAGACCAGAAGTGAAGTGGGAGTGGTCGTCCACCCATCAACAGGCATTCTAACGGATTAAAGACACGCTGTCCGCCTCCACAACAAAGGCGTTCTTTGATATTGAGAGACACACTGAACTCCTGGTTGACACCAGCCCAGTTGGTTTAGGGGCCGTGCTCACGCAAACGGACAAAGAAGGTAACGTACACCCCATCGCTTTTGCCAGTCGTGCGCTAACCAAGACAGAACAAAATTACGCGCATATAGAGAAAGAGACCCTCGCAATCCTGTGGGGATGCAGACACTTCAAAATCTATCTACTAGGCAAACGAGCGAAGGTGTTCTCCCACCACAAGCCCCTCATCCCGATATTCAAAGGCTCAGCACCACCGCCCCCCGGCACGCATCGAGAAGTGGATGCTAAAACTCCAACCCTACAACATAGAAGTGGAGTACAGAGCGGGAGCGGATAACCCAGCCGACTACTTGTCCCGCGGCCCGCCACCGACCAGGAAGAACGACACGTTGCGGAAACAGACGAACACTTGTGCCACGTGGTTGCCTGTGCTCGACCGTGGGCCCTGACCTTGCAGGAGATAGACAACGATACCGAGGCAGACGGCATCCTGACCCACACCACTCTTGCCATCCAAACTGGAAACTGAAAGAACTTCCTAACCTCTATGGCCCAGCGCACAACATCCGCCCAAGAGAAACTGCAAACACTATTCGGAATCCGCCACAAACTTATCATAGCCCCCGAAGGGGTGGTACTCAAAGGACACCGAATCATTCTACCCACAAAACTGGAAGAAATCGCACTTAAACTAGCCCACAAGGGCATCAAGGAATCGTAAAAACCACAGCATACTTGAAGTCCAGGATGTGGATGCCCACATGCAACAGCGAGTGATGGATCTTGTTGGAGTCCTGTGCAGAGGGCTGAGCTCCCCGAGGAGCAGCAAACGGTGGGAAGCCGTCAGCATAGATTACTGCACCATCACAGGGAAAGGCTACCTACTCGTCCTAGTAGATGAATTCAGCCGATATCCTGAGGTTGAGCACGTGGCATCCACCAACGCGGAGACCATGACTCTAGATTTAGAGAAAATATTTGCAATACACGGAATCCCATCAAAGATCAAAAGTGACAACGGGCTGCCCTTCACCAGCCAAGAATTACACCAATTCATCTCAACATACGACACAAGCGGATCACCCCAGGATGACCACAAGCCAATAGGGACGCCAAACGATTCATGGGATAGCTCAACAAAGTTATTCGCATCGCAAAGGAGCGAGGCCACTCCTGGCTGAAGGCAGTATATTGCTTCCTGAGGACCCTCCGTCAAACCCCACACTCCTCGACAGGGATCAG
Organism: Ambystoma mexicanum; assembly: GCF_040938575.1. NCBI lineage: Eukaryota > Metazoa > Chordata > Amphibia > Caudata > Ambystomatidae > Ambystoma > Ambystoma mexicanum. The sequence goes on from NC_090932.1 coordinate 1,441,416,603, forward strand.
CCCAGCTGCACTTATGTTCGGAATACCAGTACAAGCTGAACTTCCCATTCACCTGAAGTGGGTGGCACCCGACCCAGACCTCCCAGCCATAGAGGCAAGAAGGGTCAAATGGAACAAACAAGAGAGTCTCACTCGGCGTGCCTGCCACCGTGAACTGATACCAGGAGACACTGTAGTGGTCAAGAACCGGGCTATGCCCAAGAAGATGTCTCTGAACTTTGAATTCCAGCCCTGTCCCGTCAGTGCAGCAAAACACAGTATGATCACAGCCACCAGGGGAGGTGAGACAGTAACCAGGAACATATATTTTCGGAGAGTACCGATGGAATTGTGGGAAGAAGGCCAGAGGTTCCCAAGAGAAGGACCCAGATCACCAAGTCGGCCAGATGACCATGAGACACCCGGAGCCTACGACATACCCCAAGAGCCAAGGAGACCAAACCCGTATGAGGGTGAAGCCAGGCCAGAAGACCCTCCAGCGGCCAAATCCGAGAGGCATCATCTGAGGGGAAAGGCCGAGACCTTCCTCCCGCCTCCAAGGGTACGTCATAAAAGGAGTCTACCATTGTGCAAGCCTGTCAACGCACGCTCAGAGAGACTACAATAGACTACACCTGTTTTGATATGTTACTGTTGATAATCGAGAAAAAAAATTCCAAGTTTGGGAGGAATGTGGTGTCACGTGCCAGAAGAAACCCGGTCACGTGTCAGGGGCGGGGGCAGAGAAAATAAAGGAATCACCGGAACTGGCGTGTGCGCGCCAGTCCGGGTTTATGCACCTTACCAAGTGGTCGTATTTTTCTGCAGTGCTGCGCAGCGCCACCAGGGCTTGACAGACCCTCACATTCTGCCGGGACTCTGCAACCACGGAGGGCCCGACATCACAATTTGGAGGAGGTGGCCTCGGTGCATTGGAGCAGAAGAGGTAAGTGTGCGAAGCAGGAGCTTGACACATATGTACATGTAGGAGGGATTCGATGGCAGCAACCGTTGCCTAATATTTGTCCGTTTGAGAGTTCAGCCCGCCAGCCCTAATGATCGAATAGGCTCTTAGACGTCCTTATATGTAAACTGGGTCTGGGTCCATGTTAGGGAGAATTCTCATTCTATGACTAATTTCCCTAACCTAGTGAGTCCCTCAGCAGCTTTGCTGGATTTCTGGAGTTTATTTTTTCCACCTGGTAAGAGTGTGAGCTTTTTCCCAACTCTTACCTGTTGTGTATTTCAACTGTTTTTGTGATTGTGGACTCTGGAGTACACCACTTCAGGAGCCCCACTCTTTGTGTGTTACACAGCACCCTCAGTGCAGTGACACATGGTTGTCTCTTAGACTTCTCACCGACTCCATTTTCTGGGGCTGACTACTGTCCCCCAGAAAAGGGTTAAGTTGCCATTAACTTTACATAGTCACTTTTACCACGGATCCAGTACACCCCATCTCATATGGAGTATTGGAGAGGGTTAACTCTTAGCCCTTTTTATCCATGCCTCTTGGAGCATTGTTTCGCTCCCTTAACATTAAGACTCGGCTGGTGGCAGTGGTATCTACCCTAATTTTCCTGCGATTATATTACATAACGTTGTACTGTTTTAGGCTATTTTAGTAGCCTCGAACTATAAACCCGCTCACCCAAATACTTTTTATTTCGGCTCCGGTTGGGTTTAATCGCCATTTCTTTTTTTTAACATTTCTTGGGTCTTTCTTTGCGCGGCAAACCAGGTTTGCCTCCTTTGTTTGCCGACCTTTGCCGGGCTTCTGACCAGAAGCCCTCCTTTGGCGTCTGGGTGTCTAGGTGGGCAGAATGTGAGGGATGAGTGTAGTCACTGCCTGCACAGTGTCTCCTTGGAGACCCAAGTCGCGCTTTGTGTTGCTTGGCTGAGGTGGTTGTCCGGGCTGGACAACCCCCCTGCTGAGTGATTGACAGCCAGGCTGTGTGAATGGGGGATTTTGGCATAAAAAGCAGGACTCTTGGGCTAGAAGGCAGAGTCGCCACTGGAAGTGCCAAGAACCAAAGATAAGCGGAGAAGAAGACGGCTGCTGCGACCCCGAGTCCAGGTGAAGCCCTGCTGCAGTCTTGAGCTATCTACCTTTCGACGACAAGAGAAAATCCAGTCCGGAGTCTTCTTCCCTTGAGCCTGGTGGGATCAACCAGCTCACCCTTTTCTAAAGTCAGAGAATCCTCTCCTGGGTCGAAATCACTGCTGTGCTGTAGTGGTCCAGATAGCCATCAAAAGAGCCCTCTCCTGATTTAAAGGAGCGCACCTTTTATTCACCGTTGTCTTTTTTGCTGCTGCTGGCTTCATCCCTGGGTAGTGCAGATCGCTCCAGACGTCGTCCTTCTTGTCCCCATGACTGAAGCCGCAAGAACCGTGAGTCTGCAGGAACTACCAGGAACAACTGCCGTGGCACCAGCTTTCTCCAACAGAATAAGGTACTGTGCACATTTGGTTGTTCTCTCCGACTGACCATCTGGAATCGGGGTGAACCCTTTTCCTCCACAAAGATTTGTTCCTTCTTCCTTCCCTCTTATAACTTTTCCTTCCATCTGACAATATCTAAGTACTCTTGGCATCTCGAATCTCGAACTGTTCAACATGTGATCCTCTGCAACTGAGCATCTGCTCCATTGACACTGGTGCAGCCCTATTGACTTTAATCTGTATCTTTGAACGAGTCCTCCGATTCCCTTGCCTTGACAAAAGTATTTCTTGTGATTTCATCCCCCTTTCCCTTGTTTGAAATTCTAAAGTACAAAGTGTGTTTTAACTTCGTGAGCATTTCTATTCGCGGGTACGCGTTTGTATCGCAACACCGGTCTGTCAAATCTTAATGTACTTACCTTGAATTTGCTGGAACAAGTGGAATGGGTTGTGTGTAGTATATTTTACATGTGGTTTTGAATTTATATAAGTGAAGTGTTTTGTGAACAGATGGTTTAAAATAAATGTACTTCTATTTTATACCTGAAACCTTGAGTCAGTGTTTGCTTGAGTCACAGTAATTGTGTCCTTTGTGTAATTTCTACTACTGCTCATTTACTCTTGAGATAAGTCTGGCTGCTTCGCTACCGCTACCACTTTAACAGTGTAGTACAGGCTTGTACCAAAGGTGAACTTGTATTACCACTTGTAGTCTTAATTGTGTGTAGTGGTCCCTAAGGGCACTGCACAGGATTCTGCCTAACAGTCCAAATTAATCCAACAGTCGATACAGGTCGTAAGCAGCAATAAACATAGTAAATGATTTGGTAATTTATGGTTACCGTCTGCGGGCCTTCCAGTCACTAACTGGGAGCGTTGAATGATGCGTAATTTAACTTTTGTGGCCCTAATGGAGAACAACTAACTGGCTTCGGGCACTTTGCCAAGTTAGTCTCCCAACCCGCCTCCCCCTTTTTATAGGCCAACTCTGTGTCGAAGCTCGCCTGTAGCATGTTGCCTTAAGTGTTATCAGCACTGTGCCAGAGGACAGGGTGGATAAGCATCAGGGCAGATGCAATTTTATGTGATTTTACCATTTTTATCAATCCGCAAACAACTTTAGGGAAAAATATCGCGTTCTCCTTTTCAGTGCTACCTGCATTTACAATCTATGGTGTCAGAGTGCCCTCTTGAGGTTCTTCCAATAATGCATTTGTGTAGATAAAATGTTTGTAAGTTTGTTTCCTGTCCTTTCCCTCACCCAAAATGCATACCATCAACACCTGACTTACAAATACCTCTCTAAGGGGGAGTGTGGGGGTGGTGGGGACTGCCTGAAGCCCCTTTCCCATAGTCCTACCCTTTTTCCCTTTTTACATTTTTTTTTTAACTAAACTCTACAGAGACATGTTTTTGTAATCAAATTCCCTCATGCAAATCTTCATTTTTACATGTTCGTCGATTTGATGTTTTTTACCCTCGCTTTTTAGAATTTCATTATTACACCTTCTATTATTGACTCTTTATTTTTTCTTGTAGTGAAATCACTGGTTACCGGCAGACGTGCCCTCCTTACTGGACTACATTGGGTGTAAAACGTATAATATGATGTAGTAAAAAGTTCCTCGGGCGCAGGCAAAATGGCTACCTAAGCGCCAAGCTCTGTCACCTGCCCTGGTAATTTGTGGAGTTTGAACAGAGTTGGGGCGTTCAGTGCCCTTAAAACCAGGGTCTCTTAATGTCAGAGGCAGTGTTGCACTGGTGGTATGGGTATGGTGGTATGGGTATCGGAGTAGCTGTCACACCGCAAGCCAGCAAAACGAGGACCGAAGAGTTGAGGCCTGCACAGAGTGCGTTGCGAGCGGCTTGGTGGTAGCGGAGTGGAGCCTCTTGCCTGCAGCCACGCATCCCTGCAAGCGCTGTGTGATCAAGGCTGACTGGTGCTGGCAGACCTGCAGATCTGATGAGGGGCCAGAGATTGGAGGGCCCTTGGAACAGTCCTCTCTGGGTCCCGAGCTGGTTCTCCAATTGACGGCCCCCCTCCCCGGAGTGCAGCAGTGACAGGAGGAAAGCACTGTGCTGGCCGCAGCCCGTCCTGCTGTTGGCGAGGTGCAGTGGACGGGCAGCTCGCCACCGGCGGGTGCACAGACTTACCACACACCAAGATCATCTGTGGAGCCACATCTTTTTGAGCCCAAGATATGTGGCGTCCCCAAAGGCGCTCTGGCTGGACAGGAGCTTGTTTAGCGGAGGCGGTCTCACTATAGCTGCCACTGTTTGGATTGCCGAGAGTGGCTAGCCGGCAAACTCTGCAGGACCCAAGGTGGGTGAAGAAACCTGAAACCGCCAGCACCAGCGTTGAGGGAGACTGTTGGTAGCAGAGGTTTGGACTGTAGCAGTGGGAGTAACATTGAGAAGCCAGCTAGGAAGATGGCCGAGCACATTCACCTGTTGAAGGTGGCGGTAGCGTGCAGGTCCCCCCAAGCAGGAGGACAGTGGGGCTGCTGGAAAGCACGGTGGAGGGTTGTTGAGCAGGGCACAGTGTTGCAGAGGGTAGCAGTGTGGCCTGGACAGTGCAGGAGTCGGTAAGCATGCCTGTGTCCGGGACGCAGTGGCACTCCCTTCTGTGTGCAGGAACAGTGAAGGCGGACGCGGGCGGCTGGCCAGACTTGCAGGATTATAGGTAGTTCATTGTGCGGGCAGGCCATCGCCACCTTAGAGGCCCATTGAGGAGACCGCCCGGTATTGAAAGGCTGGGCTAACAGGAGGCCCGGTTGGACTTTTGCACCCCACCAGCAGAGGGGGAAAGTGGGACCAAGAAGACCAAAGACGGTGGTGCGCCAGCCTGAGCGTTGCCCAACCTGGATTGGGAGGAGCCAAGAGGATGAGCTGGAGAGACACCCTTGTGCAGTTCCATTGCTCGGACGGCAAAGAGATGGCAAAGGCTAAGGGGGGGTGAAGGCCCCCACCCCTGCACTGCAGAGATTGGTGAAATTAAGTTGAATTCAGGCCCTCTTGGAGGAAATACGTAGGAAGCGGAAGGACATAAGGGCCAAAGTGGCGACTTCTCAGCAAAGGTTGTCACTTTGGAGGAAAGGGTGGAGTGGGTGGAGGTTAATCGGACTTCATTGGGGATCCTGGAAGTGCAGACAGAGGTGCTTTTTCTGGAGGTTGAAAAACGGGGGAGGAATTGTGCTGCAAAGTGGATGACATTGAAAACTGGCAAAGGCAAAATAATCTCTGGTTCTTCAGACTGTGGGAGAAAAAAGGGGAGTCTCCTGCTGGCATGGAACAAAAGATTCAGGAGATCATAGGTATGGGCCTGGGCTCCAAGGAAGGTGAGCTGGTAACCCTGGACAGAATGCATCGAGCTGGTGGTAGGAGCAGAGGGCCACGCTCGGTCCTTGCTCTGCTGCACTCTTATGGCGACAAACTGAAAATCCTTGAGAAGGCACAATGCATGGGTGACGTTGAGTATGGAGACTCCAGGCTAGCTAGCTTTTTGGACTTGCAGGCCCACACACTGTTGAGATGTAAGAAATGCAGCCCCCTCACCACGTGGCTCCAGGAGAAGGGGTGAAATAATGGTGGGGATATCCCTTTGCGCTAGTGTTTGATTGGGAGGGTGAGAGACACCAACTGGTAAAGGAGGAAGACATTAGGCGCCCCATGGAGGACTTGATTGGGCCTCAATGTGAAAACCCCAGGAGGAGGGCAAGAGTGGGCCTGGATCTCCTAAAGAGCTCAGTGTCGGAAGGCCAACCTGGGAAGATACAAAGTCCACAAGGCCAGGAAATTCCAGGGACTCAACACCCCCTCATCCCAGAAAGACGACACATAAGGGGGTGTTCAATGTGCTACAATGACCCTTATGTTTCTTGGTTTGCCTCGGGACTCTGCTCCTGGGGTCTTCCTCAACCCCGGGTGGGGGATGGGGGACAAGGGGGTGTGAACTCTGTGGAGTTAAAAGGTGATTTTCTAATGTTTTGTTCTGGGAGAGGGCAGGGAAGAGAGGCAGGCTGAGTGGGGAGTTGGTGTGATGCTGATGTTGGCCTTGATTTAGTTCTGTTTTGGAGTGAGTAATGGTGGTGTTACGGGAGCTTGTGGTTGCCTGATGGAGATTGGTGGGGAACCTAGTGCAGCCAGGGTAGGGGTTGTATCCCTGATGGTTTGTCTGGTGTGACAAGGATTTTTGGGACATGCAGTGGAACGCCTCAAATAGGGGAAGGCGGGGAATGAGGGGAGGAGTTTTGTTTTAGGGATGGGGAGAGGAGGGGCAGGGGGTGGATTTCATGCAGCGACTCACACAGAAGGAAAGGGCGGCTACTCTATGGGAGGCTGGAGGGGTGTGCGGCGACCGGTAAAGAAGGGCTATGGCTGAGGTGATGGTTGCCACTCTAAATGTAAAGGACTTAACTCCCAGAACATGAGGTCGTTAATTAGCAAGGTGTTCCGTAAGCAGCGTCTGGTGGTTCTCTTTTTGCAGGAGACCCATTATAAGCAGGGGGTGGAATCCGCAATAAAAGGATAAGTTCATTGGAAGTGTCCGGGTTTCGCATAAAGATCGCACGGAGGAAAGAAGAGTGGGTATTTTGCTGGGAGGTTCAGCTCATGAGAGGGTTTGAGGGACAGTTCCTGGGGATTAAGGGACTACATAAAGTAGTTAGCATCACATTGGCTGAATTGTACGCACCCAACATAGGACAGGTGCGATTCATACGACAGATTTTTGCTGTATTGAAAAACTGGGCAGAAGGGGTCATGCTTCTGGAGGGCGACTTTAATATTATAGCCGACCTGATGTTGGGTGAAATTGGTGGTCGGCAAAGGGGGGAGGTCCGAGGAAAGTGAGCAAGGACAATGCTGACTTTGGTTACCTCCTAAAGGATCGCTTCTGGGCTGATGTTTGGCAGGGTGACTTTCCAGGACCGGAAGGCTATGCCTTTTTCCCCCCCTCTGCACCAGATATATACCTGGATAGACCTCCTGCTGGTCCCGCAGGAGCAGAGGAGCAGGCAGATGTAGGTGCACCTAAAGTAGAGGTGATAACGTGGTCGGACCACGAGATGGTGGTGGTGGCGAGACCTCATAGGTGGAAGCCAAGGTGGGAGTGTAATGATACGTTGGTGAGAGACCGGGTGTTTCAGGATTTCCTGGGGAAAGAGATAGGGGCGTACTTTGAAGTTAATGACAGTGGGCAAGTGCCCATAGCTACGGTGTGGGAGGCAGCCAAGACCTCAGTTACGGGGTCTGCTCATCGCTGAAGGGGCAAGGAAAAAGAGAGGGAGGGGGCTGGTAGAAGGTAGGTTTTGGGAGGAATTGAAAGCTTTGAGATGCCAGCTCGTACATTCCCATAGGGAGAATCTCCTTGGCAAGATGAGGGACAAGAGGCAGGAGCTCCACTCAATATCAACAGGTGAGGTGGTTAAGAGGGTGAGATTCACGCATGCAGAAATTCGACAAAAAGGGCGATGTGGTGGGCACGTTTCTGGTGAACAGAGTGCAGGGATGTCGGGGGGGGGAAAGGAGAGTGGATCAGATATGCGGAGCAGACAGGGTCATGATGGGTAGAGGGCGGACACATCCCGGCCCAATCAGTGACTTGTTATCGGCAGCTGTATGCCCAGCTGGTAGAAGCAGTGCGTGAGAAGGTGCATGGCTATCGACGATCTGCAAATCCCCAAACTCATGGCAGCAGAAGGTAAGGCCCTGGAGGCAGAGGTAATGAGGGAAGAGGTGTTGCTGGTGAGCCAAAATATAAAGGCGGACAAGGCTCCTCGGGGGGGATGGGTTTACTGCAGACTTTTAGAAGCAGTACCAGTCCCTGCTGGTGGCACCCTTGGCCAAGCTCTTTAAACCCTTTGCGGGAAAGGCACAAAACCACTTACGTTTCTGCAGGCCTTAATAGCAGTTATCCCAAAACTGGCAAGGATCACACTAGCTGTGCTTCGTATAGACCCATCTCCCTGCTAAATGTGGATGCAAAACCTTTTTGCTAGAGTACTTGCTTCCCGACTGGAGCCTCACTTACCACAGTCGATTATTTTGGACCAGACAGCTTTGTTATGCACAGGCAGGGCTCTGACAACATATGCAAAACGTTAAACATTCTCAATGCGCTGGCAGTGATGAGAGGGTTCCCTACTCCTTGCCCTAGATGCTGAGAAGGCCTTTGATCGGGTGAGCTGGGCCTACATGGGGGAAGTTGTCTCGGCCGTAGGGATAGGTGGATTGAGGCTCTATATTCCAAAATCGACAGCTAGGGTGGTGGTGAACGGGAGTGACTCTCTGAACCTTTCAGCTGCAAAGGGGTATGAGACAGAGAGGTCCGCTCTTCCCGTTGCTTTATGCATTGGTCATGGAGCCATGGGCAGTAATGGTGAGAAAGGACGAGGGAATCTCGGGGGACCCGATAGGAGGGCAGGAACATAAACGTAATCTCTTTGCAGATGATGCCTTGCTCTACAGCACCAGTCCCACTCCCTTGGTGCTACGTCTGTTGGAGAGTCTAGCATGGTGTGGGGAGTTATCCGGCTTTAAAGTCAGTTTGGAGAAATAGGTGGCCTTTGCGGCCTGCGGACTATCGGTGGTCGATAGGGAATACATTGCGGGGCTGCCATTTCCGGTGCAAGAGGATTGCTTTCGGTATCTGGTGGTGCAGATTGTGCGCCATTACGGGAATCTCTTTGCAAAGAATTACCTGCCACTATGGTCTGCAGTGCAAAAGGACTTGGACAGGTGGGCGAGGGTAAATCTTTTGTGGATGGCACACCTGAACTGGGTTAAAATGCTGGTGCTTCCCACATTTTTTTTATTTATTCAAAATGCTCCTGGTGGTGATTCTGTGGTCTTTTTTATATGAAGTTTCTGTGGACGGGGGCGAAGCACAGGGTTGCATACAGGGCATTGACTCTACTGAGGGAAGAAAAGGGGAGTAGGGTTCCCTGATCTCCCAACCTATTACAGGGCAGCCCAGCTCCACGTGTTGGTTGACCACCTAGACCCTCAGTCCGAAAAGCAATGGCTGCAGATAGATAACACGATTCTGGCTCAAGGGTTTTCTGGGGGAGTGGTTATGGGTACCCCGGTCCCGAATCCCTAGGATAGTGGTCCAGCACACAGTTTTGGATGTTATGTGGGGGAGATACTTGATGGCTCTCCACATGGCTATTTCCCTTGAGTTGCATCTGGGCCCCGCCACTGCGGGATAGGGTTGAGGAGCCCATGGCGTTTCAGCTTTGGTAAGAGGCAGGGCTGAGCAGGGCTGGACAAATGTGGGAGGATGGGACCTTTGTCTCGTAAGGTAAACTTGAGGAATGACTGGGTATTGGAAAGCTGTCCGTATTTGCTACCTTCATCTGAAGGAGGTGCTGGCGGATCGTTAATGGAGTGATAACTTACAGGGTGGGCTGATGGACTTTGAACAGCTCTTGATTACGATGGCAGATTTCTGGGGGCTTATTGCTCAGTTATATAGGGCGATACTGTAGACGGAACCAAGGGACCCATTGCCTGCCAGGAACAGATGGGCACAAGATCTGGGGAGTGGCATTGATGATGCCTTGTGGACGCGGATGTGTAGAAAAGTCTTGTGCTCGACGGTCTCCCTACATTATAGGCACCAGGTCTTAAAATGTACTCACAGGTGGCACTACCCACCGGCCATCTTGGTCAAGATGTACAAGGGGTATGACTTGCGCTGTTCGAAGTGTTACTGGACGAGGGGTGACTATGCTCCTATGTGGTGGGGATGCCCTATTGTGCAATATTACTGGAGAGAAGTCATATCTTGAATTAAGAGCGTGGATGGGGTCCCCCACCAACATTTTGGTACACCAGTACGCAGATGATACTTAATTGTACCTGAAAGTCAAGGGCACCCAAGATATAAGATATAACTTGCGTTCACTCATGCCTTAAAACCATTCAAAGATGGATGAGCAGTGCCTATTTAAATCTGAACCCCACCAAGACTGAATTCAAACTCTTGGGCCACTCCTCTAAGCAGAAACCTAATCCAAGTTGGCTGGACAAAATGTGCTTGGATGCGTTCAACCATCAACTCATCCACTCAGAAATATCCCTACACTTCTTTGTGAATAACATTCTATCCTTCCAACAACATTTCGAAAAAAAATGCTCAATCTTTTGTGCCTGATCACTCTACTCTGCAAGATCAAGCCCTTCCTCTTTCCTCATGACGTCTTAAAGCTGGTGCAGGCCCTAATGATCTTGCATATCGACTGGACAAATGCCCTTCTTGTAGGTCTCCTGGCTGCACACCTGGCCCCTTCAAAGTGGTCCACCATGCTGTGGCTTACCTCATCACCGGCACTTGGAAATCTGATCAGCCCCATTTTAAGCACAGGCTCTCCATCTCGACTAGGATCTGTGAGGGGTCAGAAATGAGAGACTGACACAAAGTTGTAGGGTTATTGGCATTCTCCATGTTAATTAAAGCAAAAAGGGTGGGATAAAGGCCTATCTTTCCCTATCCTAATGAAAATGTCCCAACCTACAGAACTGAAGCTAAACCAAGCTGAACTTGTGTCCAACCTATATCTGACCCTCGTACTAACATGTACAAAATGTGTGTACAGTAAATGTCTCTGGTTCCAACTTAACAAGTGTGAAAGTTCAAATAAGTGATTCCAACAAAGCAATCCTTATGTTCAGGAGTTGGCTCCCTTCCCTTCAATAAATTCATGATGCCTATTGGATGTATGTTGTTCCAATAATGTTCTGTCCAAATGAGAATATGTCTCTGCCCAAAAAAGAAAATGTCTTCCTTCGATTAGCAAATCAGGAATATCTCATCTATAGAATGCTGTTGTCAGAATAGCAGAACACATATCCTTTCCACAGAACACTTTTCTTAAGATGGCAAAACTATATATCTCCTTCATAGAACCCCTTTCTCAAAATGAGAAAACCCAATGTCTCTTTCATGGAACACTTTTCTCAACTCAATCCTGATTTACTGTCCTGCCAGGAATATCTCTTTAACTGCAAAAAGAAAACTTCTCGATATCCTGGTTCTCTCTCATGTCAGGGATATCTCTTTAACTGCAAAAGAAAATCTCATGATATCTTGGTTTACCCCCTGCCGGGAATATCTTCTTCTTGATTCACACAGATTTCACCAACACAGCTTGTTGACTTGAGTGGTTACTTGCACCAATTTCCCCCATGTTGATATCTAATATATGAGGGGTTGCTTAAGCTCTGTCTGTCAACCTTTCTTTCAATCGCTTGTGGCTCTTGTCAATGCTTGTTCCCCTAACTGACATTTCATGTCAGGAGAATTGTACCATGTTTGCCTTTTTAATTTGCTTCAGTCGATATTCAAAAATGTCCTTCAAACCTTTCACTGTTTCTGCATGTCCCGGGGCACCTCTCACTCTGAGGCTGACTCACAACTAAAGTATGCTGTCGCTGCTAGTCTGTCATGAGGCCGGCTTCCCCAGTGAGCAGAGGCTCCTCTGGTTCCCATGTCAGCGTTTGCTTCCTTCTCCGTTGAAACCTGCGCTGCTTAGCAGGGCCGCGTCTCCCCTGCTGCGCTTCGTTCATATTTTCTGTCCAGCGTTTCTCCCCTTCTGTTCAGAATGCTGCCATCCTGCTGCAGGAAAATGTTCACTGCGCTCTCTGCTGCTCCTTTCCCGTGGACTGCCTCTGCTCTCGGTCTCACTTCCAGTGCAGCGTACTCTGCAACCATTCTCCTTTTCTCCTTGCTTCCTCCTCGATCTTCCAGCTGTTGGCAACCTTCAGTTTTAAATATCCCGGGCAGCAGATTTAGCCTAGGACAACTAGACTGCACTTCACGCTCAAAGTTAAATTTCCTACACATTGACTTTATGTTCTTCTTCTTGGTCTCAGTACCCTAGCGGTTATGGGAATTGGAGTCAATATATTTTCTAGGCTTCTCAGGCCAATATGGTTGTAGATACTTTTTGGAATAGTTATTGCCAGGGTCGGAAGAGGTTATGTCAACATTTTGTGGATTATGGATTATAACACTTCGCTCCACTTTACAATAAGCCATCAGTGTTTGAACTATTTGGGTTTCAGGTAGACTGGAAGAATCATGTTTCTTTATTACTGGAGTCACTCTAAAATATATTTCTCCTTCTATATGGTCCTCCCTCATGATACCACCTCTAGGATCAGGTAGTGTTTGACTTTCCCTGGTCATATGGGAGGGGACCACTAACGGGGATTTCAGGGGTGATTCCACAAGATTCACCACAGATCTGGTACAAAACTGCATACCTCACTTACAAGACAACCAACGCAGACCTGACGGCCAAACTAAAACCAAGTGAAACACCATCATCTCACAGTAAGACTTTTACTATACTGTAAACTAGACTTCCCAGCAAGGAAAATGCTATGCTCCGGTCCTCTGGAATGCCCTCCCGGTTGCAATCTGGACTGCTCAACATATCCTTCAGTTTAGGAAAGAACTGAAGACCTGGCTCTTCCAAAAACTTGATGTATTTTGGGCACTCCCCCATCCTTTTACTGTACTTTGATGATTATAATTAATGTTTGCTTGATGATTGGTTAAATTCATTCAGTGCTCTGTTGCTCGTGAGTGAGCCCTCAGGCCTTAACAATGGGCCCTGGTGCCGTTACTACCTGATCAGGTGGGCCGGATCGGGTGGTGTTGCTTATTAGCTCCATGTGTTTTAATCCAAAAGTCTGGGGTGCTGATGGCAATCTATTTTGTTTTAATAAAATGGGACGTGCTCCCTGCGTCCTGTTCATTCAAAGCAAATACTTACCTAAGATGGCACCACAAAACCGGAAGGCGGGGCTCCATTCAGAGCCCCTGTTCCAGTTCCATGGTTGTCCAAGAAGTGGGAGTGCAACAGCACCAGAGAAAGCAGGTAGGTGGGGAGGGGAGAGAAGGGGGGGAAGGAGCAGAGATTGAAGGGCAGGTATAGAGAAGGTCGGGTGGGCTCTTTGAGCTCTGAGCTTGCTCGGAACATGGCCATGATCCAAGTAAGTGCATTGGCTTCTGCGTCCACCCAGGGTTATAATATAATAATTATGAATTAAAATGGAGTGAGATGCCCAATATCTCGTCAATCACGACATTTTATCTTAAGGTTTTGACCATGAATGTAAAAATAGTAACAATTAAACAAAACCAGTTAACCCGGACATATTAGGCACCAGTAAGTATGTTCAAAGCGGGACTGAGAGAACTGCGCTTTTGGAATTTCCACCTTTTGTAAAATCTTGTAAAGTCTCATTAAAACATGTTATTATGGCCTGAAGATTTGGTAAAACAATACGCTCTAGAGAACAATTGTGACCATGGGTTTGCTGTTTAGAAATGTACTGTTGAAGTATATCAGAAACTATATGTTATAGTTGCTTAAACATTCTAGGTATCCACTGATTATTCCTCTATCCCCCTCCTCTCTTTGTGTGTCTGTACTTTTGACAATTAATTTGTACTGTTATCTATGCTAGCATTCTTCTTCCAATAAATCTGTTAAAATAAAAAAAAAGTTAATAGATGGATATGTGATGAACACAGAACATGGGCAAGCAAAACAGTGGGTAGGGAAGACTACTATGGAAGGGCAACTTTTTTAAGTTAAGGAAGGTATTGGAGTCTTGAAAACAAAATTTGTATTTGTTGGCGAAGAGTCATCACTAACCTTTTATCAACCATTGCCACAGTAGGAACTTTATTGGCAGAGAAGTATGGTAATCTCTTTAGGTTATGTAAGTCACAACCATTCAGATACCTAATTTTTTTATTGCAGGTAAATGAACTGGTGCAAGTTGAGACATACCTGAGAAGTGAAGGCGTATTGGTAAGATATTGGTATCCCATTGACATGTTAGAACGACCACCTGTGGGATATAGGAGAACTGCAACAAATGGACTGGTCACGCTGGATAGTACAAATATCCAGATTCACAGGTGAATATTACATGACGACATCTACTTGCAGTGCCTGGATAAAAGTAGCTATATTAAACTCTATGCCCGTTTTGTTCTTGTTTATGTTCTTTATAGGATAGCAGTTTTAACTTAGACTTGCTGATTGACTGATGAACCGGAAAATTGAGGACTGTATTTTACCAAGGTGTTCCTGTGACTAGTGCAGTGTATTGGGATAGCTGTGTCTTATCTGTAAATGCATGTGTCCCTTTAATTGTGTCAAAAGCTGCTTATTGGTGAATTAAACACTGAGTGTCCTTGCTCGCTTTTTAAAATTCCTAGCAACTTACATGCCTCTCTTTGAAAATCAAAATGGTTATGATATTCCAGTAAGCTGCGGGAGATCCACAAGTCACTATCCCTCTCCCTGGTCATTGTCAAGCTCTTCATGGAACCTCTGGAGGACCTCTTTGCCAACACTGACATCAAGCTAGACCAATACTCTGGCTTTACCAACAGCGATCAACTCAAGCACTCTTTGTCCTCTTTCTAAGCCTGGATGTCAAGCGCCTAATTGAAGCTCACCTTGAAAAAGACCAAATTAATTTGCCTCGGAAATCCCACCAAGCATGCCTAAGTCCAGAAGTGGCTAACTAACATGAAGGTTGAAGTGCAAAATCCCTCATCTTTATTGTTAATTGTCCTCTTCCATTCAAAACATAAATCGGCAAGAAGTCCACAACAACATGGTGCTAGCTTGCACTCCTCTCCAAATGTAAGCTGTTCATCCCACACCTGCATGGTGGCAATGCTGTACTTGCAGGAGTACCACCTTGACACCTCTGAAAGCCAAAGAGCTACACCAAGCCTCATCACAGGGCCAACACAATTCAACCACACACCCCTACATTTAAGGCGCTGTACTGGCTACCCCCTTATGCATGTAACATGTTAAAGACCACCTGCTTCACCTATAAATCTGTCACAACCAAAACACCACTCCACGTGATGGCGAAACTCACCATCTAAGGTAGCCACAACATTGCCAGGCTGCAAACAAGCTCTGTTGAGGGTAAGAAATGGTAACATACCTTTTCCCATATGCAACCGGTCTCTGGAGCAAGCTACCGATGCAGATAACTCCTCCATGGCACACTTCAGAAAGACCCTACTGTTCAACAAGCATCTGTCATATGTTCTGCGCAACATACGTCCGGGTGCCTACCTGTTCTGTCAGGCCGTTCTTGGTTACTCTACCCACGCTGGCGCCTCCCCCATAGGTGTCCTGGAAATTGGGGTGCAGCTGCAGTACAACAGCGAGTATGGAAACCGAGCACTCGCAGTGGAGGCTTGCAAATTCTAGGTGCTGCCATGTTGGTTTCTCTGTGTAGGGGTCATCAAGACCATTAAGACACTCTGCTGCATTTGCACTCTTCTGGGACCAATTGATGTCACCCCATGTTCCCTGCTTGTCTCAGTCTGCATTCCCCTTTGCATTTCCTCACCTTCCAGTTTCTACCCTTGTGATACACTGCTCCCTCAGCATTCTGTTCCCATTTTGTGGCTATGCTCTGTTCCCAGCTCCTGAACCCAATGTTGTTGTTGTTCTCCTGCCTGTGAAACCCTGTGTATCTTGCAAGACGCCCTCTGTAGCAGTCTGGCTGCTGAACTTTCCAGCATTCTTCCTGCCTCCCTTGCTCTCCAGCATTCTGCCTGCTTCCCTTGCTCTCCAGCATTCTGCCTTCCTCCCTTTCTCTCCAGTATTCTGCCTGCGTCCCTTGCTCTCCAGCATTCTGCCTGCGTCCCTTGCTCTCCAGCATTCTGCCTGCGTCCCTTGCTCTCCAGCATTCTGCCTGCGTCCCTTGCTCTCCAGCATTCTGCCTGCCTCCCTTGCTCTCCAGCATTCTGCCTGCCTCCCGTGCTCTCCAGCATTGTGCCTGCCTCCCGTGCTCTCCAGCATTGTGCCTGCCTCCCGTGCTCTCCAGCATTGTGCCTGCCTGCCTCCCGTGCTCTCCAGCATTGTGCCTGCCTGCCTCCCGTGCTCTCCAGCATTGTGCCTGCCTGCCTCCCGTGCTCTCCAGCATTGTGCCTGCCTGCCTCCCGTGCTCTCCAGCATTGTGCCTGCCTGCCTCCCGTGCTCTCCAGCATTCTGCCTGCCTGCCTCCCGTGCTCTCCAGCATTCTGCCTGCCTGCCTCCCGTGCTCTCCAGCATTCTGCCTGCCTGCCTGCCTGCCTCCCGTGCTCTCCAGCATTCTGCCTGCCTCCCGTGCTCTCCAGCATTCTGCCTGCCTGCCTCCCTTGCTCTCCAGCATTCTGCCTGCCTGCCTCCCTTGCTCTCCAGCATTCTGCCTGCCTGCCTCCCTTGCTCTCCAGCATTCTGCCTGCCTGCCTCCCTTGCTCTCTGGCATTCTGCCTGCCTCCCGTGCTCTCCAGCATTCTGCCTGCCTCCCGTGCTCTCCAGCATTCTGCCTGCCGCCCGTGCTCTCCAGCATTCTGCCTGCCTCCCGTGCTCTCCAGCATTCTTCCTGACTCACTGCTCTCCAGCATTCTGCCTACCCACCCCCCTCAGCCACACTCCAGAAATGTACCACCAACTACATATTCCCTCAGGCATTCCTAACCAATTTTCTGTTGCTTAATCTGCAGTTGAAAATGTTGTTTGTGTACATGTTTGGAAAAGGAAAGGCAGAGGGAGTAATGGCTTAGAGTTGAAATCAATTTGAGGACACCATACGCTTCCTGCTTACTAAAGTTGCTTAAAATATTACTTGTCACAATCTGATTGGTTTGTGGGTCAGGACATCACCTCTTTGGCCTCTACCTCGTCCCCTTGACCTCCCGGTTCCTCTGTTAATAGCCTCCCAACCACATTCTCAAACTATGCCCATTATAGTACCTGCTTCTGCTGTTGGTGCTATAAATTCTGCAACTGAAGTGTCGTTACTTTTTGTATTTTTATTTATTTGAAGAACAGCAATGTCAATTGCGATAAGAAATGACTTAAAATACAATAACACATTTACCGATGGCAGAAGCATTCCCATGAAGGGTGCTTGTACAATAGCATAAAGATTAGAACAAGTAGTGAGCCAGTTTGAAGGTGTAACACTTTAGAAACTATACCAGAGACAAAACAAACAGAAACAAAACATATGTAAGAAAACAGGCGATTTATAAATGTAACATTAACCTAGTGCTTGAAACTAGAGAGGAGTACTAATGATATAAAATGACATTGTAACGCGTCAAAGGAGTAGTCAAGTAGGGAAAATGGGTGAGAGGGCAGGGGGAGCTCCCTCTTTAGCAAGTAAGTGAAGTTTAAGCCACAATTTGAAGAGATCCACAGTTGGCATGGATTTGATTGTTATGGCCAATGGAGTGGTGCAAGTGGGGAGAAAAAGCAGAAGCAAAAGGAAGCATAGTGAGAGTATGGGACAGTGAGGTTAAGTGCATAGGAAGATTGAGGGAACAAGATGATGAGCAAACTCATATATAATCAGACAGGTACTAAGGAGCAAGACCATTGATAGCTTTATAGACTGGGAGAAGGAACTTGAAAAGGGAGCAGTTGTGCATGCAGAGCCAACAAGCATGTTATTAGGTAGAAGTGGGGGTGGAACTGGGTAGGTTGTACAAAGCGTGGGTAGCAAAGTTGACACATCTTGTTTGGCACATTTCTTTTTGGGTGATTCGGACTCCGGAAGGGCAGCACTGCAGGTACTCCATCCCACTTTTAAACGCTGCATTCACCCCCCCCCCCCCCCATTCCCCTATCACTGAGGTTCTGCTACTATAGTAATGGGGGAGTGTCTGTTCTCCAGAATCCCCTGCACTGATGGGGGATGAAATAATCAAAACACCTGGAACTGTCTTCCTGAAAAGAGCATGAGGCTCGAAACCACTTGAAGGAGAACACCACCTGAGTTGGCAGGTATACTGAGAAGTCGAGTGCGCCCTTCATCTTGTGTGCTAAACATCTTCTTTCCTCTCTTTACTTTCTGTTGGGGATCGCTTATGGCCTCAAGGTGTTTGCCTCTTGCAGCTTGGCATTGAGGGTGGTAAATGCATCATGGCCATATTTTCATTTGGCCCCTGGACAGTGGTCTCTGAGGCAGTTGAAAACGTCTTGGTAGGTGAAATGAGGAAGGGCTTCAATGCCCTACTGCAGGATGGCAGAGAGGCAGCACACCAAATCCTACAGTCATGCCTTTTATTATTATTAGGACATTTATTGAGCGTGTGTTGAGATGGATTTCCAAAATCTTCCCTGGTAAGAGGATTTTGAGAGGCCACCCTATTTATGGTAAACAGGGAAGACACTGAGAGGTTAGCCAAACCCCAATCCTATTAAGGTAGCTGAGCAGTCAAGCCTTAGTCTCAGGAAAAGTGGAAGGTGAATGAACTAGGGTTACAAGTTAGACAGTAAGTATATACAAATAGTTATTTATTAGGCCTTTCGTTCCACGCTAAGCATTTAAAATCATAGGTCTCATCACACAAAGCCTTATAAAACATGTATGCACATTCAACATTAGGAGAATAAAATTACATGTGAACCAATTGCCAGTGCAATACAGGTGAGTAGTCAGATGCAAGGAAAAATAGGCAGAACTCTAGAACACTTTCCCTCAATCTCAATAAGTCCAACCCTAAAATGGTCTAAGGTCACAAGTTCCAAAGTATAACTTCTTCAGGTAAGTTTATATAGAAAAGAATGCAGTGCGCTGTGGTGGTATTTATAGGAAGTGCTCAAAGTTAGATAAAAGTTCAGTAAAGTTCATGCGAGTACTCAACTCAATCCAACACACTGGGATAGTCATAGAGAAGGATACTTAACCCGGGTTCCACCACCAAAGATCAGGTCAAAGTGAGTTAGGATCAGGACTTTATGCCCAATGCAACCCTATGGAGGATATGGGTAGACAGAAACAGGTATGTTAACGTACCCTCTGGCTCAGATTCTTCCAGCGACCACTGTAGGTGTTCTAGAATCCATTAGGGGCACATATTTCTGTGCTTGGTCCAGTCGAGGAAGATCGAACGGTTGTGGGTGCATAGGTCACTTTTGGTGCCCGGGATTCTGTAGGTTGCGATGCACTGGAATCAGTTCCCAACAGCTTCCAGTAGAAGACCACATAACAATGAAAGATGAAGACTTCCATGGTACAGACCCCTCAGTATGCCTCATGGGATTGTAGGAGTGTTCCAACGAGAGTCACCACAGTTAGACGGTGCAGGCGATCCTACAATTGTGAACACAGGAGCAGCCCAGCGCAGCTTTCCTTGGAGTGAGACAGCTAAATATGCAGGAACAAGTGACCTGTGGCATAAGATGAAGACCTGCAAAGTTCCAAGGCTCTGCTCGAAATGGTGACTACTGCAGCGAGGTATCCCAGGAGAGAGCTGGTCAATCTAACGGTTGGTCCAGAGACACTTCTGAAAGTTCAGAAGGCACAGATCCTTGAGCAGCGGTTGAGATTGCAGAGGAGCAGGGCCTAACAGGGCAAGTCACCAGAGTCTATTCTGGTCAGCTGCTTGTGTCAGTGGGCTGCTCTTCTTCGTAGAAGTCTTGGCTTCAACAGTGATTGAATGGTTCCATGTGTTAATTCCGCTGCAAAAATATTGCGATGCAAAGATATCGCCATATTTTTGCAGCGAAATTCACACATGGACCCTGCGGGGGACAACCCCGCAAACCCCGCTCCCAAATAATATCCCCCCCCAAAAATATCACCTATGGTGAACCTAACGGCCATATCTACGGTGATATTTTTGTTGGGGATACTATGTAGTGATACAGATCTAATGGACGGTTGCAGGCACCAGAGGCTGTGGACTGGGACTAGACCCTATTTGTCCCTTCCTCTTGCGCGCGCACACACACACACGCACACGCGCACGCACACACACTCGCGCACACACACACACTCGCGCACACACACACACTCGCACACACACTCGCACACACACACACACACACACACACACTCGCACACACACACACACACACACACACTCACACACACACACACACACTCACACACACACTCACACTCACACACACTCGCGCACACTCACACGTACACTCGCGCACACACACACACACACACGTACACTCGCGCGCACACACACACATTCTCACACACACACACCCTGCCCCTTAGTCTGTGGTGAATCCTGCAGAGTCCTAAAGTCTCCACCCATGTACCCAGGGCAAGGCAGCCATGACTTAATCCTGACCCCGGGGGTTGTATTCTGAGGGTGGATCACATGGGAGGAGATGGCTGTCAGGGGAGAGTGGTGACTCCAGCAGGAGAAAAGCAGTATTCTTCTCTTTCTTGCGAGGAAGATCCCTTAAATCCAGAGTTTTTTGATGGCTTGTGTCATTATTCAGAACATTTTAGATATAAAAATCTGAAAACTACTTTGTTTCAACAAAACCCTATTCATTCTTCATCTGTGCATAAGTCCAAAACATTTCCAAAAACTAAGGTTCATGGTGATTGTCGTCTGCATAAAACTGTTCAAAAATGTAAATTGAAATCATTTGAAACTTTCTTGGACTCCCAAGTCCCAGAAAGTCTGGAGGGAATGTGACATCAAGTGTAATATGAAGTCTAGTTCTCAGGAACCAAGTCAGTTGCATAGGAAATTTAAACCTGGAGATCAGCTGCAGCTGACGGAGCAGAGAAGGAGAGATGAGAAAGATTGCAGAGTGCACAGAGCGGGAAGTGAGTCCGGAGGCAGAGGCCAACTCGCGGAGAAGAATCGCGGGGGGACCAGAGAACCTCTGCCGGTAGTAGGCTGGCGGCATTCGAGACCGGAGAAGAGGAACTGGACAGTGAGCAGTGGGGCCAGTGGGAGACGCGGTCCTGCAGAGCTGCACTGTTTCTGTCGGCAAAGGACTGAGGAGCCGATGCAGGAACCAATGTCTGTCTTCTGGTTCTTTCCTTCGTGGTGCCCCTGGCAGAATTCATCTGCACATGCCCTTCCTTCTGGTAGATCTTAGGTCTCCAGAGATGCACAGCTTCTCAGTGAGATAGCTTGGCGACTTGAGTGTGGTGGCCTTGTAGATGATGCAGTAAGATTCAAGGGTGATAAGTGCTTGCAGTCAGAGCCAGTACAGTTCTGTGAGTATTGGGCTGATGCGTTCAAATGTACGGTGTCCTTTGAATCGTGTTACAGCATGTAGGACACATCGCAGGGGTGACAGGGTGGACACAGCAAGGCCTTCCAGAAAGACATTGCCAACATCCAAGTGTGAGAGGACCAAGGCTTAGATAGCAGATCTGATGTTTGCTGGGATGAAGAACCTGACTTTCTGCAGGATATCAGGACCTTCAGAGGTTAGCTTTCCTGCTTCCGATGGCCTGATAGATTCAAAATCCATAAACAACAAAAAAGGTGCTGATTCTTCACCCTCTTGGTCCCCCCCCCGTTCCGGGCCTCAGACCCATCTCGAATATCCACCTCCCTCCGTCGGGTTCACTTTGGCTGGTATTAAAAAAAAATGTCTCGTTGCATTCACGTGTTGTTGGGGTGTGAGTTTCCTACCCCTGTATCCCACTCTTGTGGGCACAGATCCTTCTCAAGTGTTTGCCTTCCTCGGTCGGGTTCACTATGGCTTTCAACACAATCTCTGCTTATATTCTTGAATCTTAATGTCTTTTCAAACAGTTCAAGGTGGACCACCCTGTGCTGGGTACTCTCTTGTCAACACACTGTTCTTTGCAGCAGGGACCTTGAGAGGCCCAACAGTCACCAGCATGCCCCTTTCAGGTACCTGGGTTGCCGGGATGGTTGGTGGGCCTTCAGAAGGGCTGACAAGTGTGCGAGCACAGATAAGGGACCCGCACCCTTTTATGAAAAGTAACTTAAGTCATCTTCATAGTCACAGTACCTGGCAGGATATTGATCCAGGGCTACCGCAAAAAGAGAAGAGAAACACACAGGTCTGGGACCCATACCCATATGATTGGGAGATCATGCGAACAGTGAACTTTTGAAGTGCAAACCAAGCCAGGGGAATGGAGGCATTTCTCCCTGGTAAGATTGAACTGCGAATTGTGAAAACAAAAGGGGCAAAGAAGCCAGGGGAAGGGAGGCATTACCGCTGGCAGTGTGAACTGCATACTAAAGTCTGAGAAGGGCTTGAGGAAAGGGAGTCTTTCACCCCAGCTGTTGTGAACCGTGAAGTCAAGAAAGACCAGGGAAAGGCAGCCCTACCTCCTACTGGTGTATATTGTGAAGCCAAACAGAAGAAGAGCCCCAAATAGTGACGATTGTATATTGCGAAGCCAAAGGGAAGGAGGCCTGGGGAAGGGAGTCATTACCCTGGCACTGTGAGAACATTGAGAATAAAATACATGGATGGAAAACTCATCAATGTATTGCTGTGGATGCAGCGCAGATGCCCTGGGAGTATCGGCATGATGGGCTGTGCTTGTGTAAGCAAGATACAGACTCAGAGCCTGAGGACTCTGAGGAGCAGAGCGCGACATCAGTAAAATCCGGGGGTGCCTCCTGGGACAACCTGAAGGAGGAGGATTGGTGACGGTGGCCGCGCTGTTTATTTAGCTGCATGAGTGACTGCAGCCTGGCTAATGTTGCACCTGGAGGCAACACTCTGCTGAGGGCACGCTTTGTGCGTTGGACTCCCTCTCCCCGTGTGTGGACAGCATTGGAAGACGGCTGGGGGTATCCCAGCAAACCTGGGGCTGACGAGAGGTGGAAACTGTGCGTTCATCATTGTATACCAGAGTGCATTGAAGGAGTCTGGGCACGCAGTTCACTGGGAAACTGTATACAAATGAGACAAGCTTTGAATATCATGGTCACAGAGGTGTCATTTGCCCTGAAAGTGTGCCACAGTAGTGGTCTGGGCTGATTGGGAGGCGCATGTTGCACTGGACGCTACACTGGTGTCACTGTGCCCTATGGAAGGTGGCCTGTGCGAGCTGGATTCTGCAGAGGGTCCCAGCTTTGACTGCTCGCCGTGCAGACGAGATCTGGTGGATATCTGAGGAGCCCAGCTACAACTGGAGTGCTGCCTGCACTCAGATGACATTAGTAGCATTGTCATATGACCAGAAAAAGGAGTCCAGGAGATCTTTGGAGCAAAGCTTCAAGCAGGGTAATTGGATAGGAGGGAGAGAAGGTGACCACCATAAATAGAATACGAAGCTTCCGCAGTTTGAGTAGCTGGCCTTACTGTACAGGCTGCTGACATAGCAATGTTTATGACACTCCTGACAATGATCAGATGCTGAGACCAGAAACCTTGAACACGTACACATTCCCATATCATGTGAAAAAATGTGCCTCCCTCCTGACCACATCACAGACAACCATCGTGAGGCACTGCACCCCAACGGGCTATGTCAGCTCTTGAGTAGTATACCCGGTGTAGGATTTTATATTGAATAAGGTGAAGGCTGGCGGCTATTCCGCCCTACTGTGGAAACAGGAGCGCCTCCACCCACTCCTCAGAGTCTAAAGGACCTACATTTCCTTCCCATTTGGCCTTGAGGCGTGATAGTTCCTGGGCTCCAACCGCCGTCTACACCCGATACAATGTAGAGGTGGCCTTAGTAACAATGCGGGTAGGGTAAGGTTAGTTTCTAGGGGTGAGCTCCTAGGAATCTCATCCAGAGCAGGAAATTTGGACCTAACAGCATGCATCAATTGTAATTAGCAGTAGTTTTCATTCTCTGCTAACCCGGATGTCTCTTGGAGCAATTCAAACATAAGCAGTTGCTCGTCTTGAATGACATCAGCCAGAATATTGATCCTGCATCTCTCCCAGCTTCTAAAGTGGCCCATATTACAAAGTTCTGGTAAGTTAGAGTTGTTTTATAAAGGTTGGTCCAACGTCGGTCTGCTCCCCCGGCCAATGAACTGGTGAGACTCACCCCATACTCGAAGAGTGTGCCGAATCGTCTGCGGGGTGACCATTTCTTGGGAGTCTTTCCCATAGAGTACTTGCATTGTGGGCCTCCTTCTCATACACCCCACACTCGTTTGCCACGCGGGGAAGTCGCGGGGCCCCCATGGAACCAATCATTCACTGCGCATAACTGCGAGGCACAGTAATATGTATTTAAACCTGGCAGGCCCAAGTCCCCTTCCCACACA
Source organism: Ambystoma mexicanum (assembly GCF_040938575.1). Classification (NCBI taxonomy): domain Eukaryota; kingdom Metazoa; phylum Chordata; class Amphibia; order Caudata; family Ambystomatidae; genus Ambystoma; species Ambystoma mexicanum. The sequence continues at coordinate 1,441,441,060 of NC_090932.1, forward strand.
GAGCGCTGTAGCATCCTAACGGTTATACGAGGTTGTCCCCCTTTCCATAGAAGGGTACGGAGAATGCCATCTATCTTAATAAAGGTCGATTTAGGGACAGGGAGTCGGGGTGTTTTGTAATGCATATAAGAACCGAGGGAGTGCTAACATCTTTAAAAGTGCCGCCCTACCCATAAGAGACAGCTGCAGAGCCCACCAGTGGACAGCATCTAAGCGAACCTATTCACTATCGGGTTGAGATTAAGCCAAAGGAAGTCAGCTGTGCAATGGCTCAGCTCAATCCTGAGGTATCTAAATCCTGAGGTTGCAACCTGATGCAGACAATCGCAGAGAATGGCACCTTCACCAGGAAAAGAACTGATTAACATTCAGCTCGCCGCAGAACCTTTGATATTTCAATAGATCTCTGGTCATCCCCGGACAGGAGTTCTCGGGATCACTCATGTATATCAAGAGGTTGTTCGAATAGAGCACAATTCTACGAACTCTTCCCCCCCCCCCAGCCCATCACCCAAAGGCCATTTAAAACCAGCCCAATCAGGAGTTGTTTGCAATTTAATCGCCAGTGGTTCAATGGCCAAAGTGAACAGCAAGGAGGAGAGAGGGCATCCTTGCCTCATACCCCAACCCAGAGGAAAACTAGAGTAGGTGAACCCATCTAAGGAACTTATCTTCAAACCCAATGCAACCCATGATTCCCCACAAGGAAGCCCAGTCCACCAAGTTGAATGTCTTCTTGAAATCGATGAACAGAAGGGCAGCTGGGGCAGGTAGCACTGGTGCTTGTTCAATGGTCAGTTGGACACGCTGGAGGTTCATTCGAATGGATTGTGTCCTCCAACGTATTCCACATCTTTGACATGTAATGTTCACAACTCTGTTACTTAGGAAATTTTTCGGCAGAGGGCGTCCTGCGTCAATGGCGTCGGATCGATGTCGCTCGAAGGCCTCCATTGAGGGCGATGTCACCGGATGTTATAAATAGGATGCACGGCGCCCGTAACCTCAATTCTGTTTTTTCTGCAAACGTGTTTGCTTTGGAGACTCGGCGCGCCTCCTGTATTCCTCGTGAATATGTCTTCTTCAACCCCTCCGACTCTGCGGTCTGGCTCTAAGACTTTCCGGGACTGCAAGTCTAAGATGTCGATTACGGACCCGCATCGCATTTGCTTGTGCTGTCTGGATGAGAGTCATGACAATGACGACTGTTCCAAATGCCAGTCGCTGACTGCTAAGCCCTTGCAGGAGCGTAAGGGGAAGCTAGAGGTAGGTAGGGTTTCTAAACCCAGTAAGTCCCGTAAAGCTGCTAAGGGGATGTCCACTGACGATTCGAGGGGCGACTCTCCTCATCGGAAGGAGTCCCGGGGATCTCGGTCCCGGAGTGGTTCCCGCCATTCGTCGAACTCGTCTCAGCATTCTGTCGCATACCGGTTGCCTTCCCCGTCGTCCTGGTGGATGGTGCCGCGAGCAAAGTGGCTTGTCTCACGAAGTCCTCGACTCCAGAAGAATGGGCAGCCTTCAGGGAACAGATGCTGGCAATTTTCCAATCCCATGGCATAGTTCCGTCCTCGCCATTTGAAGAAGCCAGCAGGGAGTGGTCTCGGTCCGAGGCTCGTGCACCTTCGGGCTCGGGTCCGAGGCGCGATTCTCATCGGGATCCTTCGAGGTCCCGTTCCAACGAAGTTCAGGTTGATCACCAGAGATGTGCTGCTTTCAGATCTCGGTCTTTGTCCCCAACAAAAACTGCAGAAATCTGGTAAGGGCTTGAGGTCGGCGTCGACTCCGTCGGCGCCGTGCCTGTCGGATACGGATGTCGAAGCTTTGCCTTCACACCAGCCCTCGACGCCGAAGCTCGCAACGCCTTCTGGGCTTTTTGGCCGGAATTTGCCAGTGGAGGTCCCTGGTACTGTGGATCCTCCAAAGAAGGCTACTGAGGCCTGTTAAGGATTTCAGACCCCCTTCTGTCCCGAGGCAGGATTTCTTTCTCCCTCTGGATGATATCTATGACGATGAGGAGAGGTCTGATTTGGAATTTGACCCTGTTGTGCCTGATGTGGCTCCTGTCTAGTCCGGGGACAGTCAGTTGGAAGAGTTACGTCAATCTCTTCATGATGCCAGTGGCTTGGACACTTCTCTGGAAGTGGAGTTTGGCAGACCTGAGCCGGGGTCTCATGCTGAGTCTGTTAGGACAGTTTTTCTGAAGTCCAACTAAGGGCTTAGCAAAACCATTCTACTGAGGCAGTACAAGACTCCACTCTTAGTATAAGGCTGTACCACCTGAGTTCGGGGTAGTGTAGACAGAGCAGGCAGGCTTATCTTAGGAGGGAGAGAGGGCAGTAGATACAGTACATGTGAAATTGTAATACAAATGATTCAAAGAAACACTGAAACACTATGTATTGTAACAATAAAGGATTTATTTAAATACAAGTAGGCCCAGAAAAATCTAGGGGTTAAGTAAGTATTAACACATTATATAAAATCACAATATACAACACTATACTTGAAAGCACACAGGCCCAAGTATAAACCTTATTTGGAACACCTAACTGTAGTTCTAGGGAAGTCAAAACCTTATTATACACATTTGGTATAGGTCAAGCCTATTCTTTGGGAGTAAAAGACCAATGGTTACTTTTAGATTACTTTTGGTAATACAAGGACAGTAGGCCCTTCCAATTGTACAGTGACTCTTGGAACAAATCACATAAACAGTCAACTGGACAATATACTTTTGGTGAATAGTGAAACACTTATTCTAGGTGCAGTAAAAACCTATAACTACTTTTGTCATAACACACAGTTATACCAGGTGAGTAAAACCTAAGAATGTAATGTACAATTACAGATGCTTTGGAAATCAGGGAACCCCAGATTGAGGTAAGCAATAACTCTGGTAACTTGTTTTGGATGGCACACAGCTAACACAAGGTAAGTAAAACCCACTTACTTTAACTTCACAATGAAGGGGAAAGTAAAACCCATTGTCACACTTTACTGAATAGATATTCTAGGTAGGCAACAACCTAATGTAGACTTATTAAGGACAGGCTATCAGCAAGTCAGGGGAAGCAAGACCCAGTTGGGGTACACTCATACAGTTATCCTAACAGGACTAACCTGGTGATACCAACACATTACTTTTGTAAAGAGGCACAACCTAATCACAGGAGAGTAAAATACCTTTACATCTACTTTCTTTTAGACTGGCAAAACAGTGGCTAAGGAAGAATAGATGTTAACCATACTTTTGAGAATACTGCATCACACTTTCAAGATCAGTAAGAACTTTTGTAATTGTTCAGTCTGAGAATTAGTTACCCACCAACTCTTTACAAGTAGGTAAAACACTTGATTTCTTTTCTAGGCAGAAGGCCCAATCCCTTCAAAGTCTTTCCCTTAGAGCATGAGTGTTCTCAGTAGCAGTAGGGGGGTCACTTGGACTAGTGACCAACAGGCAGTGTTAGAATAAGTTGTTCAGTAGCAAAAGTCAGAGTTCCTTAAGAAAACTGGCAAACAAGTGAGTACTTTACTTTTAGGGTTAGAAGAGGGTCCAGGGGCTTCACAGAAGACCCCCCACCAGGATTCTAGCAGTGGGACTGGCTGTACTGGACGAGGGACCTCCCAATCACAGAAAACACCCCAGGACTACACAGAAATCCCACAGGCTTAAGGTAAGTATATACCCAAGCCAACACAGTACCTCAGCGAAGAAGAAGAGATTGCAGCAGGAGAACTTCAGGGACTGCAGCCAAATACCCGGTCAGTGGATTCCTTGTCCTGGAGACTGAACACAAGACCTCAGAAGGGACTTTGCAGCAGTGATCGATGAAGAAGGCTCTAGGCAAGATTTCTCTTGCGGCTGAATGCGGTTCTGCGGTTTTGGCGCCTTTTCAAGGAGCACAGAAGAAGACAGAAAATCGCGGTTGAATTCTCGTCGTTAAAAAGTTCCAGCACTCTTGGGAGGGGACTTTTTGGACTCGATTCGTGTCTCTGGAGATAGACCAGGAGGCCCACGAAGTTTCAGCGAGATTCGGAATTCGGAAGACCGTGCACCGCACAGTGGCTGGAGGTCCCAGGGTATTGGGGTATTGCAAGAATGCAAGGTCGCAGCAACCTTTGGAATGGCTCAAAATGCAGGTCTTCTTGAGTCTAGTGGGTCTCACCAGGCTCTGGGTTCGGGTCGACGGTTTCGGAGACCCCAGATCGATCGGAAGGAAGGGCTGCAGCAGGCTCCGGTTACACAGCATGCTCTCTAGCCGCTGGAAATCATTCCCGCCGCTTTTCCTTCGTCATCCTCTTCAGTTTCCTGTTCCAGTGGTCGACATAACTTCAGCTTCCAGGTTTCCAGTATTTATCAGGAACTGCAACACAACCTCTGCATTCTCTCCCCGTATTTTACAAGAAAGGGGCGTCTGGCTGTCCAATCAGGACAGCCAACCCCCCACTGGGATTTGAACCAGTTGAAGGAAGGACTAAGACAAAGGAGGGGGAAGTTTGGGACTCCTCCCCCACTTCCTGTGCTTACAGTCTGACTGGAGCCTGGGCGGGGTGTCCAGGGGACTCCCGCCAAAGGCAAAACTCAAACAAAGGAATTTCCCACCCTGGATGTCAGGGGAAGGAACAAGAAACGACAAGAAACACTAAAATGGCAGAAAAAGAAGACAGGGGCCATTTTGGTAAAAATGAGCACCCATAGGTGCCTTTACTGCAGATGTGATCACAGCCCGCGGTATAGGTGCACCAAATTAGTAAAAGGTATCACTGGCACCAGCCATTAAAGGTAAGCTTGTCACTGTAACAGAATTGTTACAGTTTTAATGTGAAAGGGGATACATTGCATCTCCCCAGCACTCCACATAAGGTGGTTTCACAGAATAAAATGTAAAAGGGATCCAAAGATCCTTTCTACCCTTGGGAACTGTAGTTCACTCAAGGTTAGCACAAGAAAGTTAAATGGGGAGCCCCTAGGGCAACCCAGCAACAACAGGCACTTATTGCCAATAAGTTGTTAGACATGATAACTTTAAAAAGACACTATGGAGAGTCTTAAAAATGACACCCATAAAAAGAGTTAAAGATTAGGTGAGTGTGGAAAAAGGTTCCCACTCGCTGAGGTATTAAAGGGGTAGTCCAGCTAAAAATTGTATTTAAAAAATAGATAGGCAACATTAAAAAAAAAAATACTAGCACTTTTTTTTTTAAAAAACTTCCTATGTAAAATTTTGAGCTATTTAAGCTCAAAATTCCCAAAAGCAAGCACATGGGCGCATCCATTTTGTGAAATGGATGCCCGCCTGTGCTGGCTTTTGGGGATGCCCGCCTGTGCTGGCTTTTGCGGCACTAATGAAGGAAAAGCCAGCCAGCTATAGTAAACAAAAGCTACGGCTGGGTGGCTTTTCCTTCATTGGTGCTGTACGCGGAGGACGGGGACCGTAGACAAGAGCAGGAAAGCTGCAGCTGAATCTCGGTAAGTGCTATTTATTTTTTTTAAAAAATAAGTACTAGCTGTGTTTTTTTTCCTAAGTTTTCCGGGCTGAAGGAGCCCGGAAAACTTAGAAATAAAACCGCAGCTTTAAAAACGTATTTATGTTCGCGGTCGCTTTTGAAGCTACCGCACACATAAATACAACGTTATTGTGTTTGAAAACGCTGCGTTTTTTCTTTCCAAGTTTCTCAGGCTCCTCCGGCTCAGAGGAGCCTGAGAAACTCGGAAAGAAAAACCGCGTTGTGTTTCTGCCTACCTTGGCTTTCACTTTGGGTCTCTGGTGCTTCCCTGGGGGAGCACCGGAGACCCAAAGTGATACCACAGGAGCCCGAGAGCCCCAAATGGGAAAGCAGATTTAGGCAGAAACACTGCAGCATTTAGCATTTCCCATTTGGGGCTCTCGGGCCCCCCGTGGGGAGCCCGAGAGCCCCAAATGGGAAATCAGCTGTAGGCAGAAACACTGCAGCATGTAAACACAACCGCGTTGTGTTTCTGCCTGCCTTGGCTTGGTTTTCACTTTGGGTCTCCCGTGCTCCCCTGAGGGAGCACCGGAGACCCAAAGTGATAGCCACAGCAGGCATAAACACAACGCGGTTTTGTTTGAAAACGCTGCAGTTTTTCTTTCCGAGTTTCTCGGGCTCCTCCGAGCCAGACGAGCCTGAGAAACTCGGAAAGAAAAACCGCAGCGTTTTCAAGCACAATAATGTTGTATTTATGTGTGCGGTAGCTTCAAAAACGACCGCAAACATAAATACAACGTTTTTAAAGCTGCAGTTTTATTTCTAAGTTTTCCGGGCTCCTCCAGCCCGGAAAACTTAGAAAAAAACCGCAGCTAGTGCTTATTTAAAAAAAATAAATAAATAGCACTTACCGAGATTCAGCTGCAGCTTTCCTGCTCTGGTCTCCGGTCCCCGTCCTCCGCGTACAGCACCAATGAAGGAAAAGCCACCCAGCGGTAGCTTTTGTTTACTACAGCTGGCTGGCTTTTCCTTCATTAGTGCCGCAAAAGCAAAAACCAGCACAGGCGGGCATTCATTTCACAAAATGGATGCGCCCATGTGCTTGCTTTTGCGAATTCTGAGCTTGAATAGCTCAAAATTTTACATAGGAAGTTTAAAAAAAAAAAGTGCTAGTATTTTTTTTTTAATGTTGCCTATCTATTTTTTAAATAACATTTTTAGCTGGACTACCCCTTTAATGAAAAATATCCCACTAGAAAAGCAAAAAGTTCTGGAGTTGAACCAGGAAAGGAAGATTTACCAGCTCTGTGGAAATCTTACCTAACAGAGTCATCCTATCGGAGACTGATGGCTAGGGTCACTGAGTATCTTGGTTGGTCTAGTCCTCCGGAAGCTTTTGTTCAGGATGATTTAACTGATAATTTGGATCAAGGTCCGTCCTCTGACCCAGTGTTATCTTTTCATTTGACGTTGCAGAAAAGGGTGGCGGCTGCCAGGCAGTTACCGGAATCGCTTCTGGCGGTTAACAAATCATTAACTAAAAAATACCGCCCTTCCAGTAGCGCCCCCTGCTACCTTTCCTCTCACCCCACTCCCGAGAGTTTGGTGGTTCAGGCGGCTACGCCAACTCGAGGCAGGCGGCGTACCCTACAATCCCTCCTGATAGGGACAAAGCGCTTCAATGGTTGGGCACGCAAGGTGTTTTCTGCAGGGAGTATGGTGCTGAAGTGGGCCAACTCCGCTTGTGCCTTAGCAAGATTTCCACACACTCTGGAATTGTTTCTCTAGCGGCTGAACATATTCCCAGAAGGGATGGGTTCCTTGCTCTCGTACAAGATGGCAAGGATGCCATGTGTGAATCCCTTCAGTTGGGATTGGACACACCCAACAGTGTTAGCCGGTCCATGGCTGCGAGCACCGCTAAACGCAGATTTGCCTGGTTACGGAAGTCGGGTTTTGCTCTGGATGTGCAAGCCCGTCTTTTGAACATGACCTTTGATGGCACACATTTGTTTGGCAGCAAGGCTGACGAGAGCCTTGAGAGGTTGCAGACCTCAAATGCTGTGGCTAAATCTTTGAGCGCAGCTGTGCGTCAACCTCTGCCTTTTCGTCCTAGGGGACAGCAGTGGAGGGGAGGTTCTTTTTGTTACTACTCCTCTTTTGGTAGGACGAGAGGAGCCGCCATTCAAAGGGGTCAACATAAAGCTACCTGCGGTGGTCGGGGAAATAGGGGTGCCAAAGCCACTCAGGCAGCTGCCTCTTTGCCTTCAGGCACTGCCGCAGCAGCTCCAAAACCGTTATGAGGCCATGTTCCATTGTTTGCCAGTTTGGGGGCTGGCTGTCTCAGCATCTCGAAGAATGGCAAGCTATTACTTTGGATGCATGGTTTCTGGATACAATAGTCCACGGCTACTCCCGTCCCTTCTTAAAGTGGCCTCACGACAATCCACCGGGGAATGTCTCTTTGTAGCTTCCGGATCCGCTCCTTGTGCAGGAAATCTTGACCCTGCTGGAGAAAGGCGCTATTGAACTGGTGTCTGTAGTGGAGAGGAAAAATGGATGTTATTCCCCATATTTTTTGATTCCAAAGAAAGACGGGGGATTGAGACCCATCTTGGACTTGTGTTGGTTGAACAAACTTCTCAGGAAGGACAAGTTCAAGATGGTCACTCTTTCTCAGGTCCTCCTGGCCCTTCGGCTTCAGGATTGGTTGGTGTCTCTGGACCTACAGGATACTTACTTTCATGTGCCGATTCATCCAAAGCACATAAAGAACCTGAGGTTTGCGGCTGGCAGCTTGCACTTTCAGTTTCAGGTCCTGCCATTCGGATTGACCTCCGCCCAGAGGGTCTTCACCAAGCCAATGGTGATGGTGGCTGTGTATCTCAGACGAGGGGGGATTCACTTCTACCCCTACCTGGACGACTAGCTTATCCGTGTGCGTTCACCCGAGCAAGCGATGGATCATCTCGGTCTCACCTGCCGCTCCCTCCAAAAGCTGGGCTTCTCCCTCAATTTCAAGAAGTCGCATCTGACACCTTCCCAACAGCTCCAGTACATTGGGGCTGTGTTGGACACATCCTCGGGAAAGTGCTTACCTCCCAAGGTGAGGGCTCATCACATTGTGCAGATGGTGGACAGATTTCAACATGCCCAGTGTCTCCCAGCTTTCAAATTCTTAAGGTTGCTCAGCCTCATGGCATCCTGCATTTTTCTGGTGCCAGAGGCCATGCTGAGGATGAGATCCCTGCAATGGGTCCTCGAGATGCAGTGGTCACAATTCTCAGGCAAGATATCGGATCCCGTTCAGATTCCACTCTCGGTCTCACACAAGATCTTCTGTCGTGGGCCAACGAGGGGAACTTGATGAAGGGGGACCCATTTTGGCAACCGTGGCCAGAGGTGACTGCAGTGACGGACGCTTCCCTCACAGGATGGGGAGCTCATGCCGACAATTTGACCGCCAGCGGTCGTTGGTCTCCGTCGGAGTCCAAACTCCACATCAACCTGTTGGAGCTGAGGGCCTGGCCCTGAAGGCCTTTCTGCCGTCTGTGCGGGGGAAGAGTGTCCTGATCATGACGGACAACACAGTGGCCATGCATTACCTCAACAAAAAAGGGGGGCTAGGGTCACTCCCGTTGTGCTGAGAGGCAATGCAGCTCTGGTTCTGGGCAAGCTAGCAGGGAATATCACTCTCGGCAGTACATCTGGCCGGAGAGGAGAATGCGGCGGCGGAGGCTCTGAGCAGGCAGAGCACAGTTTCTCACGAGTGGGAGTTGGCTCAGGAAGTCCTCCTGGAGATCTTCACCCTTTGGGGAACCCCACAAGTGGTTCTCTTCACGACCAGTGTCAACTGGAAGTGCAACAGATTCTGCTCACGGGAATTTCTTCAGAGAGGAGCCTTAGTAGACACCTTTGATGTTTATTGGTCATTCCCACTTCTGTACACGTTTCCTCCAGTCCCCATCATTCCTTAAGTGTTAAGGAGGCTGCGGAGGTTCGGATCCCACATGATCCTCATTGCTCCGGATTGGGCCAGGAGAGTGTGGTACCCAGACCTTCTAGAAATGGCCATCTGCCCTCCCCGCCATCCTATCGACCGAGAGTATCTTCTCTTGCGCGAGGGTTGTCGGGTTCTCCAGGTCAAGACTCTACCTTCATGCTTGGTATCTGAGATATATGGATTGGGGCCTCCCAGATGAGGTGATGGAGGTGTTACTTTCGGCCAGACGGCCTGCAACCAAATCCCTGTACCGTTGGTGTAAGTTTTGAGACTGGTGCAGAGGACATCATGTTGATTCTTTTCAGTGTTCCATTCCTATGGTTTTGTCTTTCTTGCTTTCTTTAGACCACAGGGGCCTTCAAGTGGGGGTACCATTAAAGGTTACCTGGCGGTGATGTCTATCTTCAAGCGCTCGCCTGAAGAATGTTCTTATTTTAAGATTCCATTGATTTCCCAATTTCTGAAAGGGCTCACTAATGTGTTCCTGCCGTCCCTGTTTCAGGTGCCGGTTTGGGATCTGAATTGGGCCTTGAAATTCCTGATGGGTGATCCATTTGAGCCTTTGCACTCTTGTCCTTTGAGACTGTTGTCTTTCAAGACAGTTTTGTTAGTTGCGGTTGCATCCCTGTAGCTTCCCTGTCCTAGCAGCAAAACTTTGGAACTCGCTACCCAATCCGCTCGGAGCTGAATCCTCCTTCCCAGCTTTCAAGTGCAAAGCCTCAGCTTGGCTCTCTGCCCAAGACTTGCAATGACTCCTAACCATGCCCCTTGCATCACAATAGCAACGTCACTATTATTATCTGCGCCTGTACATAGTACACTGTATATTTCCTGTATAATTTTTGTATATCTCTTGTATATTCTATCTGTATGTATGATCATCATTTTTGTATATTTCTTGTATATTCTATCTCAATGCATTATCTGTACTATGCCTGTAACTAAGTGATGCGCCCAGTTGCCCTCGGGCCTGGTGTGCTACATAAATAAAATAAATACAAAATACAAATACAAATCAGCTCGCAGAGTGAGTGAATTGCAGGCGCTTTCATCTAAGCCACTCTTTACTGTGTTCCACAAGGATAGGGTTGTACTGAGGGTACGTTCTTTCTACCTAAGGTAGTGTCTGCGTTTCATCTGAGCCAGAAAGTGGTACTTCCTGCTTTCTATCCTCCTCCTCATTCTGGTAGCTAGAGGAGCGGCACCATAGGTTGGACCCTAGGAGAGCTCTGAACTTTTATATTTCTAGGATGTCCAGGCTCAGAGTGGACGATCAACTCTTTGTGGCGTATGCTGGACACCGTTTGGGCCAGGCTGTTACCAAACAGACCATGTCCAGGTGGATTATCCTCACCATTACTGAATGTTACAGATTGGCATGAAAGGATCCTCCTGAAGGGTTGCAAGCTCATTCCACTGAGGGCGTGGCTACTTCCACAGCGGGGAGTTCCTATTAGAAATATTTGTGACGCAGCGACATGGGCTTCCATCCACTCCATTGTCAAACATTACTCCCTGGATACGCTCCATGGTCAAGATATGGCCTTTGAAAAAGAGGTTATTTATTCAGCCATCTAATTGGGTATTATACATTCTTTTACCTCCTCCATTTTCTGGTACTGCTTTGGGAATCTGTCAAAGATGTGGAATACGTTGGAGAACACAATCCATTCGAAGAACAAGTTACTTACCAACTGGTAACGTTCTTTCGACTGGATGTTCCTCCAACATATTCCACATCTCCCTCCCAGCCTGACCCTCTGGAGAATTTCCTATGCTGTTGCAGCTTACGTTCTCTCAAGGCTATGTGCAGTCAAGCAGGCATTGTGTACGAACATGTCACATGTTATGGAGGAAAAAACATAAACTGAGGCTATGGGCGCTGTGCGTCCTATTTATAACATCCGGTGACGTTGCCCTCGACAGAGGCCATTGAGGCAAATCAACCCGACATCATCGACGCAGGAAGCCCTCTGCCGAAAAATTTCCGAAGTAACACAGCTGTGGACATTACATGTCAAAGATGTGGAATAAGTTGGAGGAACATCCAGTCGAAAGAACGCTACCAGTTGGTAAGTAATTTCTTCTCGTGGATCTATGTCATGATGCCTACCCCCGGAGCACCAGGCCAGGCCCAGCACCCCCGGGAGCAGGCATCATGCCCCCGGGTAAAAGCCCAGCAGCCCCTTATAGGGGCTCTTTGGACTCAGTCCTGGCGCCTTTGGCGCCAGGCTCATGTTGGACATCAGTCCTGGCGCCATAGGCGCCAGGCTCATAAAGGAAGGTGTTTTGTGCACTTACCTGATGCAGACCATGCTGCAAGATTCAGGCCTCCCTGAGACAGAAACTATTTTTTCATTGGGACTATTTTGCCACTCGGGCGTGGCCAGGGAAGGATACTTACCTGGAACTACTTTGGGGGCTATTTAAGCCACGCCCAGACAGTAGCTCACGCTTCGCGTTGTTCTGCATCCAAGCAGCTGAACGCTCACTGTGTCTGCTTCTGCATCTGGTCCCCAGCCACGCCCGCCTCGATCCTGGAAAGCCTGTAAGGAAAGAAGAGAAGAGAAAAGTGAAAACCAAGAATTTTATCAAACTTCTTACCTGCATCCGGAACCTTCACGCCAGCGTTCCTGAGAAAAGACTTTCATTTAAAAGCACTGCGTTGCTCGCTGCAGCGCCGCGCTTCACTCACCTGTCCTCGGAAGTTCTTCTGGCTCCACCGCGACTGTCTGCACCGGTCGCCACATCTCTGCGCCTAGGGGAGAGATGAAGAGACAAAAGGTGAGCAGAAGGAACATATGAGGAAAGCCTAAATTTCCACCATAACACTTACCGGTCTTCTGTTGGTGGATCATTCCTCATTTCGGGCCGGCGCCGCTACGTTGGCAGGTACCGCACCCCGGCCCCTATGGGGAAAGGACAAAAGACATTACTGGAGGAATATAAAGACATTAAGAGGGATCGCCCCCATCGCTAACTCACCTGAGTTTACCATCAGCAAGTCAATCTCTCAACGCATCGCCTTCATTCTGCACCTGAAATAAAGGACAGATCACAGGTTAGGAAGGCACTAGAAAAGGAGGCTCAACACTTGAACTTTTGTAATCTTCATACGGCATTCCGCTCGGAAAAGTCAAGTGGATTTTGCCAGCGTCATTCTGAAAACCAGTGAAGTAACTGGACAAACACGCGCCCCTGCACCAGAAGCAGGATGGAGAGTTCATCCTTTCAAACCATAAGGTGAGCTTCAACCGGGGATTTCGGAGGAAGTTAGAGAAGAACGAAGGGGGGAAGGGGAGAGCAAGCACACTATTCTGCAGACTGTTAATCCCCTTTCTCATCTGCAGAAGGATATTCCTACGGGCCAGACAAGCAAGATTTAAGGGTCATGTTCAGTCGGTGTTCCGAGTTCTGCGCATCACGCTCGAAGAGGCCACAGCAACCCAGACTAGACCAGCGCCTCCGTGGGAGTCAGGTGAGCGTTACAATGTAGAGGGCATGAACCTGCATTGGTCTGGGTGAACAAGCGAGTCAATCACCCCCGTAAGGCGATTGGCGAGGATCCTTACCAGACTGTAGTTCCCCAATAGCTGCAGCTACCTCTTCCTCCATTATGTCAGCATCAAGTCTCAACGGGAAAGTACAATCTGATCCAAAAAATCAGCTCGTCCGATGGTTCAGGTGGAGGTGAGGGAGAGTAAAGCGACTCATAGAAGTTCACAAATGCCTTGGCAATGTCAGCAGCCTTCACGACTGTCCCGCCCAGGACATCCTGTATCTCTCGCACATGTTGTGGCCCCTGATCCTGTTTCTCTAACTATGCCAATGCTCTACCAGCTTTATCTCCAATCTCATGGATCCGGCTCTGTCTCACCCAATAGTCCCTGTCTATCATTATCTAAGGCCACATTTCGTAAGCCCTCCTGCGCCTTGACCAAAGCCTCCTGGGAAACACGGGAAACCGAGGCGAGAAAGTCTTCTTCTGCCCTAATGGCGCTTGCCTCTGCCTCCTCCACCTCTTTCGCATGTTGAGACCTTATTGACGTGACCCACGGTGTTGCTTCCTCCCTGAGAAACGGTCTTGTAACCCTCCCATAGTGTGATTGGACTGTACACCGGGCCCTCATTCATTGTGCGCCCTGATGCCTACGGGCATGCCGCGTGTTATACAAATTAAATAAGAATAGTGAAGTATTACATGGTTTTTAGGGTTAACCCTTCCTCAACCTCTGGGATCCCCAGGTGGTATCTATTCAGACGCCAGATTACTGAGGGCTTTGTTGTCCCATTTGTGAGCTGCATGAGGAGGGGGGAATGGTCTGAGATCCTTCTTGCCAAGAATGTAGCTGATAGCAGCCTGTGCATGGTACTCTGAGGGATGACAAAGTAGTCAGTGCGGGACATAGACCTATGTGCATTGGAGAAGGAGTAGTAACTCACCTCTGACCCATGCAGCAGTATCCACCAGACCCAGAGTGCTGGCGAAGGAGCACACTTTGGTGGTTGCATTTGGGTTCCTATTGCCTGTGTGTGTGCAGTCCAGGCGCAGGTCCATGACCTCATTGAAATCTCCCCCAACCACCCATATATCTACCTGTGTCTGCAGCATCAGAGCCTGAATGTCATTTAACAAGTCAAGTGTAACGGTGGTGGAGCGTAGACAGCCATAGTGCCCCATGTGGTCCATCATAGTTCCCCCTCTGACCAGAACATATCTACCCCTGGAGTCTGAACATACTTCTTTGAGCTGGAATGGGATCCCTTAGCGAATAAGTTTTAGTACAGCCCTCGATCCTCTCGAAAATCCAGCGTTAAAGGCCCTTGTATAGTTCATTTAAAAAGGCTGCACTCCTTTCCCATTTAAATGCGTTTTCTTTAACAGTACAATGCCTGGTGCGTGCCCTTAAGGAACTGAAGCACAAGACGCTGCATGATACTGGAACCCAGCCCATTAACATTCCATGTCAACAGAGAGAACACCCTTTCATGCAACCCAGTTCCCATGAATGCATAGCAAGAAAATCATTGAGCCCACATACGCACACTTATTCACGAAATCCACAAGACCTGAATCTGTCCTTCCACCCCGACTCCTCCGAAAAACACCAAGCAAGGCATTCCCATGATTCAAGGTTAATCTCCCCTACCCCCAAACAAGAAGAACCCCATCAATATACTGTATGCAAACAAAACCCCATTGTCCCAGCCCTAACTTCCCCCCAACATGGAGCACCTGTAGCCACAAACCCGCACCAACTGGGCACGGAAAAACATAGCCAAACATGTGCAGGCGCTTTTTCCAATGCCTCGATGAGCCCCCCTCCGTGTTCTGCTGCCACCTGTAGTCAGCTCTCAGTTGCAGCAATATCCAAGCTGGGGCCAAGACTCTCACCGACACTCCTCACCCGTTGCTCGTAGAGTCGCACGTTGAACTCATTTGCACAGGCGGTGCCGCCGGTTGTTTTCTGTGTCTTGGCGCTGGCTCCCTCCAGACAGGCGCTGCGTGAGTTGGAATCGAATTTGAGTTTCCAACCATGTCCATGCCTCCCTCAGGCTGTTGAAAAGGTGCGTGGTACATTTGTGGTACACTTTAAGCTGTGCTGGGGAAAAGAGGGTGTATTTTATCTCCAGTGAGTGCAGGCTTTTCTTGACAGAATCAAACGACTGTCATGCCTTTTGAACCTCCCTGGTGTAATCGGGGAAGAATCCAATAGGGTAGCCGTTATACGTAACAGGACCTGGACACCATACTGCAGATGGCTCATTCATGAGCCATCTGCAGTATGCATCCTGGTCACAGAAGTTCAGGATTTTGGCTATAATCGTCCTGGGTGGGGCCCCTGGAACCAGGCGCCCAGTCAGGATCCTATGCACCCTCTCAATAGAAAAGAATTTGGAGAGCTTCTTAGGAGCAACCAGTTCGGTCAGCCATTTCTCTAGGAAGAACTCCGCGCTGGGCCCTTCTTCCTTTTTCCGGCACCCCATGTATATGTATGTTACTACGACATGCTCTCCCTTCACTGTCCTCTGCGCGGTTCTCCAATTGCGTCGGTTTCTGCGTGACTATCGCAAGCTGCTTTTGTTTAATCGTGTCTTCGGAGCCTGAAATTCGTTGTTCCGTTTCAGTAACCCTGGTGGCCAGATTCTGTAAATCCTGACATAGAAATGTCACTCCCATGGAGAGACTGTCAATTGTTTCTTCAACTGATGACCTGGATGCTCCTATAGCCCTCATGATGTCACTGAGGGAGAGCTGGGGATCTTGTATTACATCATCCGTGCTCACCATTCCCAGGGCGAGAGCTGAGGTGTTCTATTGGGTCCCCACTGTATATTGGTCAATCTTGCTCTTTAGCGCCTCCCCATTTTTCACTTTTTCTTTCACCACTGTGATGTTTTGAAGTGACTCCAGGGATGGGTGCACTGTCGTCCTTCTACACAGGTGGATTCTCTAAGGCTAACAGTGGCCCTCCCCACCGATGTCCAGTGGCGATGCTGCTCCTCCTGCCACCCACACTGATGATCATGAATGTCAGTACCACAACAGCAGGGCACCACGCCCACATGCCAAGCTGCAGAGCTATACAAGTGCTGCAACCAGGTTCTTACTCTGTGACCTTCAGTTCGTCCCGTAAGGAACTCGGGCAACAGTAAAGATAGCCACAAGTGCTCACAGTTCAAGGGTGTTTATTAAACTGTAAATGCAGGGTCCAGAAACGCCTAATCATAACCTAAATCTAAGATGGGAGCAAGCTTCGACCATCAAAGGACAAATAAGGCAGTCCTTGTGGCATCTTGTCAAAGTAAAAAGGCCTGTAATGAAGAAAAACTATTGCCAATTCCTTATAACTAATTACAAAAAGAGTGTGGGTTAGGGTTTCAATAAAGAAAGAATTGTTCACAAATAATGGGTTAGAGTCTTTGATGATTAAGTCTCTTTTCAATAAATGTCTCTTGCCTTCGAGGGCCTGATGCACTAAACAAACAAACAAAAAGTTCCTCTCCAAATGAGCATTGGGTTGATGTCTTTCCACCTCTTGGATCTCCCTCTGGCGGGCTTGGATCCTAATACCAAGGGGGACAATCTTCTTGCACTCACGAACCTTAATGTCTTTTCAAACAATTCACTGTGAGCATCCCTTTGTCGGGTTCATGCCTGTCAACACACTGTTCATGGGACTTCAGACTTCGTCCCTTCTTGTTAGCATCCCTCTGCCAGGTTCACTCTTTCCAACCTTTGTAAAGCACTCTTCGTGTACTAATTTCACCATGCAGGATTAATTTCCCTTAGCTTTCACAATCATCTGTCGGTCAAAGACTTTCGACGGTACTGAGGATTTTACAATACCCCGGTATGACTACTTTGACCTCTCTCTGCCTCTTCTCAAGCCCTTTTGGTTATAGCAGTCTCTACCATCAGGTAATTACCCACGTGTTGCCAGACGCATCTGTTGCTGATTCCCTCCCCATCCCCACTTTCATCAATAGTATGTTTATGCTTTCAAAGTTCAAATTAAGCGTTCTCTATTTTTCGTCTAACAGAGTTTGGTTTCTTATCGGCACTCTGCTCGACTGTGATGAAGGGCTTCGATTTCTTTCTCTTTGGAGACAAGGTTGGTATCACAGAAACAAGCGTCTCTCCCAGGCTTGGTAATCAGCAGAGGAAGGTCTTGTGTACCATTGACATCTGCTGGAACACATGCTGGCTACTATTCAGACTTTAGATTCCTTCTGCAGAGGTTTCACAGGCCTTGAATGGAAAAGGCAAGGTCGCTTCTCTTCTTGTCACCCTCTCGTTCTGCACTGTCTTTCTCCTCCTCTTGAGCTGCTGTGCTGAGTTAGTTCTCACATTGTGTCACCTGCTTGCACGTCCTGTTCGTGCTCCACCTTTTATCCCTGTGGGGAGGGCGGGGGTGTCTGACACTTGTATTGGGACATATCATGTAAACGGCTCTGGTGCAAGTCCGTTGTCTTTCCTGTTGTATGAAAGTGTTTGTGTCAGAAAAGGGGTGGGGGTAGTGTTTTGGAATATCCCACGTGGTAGGATGGGGAAAAGGTGTTGAAAGGGGGAATATAACGTCTCACCCGTTGGTGTCCCACTACCCAAGGCCCTCTCCCCCTCCCCCATCCAGGTGATCCTCCATCACTGGTCCACCCCCAGGAACTGGATCCAATAGTGATGGCTGTGTCCTGGACGACAGATCCCCGGGGACTAGCTAGGGAGACACCTCCAGGTTTCTCACAGTCCCCAGGGGGTAGTGCTTGTTGGTCTCTGTGCACAGCGCATACGTCTCACAGCGTGCACTCCTGCGGGGAGAAGTGCAACCGCACTGGGCTGCTGGACCCTGGGTTCATACCATCAATGCAAGTGATCATCTTGTCGTGACCGAGTGTATGCTGCTCTCCAGCACTACAGTCGCTTTCCGCGCACTGTTATTGTCCACCACCTCCCTCAGCAGGGTCACCCCGGTGGCCTCTCTTGGCTGCAAATAGTCTTTCACCCCAGGTGGCACCCTGACAAGGACACGGGTGTCCCCCATATTGCAGTATCTACGTGGGGGTGCAGTAGCTCATTGGGCACCCCGTGTAAGCGCATTGGCCTTTGCAGAATACTTCAGTCCCAGAACACCAGGCTTGCTTTCCGCAGCAGGGCATGTACCTCTCTCCAACCAGGAAAGCCAGTTCTTGCCGCTGCACCCGCCCTCAGATTTGCAGTGAATGTCATCAGCCAGGACCTAGGAGAAAGCAGCAGGAAGTATTGAGCATCAGCAGCTCTTGCGGGTTAGTCTGCTCTCTAAGCTCACCCTGGGGGTGTGGTTGAAGCATCGGGCACAGTCCCTCAGACTTTTTTTGCTGGCGCGGCTGGATCCCTTGGGCCAGACCGTAGCCACTCCTCATGGCAGCATATCAAATATGTTAATGTTAAAGGATATTTGTACCGCGCACTATCACCACCGGAGTGGTCCCCTGGTGCTCTGGCGGTTCTGAAAATAAAAAAGGGAGGGGTGGGGGACGTTAGTGGGGATGAGCTGGAGAAGTGCAAGAGAGCAGTGCTGTGCTGTTGGCGGCCTCAACCTGGAATTCTGTTGGCTGGGCTTGGGGTGTTATACTGTCGGAAGACATTGTGTGCTGTTGTGTGGGTCTATGTGTGCTTTGCTCTGTTGCAGTGTAGTTAAGTTTGTGCGGATTGTTTTGTTGTACGTTTGTGGTTGTGTTTGGTTATTTGAGAGGTGTGTGTAGTCGCCTGGTATTGGGCCACCGGGGCTTGGAGGCTGCCCGTTGGTTCAGCTGGTGGATAGATGCTTGGCCAGCCGTTAAAATGGCTCCAGCCGCTTTGCTCTATCGGATCCAGCCATGGTTCGGGGGTTTCCCAGACCCAATTTCATCCGGGATTTGAAGAGGTGGTGTTGCCTAGCTTCCGCCACACAGTGGTATGGAAGCAACCCTCTTCCCTGCCCCCCTGAGTCAATGGGAAATCAGGATCGAAACTGCAGAAATCTTGGCGGAAGCTTCAGAGCAGAAAAGGCTCACGTCTTCATCCGTGCATTGCACAACAGTTCCCCCATCTGTTTCCTTCTTGAAGAATTTGACATTCACGTTCTTGCTCTCACTGAGACGTGGTTCACTGCCAGCTTGGTCACTTTTGCCACACTCCTCCCTGATTGCTACAAGATCCACTATAAACCCTGGCCTAACCGGTCTGCAGGCGGAGTGGCCTTCATCTTCCCTGAATGGGTCTCTGCTACTATCATTCCCATTTAGACCTACTTCGAATGCCTCGTCTGCAGTCTTCGTGTCTTTCCAACCCTCTCGTTGACTCTTGCCACCATCTACAGGACCCCTGGTCCGGTCTCCCGCTTCCTCTCGGAGTAGTCTGACCTCACCTCTTCTCTTCTTGCCTCCACCTCCTAGCTTCTCTTCCTCTGAGACCTCAATGTTCACCTTAACTCTCCTGATTCGGCCACTGGACTGTTCCGCAGCCTCTGCGACTTTCTTTCCCTCACCATTCGCCCCTCCAGTCCGGCGCACTCAGC
Organism: Ambystoma mexicanum; assembly: GCF_040938575.1. NCBI lineage: Eukaryota > Metazoa > Chordata > Amphibia > Caudata > Ambystomatidae > Ambystoma > Ambystoma mexicanum. The sequence goes on from NC_090932.1 coordinate 1,441,460,548, forward strand.
CGGACATACCTTGGATGCTCTCATCTCAGCAGACATGCCCATTGCCAACCCTCTCACTACACCTCTCTCCTGGCCTGACCATGCTTTCCTGTCAGCTCACCTGGATCTCTCAAGTCCCCCCGTTAAGCCTCTGTCTGCACTGCCAGTCTCCTCCTCCATCATTCGTTCGATGAATTGAATGTCAGTTTCTGCTTTTGCCGCCACTTTCATTCCCTCTCCCACTCCAGCCACAGACTCCCACACTGACTCTGCCATTGCTAATTTTCACCTCTATCACCAACACCCTGGACAGCATTGCCCCTGTCATGAGAATCCGCATGACGCCTTCCTCCAAGCACAACACCTGGTATGACTCTGACCTAGTCTCTCTGAAACGCAAGTGCAGAGTTGCTGAGCGGAAGTGGCGGGCTTAAGGCGCATTCTCTGGCAGACTGGCCTGCCGCCTGCTCCAAAGGCAATACAGGCTCTGCATCCGCTCGAAGAAAAGAGCCCATATCCGAGCCTGCATCTCTGGGGCCACTAAGAACATGGGTGGACTGTTTAAAATCTGCAAGGAACTCACCAATCCTACTGCAGTCTCCACTTCTCCCCTGCCATCCCTGACACCTTGTACTTCACTGGCCTCCCACTTCTTAACCAAAACTCAGGACATCCTGTCCTCGCTCTCCTCTAATACCCCTTCCTCCGCAGCTCTCAGGCCTCCCTTGGGCCCCCTCTCCCCTCCTACTCTCCTCTTTCTCGCTCATAGCAACGGATTATGTCTCTAGACAAGTCCTCTCTATGAAAGTCTCATCCAAAAGGTGCTCCTCCAGAACTATCAAGGACAACATTGCCTCCCTTGGACCATTTCTGTAATCGCTCCTGTGCCACTGGTTCCTACCGGCTACCCTTCAAGCACTCCCTTGTGCATCCTCACCTCAAAAAGCCCTCTCCCGACCCCTCCAACCTGGCTAACTACTACAGCCATATCTCCATTACCCCCTTCCTGGTCAAACTCCTGGAGAAGCTGGCCATCCCCAACAGATCCAACACACTGAATCTGTTGGTTGTCTCTATGACCACCAGTCTGGCTTCAGAGCAGCCAGAGGCATGGAAACTGCTCTGCTGAACACCCGTGATGACTTGCTCTCAAATCTCGATTCCAACTCGGTGTCCAGTCAAATGGTCGAAAATAAAAGATCGAATGACCATTTGATCGAAAGTCAAATGGTCGAAAAAAAAATGGTCGAATTTCTTTTTTTATTTATATATTTTTTTAGTTTTGTTTGGTAAAAAAAAAAATAATATAGAAAAAGGGGGGTTGGGGGAACCCCCCATTTAAAAAAAAAAAAAAAAAATCGACCATTTTTTTGACCATTTGACTCGATCAAATGGCATTCGATCATTTGGTTTTCGACCAAATGACCTAAAACCTTCCAACTCTCCATCCTTTGTTATCCTTCCGGTTCTTTCCTCTGACTTTGATATGGTCAAACATGCCACCCTGATAAATCAGCTCTATGACACCCTTGGCATCACGGGCCTTGCACTGGACTGTCTGGCCTCATTCCTCTACGACCAACCTTCCCAGGTTCAATTGGGCCATTTTCGCTCCCCCTTCAGGCTCTCCACCTGCAGAGTCCCTCAAGGCTCTATCCTCTCTCTGTGGCTCTTCAAAATCTACCTTGCCCTTCTGGTCCACCAGATCTCTTCCTTCTCTCCTCACGTCCAATGTTATGCAGAAGATGCGCAGTTCTCCTTCAGGCTTCCCTCCATTGCCTCCTCTTCCATCTCTGTTATTCAGGCATGTTGCGCTGCCAATGATCTCTGCCTTAATGCCAGTAAGAAAGGGATCCTTCTCATTGGGACCCCAGCTCCCTCCTACCCTCTGACTGCCCTTCCCTCACCCTTTTGTGAGGCAATAAAACCTTGGTGTCATCTTTGACTCCTCTCTCCTCACATCGCAGACCTTGCCAAGAAGGCCCACTATCAGCTGCACCTCCTCAGAGGCATTCTCCCGTTCCTCACCTTCCCCCAGAAACTTGACGTCTTCAGAGTTTTGGTCCTCTCTAGGCTGGACAACTGCAACAGCTTCTTCCTCAATCTTTCTTTATCCTCCCTTCCCCCCCTTCAACCAATTCAGAATAGGACTGCAAGACTTATCCTTGCCTTCAAGCCCTGGCACTACATCTTTACAGCCCTAAAATCTCTCCACTAGCTCCCGGTTGCTGATAGGATCAAGTTCAAGACCCTCTGCATCATCCAAAAGGCTTTCTGGGGCCTGGGACGCCGCTACAGCCAGCTCTCTCTCACTAAATACCTCTCTGGTAGAGCTCTTCAGTCCTCTGGCTCCAACTCTCTGCAGATCAGACGCTTCTCTAACCAGAGAGGGGGGGGCAGATCTCTCTCCGGAGCTTCCCTCTAGAATGGTCTACCTGCCCCTCTCAGGCTCTCTTCTTTATTCCCTCTCCCCCTCCTCTGCTAATGCCTCCATCTGCCGCAGTGATTGGCTGTCTGGTTTCCCTCTGAGTCGTACAGGGCCCCAAGTGTCCATGCCCTCCCTCGCTTTTAGAATGCCCTGACACCCACTTGGCCTTCCCTTAGCACCCGCCTAGCCCCTGTGGCCCTCTGCCCCTTCTCCTCTTCCACTCCCCGTTTCACTTCACTCTCTCCTCTTGCCCTGCAAATCCCTTCCCACCCTAGCTCTTTGCATTTCGTGCAAGCTGGCACACCCTCTGATCCCCCCCTCTCTTGCGCTTCTTGTTACTGCACTTGCGCGATCTTAATGTCACAAGGCCTAGTAGGGCTGTTATTGTTATCTTTCTCCCTCGTCTCCCCCCACCTCCCTTTTTGTCTTGTGGCGCCTTGGAGCACCATTTGTTATTTAGGCGCTTTACAAATATCAAATATATAAATAAGGGAAGGCATTTGCCAGGACCCCAAATACTGAAGATTGTGTTTTGTGAAGCCAAATAGAAGAAGGCCGGGGAAGTGAGTCATTCCCCTGGCACTGAGGAGGCATTGAGACCCAAATACCTGGAGAACTGAGGCATTCTCCAGGAACACAATAGTGCAGCAAACTATGGACAATAAGTAATTATGCTCGAGTTGGAACTTTGCCTGTTGAATTGGAACTGAGAACGTTTACAGCTTCACAGGCTGAAACTCTTGTTTCCTGGTGTTAGGGAGAATTCTCTCTTTAGGCTGAATTTCCTAACCTAGTGAGTCCCCCAGCAGCTTTGCTGGATTTCTGGAGTTTGTTTTTTTCTTCTGCCAAGAGTGAGACTCTTTTCTCCCACTCTTGGACATGATTTATGGTGTTCCTTTGACTGTCAATGTGTTTTATGGGCTATGGGGTCCTTTACTCCATAAGGTCTTATGTGTTTTTACTATGTGTGTTACACAGCACCCTCCGTGCAGTAACACAGGGGTGTCATAGTGACACCCCACCATAGACTCCATACCCTGGGACTGACTACTGTCTCCCAGGGCATGTAAAGTCACCATTGGCTTTACTAGTCCCAAATTATTAACAGAAACCAGTAAAAACCATCATATTGTGGACGTACTGGTCGGGGCAATTCGATTGCCCCGGGGTCTGTTATTCGAGGGGGCACGTCTCCGTCCCCCCTGATCGAGTTTTGGCTGGTGGCAGTGGAAACTACTTTTTATATTCGACCGCAAATATTTCCCTATGGGATTTTCCCATTGTTCGAGGCTACCAACTTTAATCATTCCATTCTCATAGCCTCGAACATAAAGCCGGTTTATTAAATTAATATTAATTTGCCGGTTGGTATTTTTTGCCAGGACTCGATTCTAAAATGGCGTTTGTGTTCTCTTCTGTGACTCCAACCCAAGTCGAGCCCTTTGTTCCACTTTTTGGCGGGCTTCTCCACAGAAGCCTCCAAAAGTGGTGCCACTCTGTCTGGGTACCACAGAGGGTGTGGGAGGGGGTTTAGGCACCCTGGACTGAGTTACCTTGGTAACTCAAGTCGCACTCTTGTGTGATTGGCCCAAGTGGTGAGCCGGCCGGCTCACCACTTAGCATGTTTGATTGACAGCTAGGCTGAGTGAATGGGGGTATGCTGCATAAAAGCAGTGCTTTGGGGACTGGAACTTCAGAAGTCGCCACAGGACCTGAGAATCCGACGAGGGAGAAGCTGAGCCGACCTACCACGACGACACCACCGGTGGAGCCCTGCGGAACCGACTCGCCACTTCCCGACGACAGAGAAGATCTCCCGGCTGGAGAGGCTTCTTCCCCTGACTGGTGGGCACAACCAGTTTACCTTCTTCTGTTCGCACCCCAGACCGGTTTGTGGTCGAACTGCCCGTGCCAAGCACCCCGGCAGCCGGATAGCCACTTACCACTGAACCGCGAATCAACGGACCGCTCCTTGTACCTGAGAAACTCTGCGGCTGGTTTCTTCCCTGGCAGTGCAACAGACTCCTGTCTTCCTCCCCGACGAGATCCTCTCTTCCCCCGGATGAAGCACCGACTTGCATCCGCTGCCGGGAACAACTGCCCCCGCTGGAGTGTTCTCACCACTTTAAGGTACCGTGTCCGCCAGGCCTCCCTTTCTAAAGATGGCTACAAGGTAATAATAACCCCTTAACCTTCTGGACTGGGCTGGCCGCTTTGACCCTCTAACTGGTCCCTTTCTTTGGTCCAACTCCTTTTTTGAATCGTTACAAGACTTTCGTGCACTGCAACCGTGTGACCTTGGACACATTTCGTTTTGATCCTCTTAAAGCGGATCCGGCCTACTGACTCTGAATTCACAGTGTTACATTGCCTTCCTCTCTTGTTGTGTCCATGAAAAAGTGTTGGGATCTGTTTCAATTTATTCTCTGCTTGTCTCTCCCTTTTTAAAACGAATTATTAGAGTGCCATCTACGTTAAGCGCTCACCGCTGTCTGAAAATAAGTGGGGCTTTACTTAAGACTTGTCTAATATTCTTTTAAGGGAGTGTATATCTTTTAGTGACCATGTTTTTGAATTGATTACTATTAGTGCCTGTGTGTTTTCCTAGATGTGGTTTTAAATAAATAATTATATCTCTTTTACACCAAGCCCTGGTCAGTGTTTACTTGTTCTATTGTGTTTTCTTGACCTATTGTGAATACTCTGTATACTGCCTAACTCTTCTTGAGGGAAGTCTGACTGCTCAGCCACAGCTACCAAGTGAATCTGTGTGGTACAGACTGCTACCAAGTGGGTTTACTGCCAAACACCTGTAGTCCTAAATCTTTTGCAGTGGTCCCAGAGGGAACTGCACAGGTTTCTGCCTAACACCTGGGAAAGGAACTGAGAGCTGGGGAAGGGAGTCATTCTCTCAGGCCAAGTTCCCACCTATGATTGGAACTGTGGCTCATTGTCCAGAAGAAGGGAGTCATTCTTTGGGCCCGTGAAGATCCACTACCTCTTTTATATTAGTTACAAGTGTGAGGGACAGAAGTAGGCATTTAGACACGACGGTGGACTCTTTTTATTTACTTGGGCATTCTGACCGATTCCTTATTTCCTTAGTAGAGTCGGGGAAACCCCTCTTAGAGTTGGGGAGGCACAGGTTTCCTCTTTATTTTTCCCTAAATAAAGGTTTATGCCAACAAGGATGCCACCTGTGTGTCAGTCTCTTCCTCCTGCACCCTTACGTTAGGCAGGGGCAGTCTTAAAGCGGGCCCCAGTAACTTCCTACAATTACATTTTCCACATTTCCAGCAGATAGGTGCATTTTTTAAAAAAAATTATGTTTTTTGTATCTAATGTGTTTTCAAAGTTTGGCACATGCCTTCTTAAGGTGGGTCCTGGTAATTTCGTAAAATTACTGAGGTTATTTTAAAATGCATCTTGAAGTGAAAGGTTTAAAGACACATAATTGGAAAGCAGAGTTAGTAATGCAATTTCCTAACAGTTTGTTTTATAGCCTCTATGTGGTATCAGAACATAGTAGTGATTTTAATGCAGTTGCTATGTTTTCCTGGCTGGTATACAATGTGACACTACAAAATATGTTCTTGAGTTTTAATGCCACCAAACTTCATAATGTTTTCCTTGCTTGCATACGGTATGAGAAAAGCTAAATACTTTACCCATTTATAGTTTTAGCTATAAGGTGGCGCTTCAGCACCACCTATAAACTGAAAATATTTATTACAGCTAGGAAAGCAATGGCTTGTGGGTAGGGACACACAGCATTTAGGTATTTACCCACCCCTTGACTGCCCATGGCAATAGAAATTCATATTGCCATTTCTGCCCTACTTGCCCCTCCCAACCCAAAACACATCCGCGTGGGATCTCGTTGAGCTATCTTTATCAAGCAGTAACATCAAACATTGGCCTGTCAGTATAATTTCTAATCTGTCTGCTGAGAGTTAAAGGCTTAATTGCAGCTGTAAAATGCACTACTGGTGTAAAACAAGTCTTCACCAAGTGAGCCCTCTGCCCCTTGATTTATATCTGTTGCTTGCTCTAAAGTACTTTTAAAAGAAAGCATTTGTAAAGCCAACCGTAAAGTGTCCATCACTTTGTTTCTCAGTAAGTAAGCTGTATCCAATGAAAGTTAAACATTTCTTATTCACAGATGACCTTTGTTACATGAATCTCTCTGGTAATTATTAGCCCAAACTAATTTTGGACAATGGGTAAGAAATGTCACGATATTGATTTTTGAAAGAGAAGTATTCTTTTGTAACCAGGGTGTGTTACTGTGCTAACTGGTACATCTGCACAGTGTCAGCTTTCAAAATGTAAATACTTACATGTCCTTGATTATTTCGTAGTGTAATGCAAATATGTGTTCTGCTTGCTCGGCGCTCCATTCCTAGTTTCAGCCTACCCACACCTTTCTCTGCGACTGCTTTTTGAGTGGCCACATGTCATATCCTTACATTTCTTGTTTTGCCGTCCAGCTTCCTACTTAAGGAGCCCTCGTGCCTCTTTTCCTTTGCAGTTGGTGAGCCGGTGCAAGTGGATCTAGGTCGCATGGCCTTAGTCCTGCCCACCTGTCAATCATTTTAAACTATTGGTGCCTTCCTGTTTTGCCGCCCCTTCCCTGAAATTAAGCAGCCCTCCAGCCTCTCTTCCTTTGGAGTTGAACAGGTGCAAGTGGCTCAAGGTCACGTGACCTAAGCCTTGCCCACCTTTTTAGCCCTGCCTCTTCCTTTCTGATCTTAACTCTTAGATCAAGGGTGTCTCTCGCCCGGGTGTCCTAAGAGAAGGGCAGACGAAGAAAAGGGCAATTACTGTTTGGACCTGTTCGGACCAGGAGGACCCATGGGCCGAACCCTGCTCAGACAACAGGTAAGCATGCGTCGACATGTGTTTGCTCCCTCCATCACCACAGGCCATCCCCACTATCACCAGGCAACACCAACAGTATTGCCCCTCATCTAAAGCATTGGCTCTGCAATGCAGCAATCTCACTCACATCAGGCCCAAGCCCACCAGCACCCCCTTACAGTCCACAATATAGTGGTTAATGCTCACCAACGTCTGCTCAGCATCACCCATGTAGCAGACATCGCCATCCTCATCACTACACACGATCTTGACGCCATCTCTATCACCGAGACCTGGCTGACACTCAGCTCCACCCACATCCCATACATCCTTGTCCCTGACCGCTACAGCATCCAATACAGAGACCGGCCGAGCAAGACGAGAGGAGGTCTCGCAGCCAACCACAAGACCTTGTGGCCATACACCAGACTGGACCTCGACAACATTGGCTCCTTCAAAGTCCTCTCCTGCCACTTTGCCCTCTCCCCGACTGGCAGTCTCCTTCCATTTTATCTACAAACCACCCAAACCCAACACCGCCTTCATCAGAGACTTCACTGACCCAGTCACCACCATGTCTCTCATGCATGCCAACATATTATTCCTAGGTGACTTCAACCACCAAGGCAACAAGGCCACCAAATCAATGAAGGAAGCTCTCCTCAACCTTCTCAAAACCCTCAGCCTCACACAGCACACGAAAGATCCAACACACGAGAAAGGTAACATCCTCAACCTTATCATCACTGGACTGTCTTTCCACCACTACATCTCTCATCTCTTTCTTGGCTGGGCTGACCACCTAGCCGTGCCTTTCAACATTCTTCACACCAGCCCAGTCAAGGACTCCCAGCAGAAATCCATCAGAGAGACTCTCAGGCCCTTCAAGAACTTCCCTTTGGAGCCCTCACTGAAGACCTCTCCAACCTCCACCTTAGATGGACCAAACACCCGCAAACGAACTGCGACTCTCTACTGGAAGCACTCAACGCCACCTTCTCAGCCTCCATAGACCGACACATGCTCTGGTGGCTTCCAAGCCCTACACTATGTTTCATCGGTACAAGATTGTGCTCCGCATTCTCCCAGGTTCCTACCAAAGTTGGCGGTCTCCTTCCTTATACCAAAGAAATTGTGCCCCCCACTTTCTTTGAAAACCCCAAGGAATACGGCGAGAGGGCTTTTCACTGTTTGGACGTCAGAAGAACACTAAAATTCTATCTGGACTGAACTAAGGACTTTCGCAAGATAGAAGCCTTATTTTTCACATTTGGCAGGGCAAGGCCTCGACAGCAAGCGTCCAAAGCTTCAATAGCTAGGTGGATGACTGCAGCCATCCAGGAGGCATACAAGGCTCAGTACAAAGAATTGCCAAGGGGCATGCGTGCTCATGCCATCAGGGCCAAGGCAGCAGCTGTTGCCCTTCAGCGTCACATACCGTGGCAAGTGACTAGCAGTGCGGCGACAGGGGCCACCCCATTGGCCTTCTGCAAGCACTACCGTCTGAATACCACTACCAGGGATGACGCAGCATTTGGCCAGGTTGTCCTTCGTAATCTGTTTGCCTAGAGTGTCAAGCTCTCCTCCCCAGGACGGTTGTTTAAGTTGTAGTCACCAATACAGGATGGAGGAAAGGGGACGGGACGTAGAAGTAATTAAGGGTTACCTATCCATAGTTCCTTTCCTCCATACATCCCACCATCCTTCCCCCTAAAAAAGAACAGCAAGGTTGAATAGTTTAATACAGCTGACGCGTCAAAGGGGACTGAGGTGTGGCACCTTGTGCGGGTTTAGTGGAGTGATTAAAGATTTAAAGGGAAAGTGTTATTTTTCTGGTGAAAAAGGTTCTGTTCCCGTCCCTAGCCAGGGACGCCCGTACAGGATGGAGAAAAGGGGCCTATGGAGTAGGAGGACGTTAGTCACTCCGGTGAGTAACACTTAATTTCCTGTTAATAACAATCATTGGCCAATATTCTTGGCCAGGCACTATCAAAATATACCGAGATGCTAGCACCATTTGCAAGCTGTTGTCTTCTTATGGCCAGATAGTACCATTTTGGTTGTGCCTGGAAAAAAGAATTTTGCATGCCTGCATCAAAGCCAAAACTGTTGGCTTTGCCCAATGCTTGTTGAATGGTGCCATGTCTGCTGTTCTCATTGTGCCCCATGCACGGTAATGGGAACCAAGCGTTTCAGTCGGAAGTTTGAAATTAAAGATTGATATTAAATTAATTCTAATTGTTGGAAGCAATGCTTTGTAACTTATAAAAGTAGTAAGGGTCCCTTGTGAGGGAACATATTTTTTGTTATTGATAAGATATTTCTCTTGAAATGTTTGCTGATAAACTTAAAATATTTGATCATTGTACTTATGTTTTGTATTTTCAGAGAACTCTTGCGTTGTGAGGCCTCACTTGCCAGGCTGTACTGCCGCATTGCTTTGCTCAACATTTTTGCTCCCAAATCTCCACATATGTTTACTCGCCTGTTTCATATCCCTGCCATTCGGGACATCACTCTGGAGCATCTGCAGCTGCTTTCAAACCAACTTCTGGCACCACCTCTGCCTGGTAAGATAATAATTATAAATTGACAACTATGGCCATTGGCTATCTAATGGCAAGTAGTTAATTCAGTGCGTTTTTAATGGTAGATGCTAGTCGTGGTGTTTTTTGTGTGTGTGTGTTTTTTTATTTGCATACATTTTCAGACAGTGTTTTTTTAATGTGCATTTAATATTTCAAAGTGCCAATATTACAGTAATTGAAAATATAAAGCAATAAACACATTTCTAATCATTCATCTATAAGGATAAAAATTTGATCAGAGAAGTAGTTCTGCCCGATAAACATCTATACCAAAACATTGTCAAGAGTAGCTGAGTGTCATGAAAAAAGGAACTTCATCTTAAATACTTCAGTCCAAGAGGCTCGGGCATTGGGTTAATAAATGCAGAGTACTTTCGAGGACACTGTCATTTTTACAAACTCTGCAATATTGCTCATGCTGGGGACTACCCTGTCTCGCAATCATTACTAGTAGGGATGGAAATAAATTAAAGTGTAAAAGCATGAACAATCTGTGGGTAAAACAAGATGGGTACTGTATCCTAGAGTTCTGTGGATGTTGAGGTATAAAGATTTCCACTGCATGATTTTTATGTTTTCTGCTTCAATATGTAGTTAATGTCCTGTGTCCACTCCCAAAGCTTTGCTTTACTTTTAATGTGTGTAATCAAGAGACTATTAAGCATGTTCCAATAAGGAACAAGCTCTATCTTTTCCTGAAAACCCAATATGACCCAATGGTAATCTTTTACTGCCTTCAGTAGCCTTTTCTATAGCTCTGCCTAAGAGACTGGGAAGAGTATGCATAGTGGAATTACACATTTTAATGAGTTGAATGGTACGCCTGATGTATTGTGGTTAGTGATTGTTAGGCAGAATCCCGTGCAGTGCCCTTAGGGACCACTACACACAATTAAGACTACAGGTGGCAATACAAGTTTTACCTTTCGTACAAGCCTGTACTACTACCTTATAGTGGTAGCAGTAGCGCAGCAGCCAGGCTTATCTCAAGAGTATATGAGCAGTCGCATAGATTACACAAAGGGACCACAATTACTGTGACTCAAGCAAACACTGACTCCAGGTTTCAGGTAAAAAATATAAGTACATTTATTTTTAAACCATTTGTTATTAACAAGACACTTCTATTAATTCAAAAACCACGCGTAAAATATACTACAACTAACCAATTCACTTTGTACAGTATTATTCGAGGTAAGTAGCCTGTGTTTGAATGGACCGGTGTTATGATACAGAACACGTTACCGTGAATACAACTGCGATCACTTTTTGACAGTTCGGTCTACTAGATAAACGCGTACCGGGGTAAAAACACACTTGGCACCCGAAATACCCAGAGAGAGTTGGGGGCAAAAATCACAGGCAATATGTTGGTTAGGTAGACAGAATTGAAGAACACACGTAGACAGGAATTCAAGAGTCAAGGGGCCGGAGCCAAAGTCAAGTGACACCGGGTGCCTGTTGTTGAGGATCACACAGTCGCACAGTTAGAGATTCAACGTTGCCAAGAATACTTTTATATTGTCAATGTTCGGAAGCAAAAGTTATAAGGAGGAGGGAAAAGTAAGGACAAGCCTTAAAGTAGAGAAATAGGGATTTCACCCAAAATTCCTCAAACAGGACACAGTACCTTTCTCAAAGAACGAAGCAGGTGCCACGGCAGTTGTTCCTGTTGGTTTCCCGCAGACCCAGGGTTTCATGCAGCTTCAGCATGAAGGACGATGAGGGGGTCCGCACCACACAGGGATGAGGCCGGCAGCAGCGACAATGAATAAAAGATGCACTCCTTAAAAACAGGAAAGGTTCTTCAGGTGGCTATCCGGACCACTACAGAAGTTTGCAGCGATTTCGACCACGAAGGCGACTTCTGGCTGAAGAAGATGAGCTGGTTATCCCCAGCAGGCTCAAGGGAAGAAGACTCCGGACTGGATCTCCTCTTAGTCGTTGAAGGGTAGATAGCTCAGGACTGCAGCAGGGCTTCACCGGTACGGGGTAGTTGCAGCAGTCGACCTCTCCTCCACTTCTCTTCGGTTCCTTGTAGTTCCAGTGGCGACTCTCTGACTTCCAGCCCAAGAGACCTGCCTTTTATGCGCAAAACCCCCATTCACACAGCCTGGCTGTCAATCCCCCAGCAGGGGGGTTGTCCAGCCCAGACAACCACCTTGTCCAATCATGTCATAGTGCGACTTGGGTTTCCTAGGATATTCTGTGCAGGGGGTGACTACACCCCTCCCTCACATGCAGCCCACCTAGACACCCAGGCGCCCTGAGGAGGGCTTCTAGGTAGAAGCCCGCCAAAAGACAGTGAAAAAAAGACAAACCTGGTTTGCCGCGCAAAGTAAAACACAAGAAGGAGTTTAACAAAAAGAAATGGCGAATAAACCGCACAAGAGCCAAACGAAAAAGGATTTGGTCAAGCGGGTTTAAGTTCGAGGCTAACACAATAGCCTACAATATTACCACGGTTATATAAGATAACCACAGTAGAAATTTAGGGTAGATACCACTGCCACCAGCCATGTCTAAATGCTAAAAGAGCAAAACCATGCTCTAGGAGGTACAGATAAAAGGGGATACGAGTTAACCCTTCCAGCACTCCATGTAAGATGGGGTGTACTGGTTCTGTGGTTAAATCTGACTAAGTAAAGTTAATGGTAACTTTACCCTTTTCTGGGGCACGGAAGTCACCTCAGAATTTGATTCGGGGGAGTCTGAGCGACAACCCTGTGCCACTGCACAGAAGGTGCTGTGTGACACACACAAATAAGAGGGCTACTGAAGTGGTGTACTCCAGAGCCCACAATCACAAAAACAGGTCAAAACACATAGCAAAATACAAGTAAGAGTGGGGGAAAAGCTCACACTCTTACCAAGTGGAAAGAAACAACTCCAAAGATCCAGAAAAACTGCTGAGGGAGTCACTAGGTAAGGGAAATTAGCCATGAAATGGGAATTCTCGCTAACAGTGATATTAGACCAATATCACTATACGTTCAAGGGGGACGCATGAAGATAAGACCAACGTATTTCGGCATAGTTTAGCCTCTAGTTTGCCACGGAAGATAGTCTCCCTGTGTGACAGTAAGTATCTAGGCCAGCACAATAGATGGAACAACGCTCTGTAAACTCTTAAAAGTCACTTGTTTCCTGAATAAATAGTTAGATTATAGCTTTTTTTTAGTACTCCCTATAATATGCTGATTAGTGTGCTTATTAGTTAGGAGTACCCCCAATTAAGTAAAGTCACTAATTTCTTGTAGTGTTAAGATGGTGCAGTCTTTTTTAAGTTTGCTTTTATTAGGGGTGTTCCAAGCGGATATATGCTATCACTGCACCCCCCATAATGTCGACTTTCATTTTCCTGACTCCCATTATGGCGCGGCGCAGTTATCACATAGATCACTCTGGCCGGCATCCCTCTACCCGCTTCCCCCCCCTTTCCACTTATCTTGCCGGCAGCACACATTAGAAGGGTACTGCCATCTCTCCTGTATCCCTGCAGCGTCAGTTCTCACCCACCAACGTGGGTCAAAACTCGTGCCACAGGGTCTGTTTTTTTTCATTTTATTTCCGCTTTTCTTTTTTTAATTGTCCCCCCACTTCCATCTAATGGAAGCCGGGGACACCCCCACAGCCCTTGACCCCATTACACCGAATAAAGGGAGCGGGGGATACCCCTTTGCAACCACCGCTCCCCCTCGTCGCAGTAATATGGGGGTCAGGAATTTTTGAACAGTTCTTGTACTGGGTGACATTTTTTTGTCGCCGTAATTGTACTATCCCTTCCGAACTAATGCTTTGAGTACATATTGGTCTGAATTCCAGCTGAAAAATAGCTATTCGGTACCAGTAAAATATTTTCTTGCTATTCGGCTCCAGCCAAATACTTTGTCTTCTCATGTTAATACAATGTGTTAAATCCGAGAACCAAACATGGAGTGCAGATTGCAAAGGGGAATGGAATTAATGTCTGAAAGCATTTCTGATTAAATATAAGACTATGGTGCGTATGTTTGTTGTATTGGAGAGGAGTGGTGTGAAAGAGTGAGAGGTGAGCATGGTTTATTCCTTTTGGAAATGCCTGTTGGGAAACTTAAATGAATTACTGTTAGTGGAAACAAACTCCATCTGTAGAGGAATTTAATGTTGGTAAATTTCCCTTTTTCTGTTGTTGGCCATTCTGCCAGAGGTGGACTTGAGAGATGTGTGGGAGGGACACTGTATGGGAGAAGGTCAGTTTGGTGAAGGGGAATCTAGACATGGTAAAACTTCCAAGTTGTCTTTATTTAATTTCCATGCACAGCAGCAGTTCCAGCCTCAGCCCTCCTGGCTTTGCCAGGCTTATCCAATCTTCTTCCCCTTTACAAACCCAAACAATCCACCTCACCCACATTCCAAGTTCTTTATAGAATGCCTCCCTCTCACATTCTCGTGACCACCAAGTGTCTACCTTGATTTATTTGACATACTTCTATAATTTTAATAACGATTCACAGGTGTATATCCTAGATACAACACTATGCTAATTTGATGAAATTAGTAGGCATGAAAGATTTTTGGAACTCGGAAAACTTCCCAACTGTTGGGCTGCTGCTTCTATTTTTTGTGTTTTTTTATTTGGATTTTATATAGCATTTTACACCAAAGCGCTGTACATAGATTCATCAAACCGTACAAAATAAATGAGAATTAAAAACACAATCTAGATTGTTAACCAGATTGAAGTAAATAGGATTTCAGAGATTTACGAAATAGAGAATACACAGAGATAGAGAGGAAGAAGATTCCAATGTAGTGGAGCAAGCAAATAAAATGATCAAAAGCAAGACTGAGTAAATGGAGGATGACGAACGACGAGAAGAAATTGGGAACAAGAGCGAAGTGGACGGGGTGGAGTATAGAATGAGACTAGACTTCAGAGGTAATCTGGATCAAGGCCATGAAGAGATTTTAAAATCGGACACAAAAAGTTAAATCTAAGACGGGACTGAAAGGAGAGCCAACCAAGTTGAGAAATAGAACATTTAGAGTCACGAGAAGTTCGAAGGAAAAGTAATCTAATAGAAGCATTAAAAACTGATTTCAGGGGGGCAAGACAGGAGAAAGGAGGACCAAAGAGTGTTGAACAGTAGAAGAGAGCTTGGTGTCCTCAAAAGTCAAGAAAGGGCAGGCTTTCTGAATGTTCTGCAGGTGAAAGCGACAGGCATATGAGGATAAAGAAATGTGGTTTTTAAAGGATAGCTCAGAGCCTAAATAAAGTCCCAAATTATGGGTAGTGGGAGAGATTGGCAACTGAGAAGGTTGGAATGAGATATGGGAAGGTCTGAGTGGGAGTGGAATAGTATTAGCAGGAAAGAAAAGTACCATGGTTTTAGCAGCATTGAGTACCAGAAAATGTGCCGACATCCAAGATTTAAAAGCAAGTAGACAAGTAGGTTTGTTGTGGGTCTCAGGAGAAAAGGATGAGAAGGACAGAAAAAGCTGCGTGCCATCACCGTAAAAGTGATGGGATAGACCAAAGGAAGAAATCATTTCAGCCGGTGGGGAAGTATGAAGAGAAAAAAGGCCCAAGTACTGAACCCTGGGGAACACCATAGACAAAGGGGGAGCATGTCAGAGAAGGTTCCTGCCTAGGAGACCGAGAATTACCTCTCGGATGATTGAGACCAGGAGAGGACAGATCCAGTGAAAACAAAATAAGAAAGAAGCCAGCAAAAGTGCTGGGGTTGAGTCAGCTACATGTCCGGTAGTGCAAGATGTAGCTGATGTTTCACAACCCATATTGTCCTCTTGAATAACGTGCTTACTGGGAAATTTCTCAAATAACGTTAAAGGCCTGTTTGTCCCAATGGGAAACGTGTGAGAGAGGACAGCAAGTGATAGAGAGCCCTGTAGTTGCTGGTGTTGTAGTTTGGAGGTATGAAGAGTGAGAGTGAGACGCATAGGAAAATGGCATAGAGCCTTACATCATATACCGTGGTGTGAAGGAGGTGGGGTAAGTGGATGCTCATTTAGATTTGTTGGGTTTGAGTGACTGCCCAACAGGTGAGTGCATGCCTAGAGCTTGAAGGGTTTGAGCAGAGTCAGTCACATGTCAAACATTCCTACCTGCGGTTAACCCTGCTCCAACCCTATATGCCTCCTTGGTAGAGTCCACTTCCGTGCTTGGGATATGGGGGAGGGAGTTACCCCACTCTAAAAATAGTAGAGAGATGGAGTCCGCTCACACTATATGCACTGTGATGAATCCCTAGATGTCATCACTTCTCTCCAAGGGGGAGCTCCTTCTCATGAGGCCAGGGTGGTGAGGCTACCGCTCCCAACAGTCGCCCTAGGGTTAGTACACAGCGGGAGGATCTCATGGGGAGAGACTCCCCCTCTGGGAACAGGGACAACCATCTAAGGTATGGCCCAGGACACCACACATCCTCACTCTCCTTTCCCCTCTTCTGAGAGCTCATTACCTTATATAAACATGTACTGTTGAAAGACCCAAGAACTTGTCTATCTGGGAAGTACTGGGACGAAGTAGATCTAGGATGGAGATGAGTTGGCCCCACGGAACGATGACGATCACTCCCAGGAAACAGAAGAAGGACGTAACCCATTTACCAAGAGTAAGCTTGCAACATAGTATAAAGGTCAACAAAGGACTAGACCGTTTGTCGAATCCATTGGAAGGAAGCATCAGCTGCAAAGGATCTCCAGCGCGGGAGATTCGAATCTTGTCCAGAAACCGATGGAGTATGCAGCCTTCCTGGAGGGTTTTGCAGGAGCGGAGCGGCATCAACTGCTCAGAAGAAGGGAAGCTTAGCAGCCTGAGAACCAGAGATGCTGGATGACCACAGACGCTGCTGACGAAAGCCCGGTGAAACAGAGAGGAAGAGTCAAGCCCCAGGAAGCCCTAGCAAGGTACAGAGTCCCAAAGCAAGGTAACGAGCAGTACGGGAAAGCCAGAAGGGGCACAGGGTCAGTCACCAGTTGGGTCAGAGGCAGCTTCCTCATGGCCTAGCAGCAAGCAGGCGGCTACAGGCTCACCAGAGGGGAAAAAAGGTGCCAAGGTGGCACGCGAGACATATATCGGGGGTAGGGGAACAGTTACATAGAGGCAAGTCATCTTCCTTGTGGCAGTACTTGGCAGGAAAGTAAACCAAGTCTGCCAAATTACAAGGACAGAGAAATACTATGGCAATGTGTGGTAGGCATGGTTTCAGAAGGCAGACACAAACACAAATGAACAGTTTTGAAAACCTTTATTTGACAGGGGTTGGAGACTTCCTATCTGGCCCTGTTTCTATAAAGGGAGCAGTCTCGACCATCACTGCTGCTAGATAATTGAACAGAGATGTAGCTTTTTGTCAGTGTTGCCCATCTTTGTATTTTGTGGTCTATCTTCCAGATCGTTTAAGTTGTCTTGTAGTTCGTATATTTATTCCCAGGACCTAGAAATCGCAGCCAAAACTGCAACAATATTTCCTCTTACAGGAACAGTTGGATTTCTCTAGGATTGGGTCTTAAATGGATTCACATGCTTATGAATATTCATCCCTGTTCCTCCAAAACCATCAAGGACCACATAGACACCCTCACTCCGGCCCTTGCTGATTTTTGCAACCACTTGTTTGCCTCAGGATCCTTCCCCTCCCCTCTGAAGCACTCCCTTGTGCATCCTCTTCTCAAGAAACCCACAGCTGATCCTTCCTGTCCGGCTAACTATCGGCCAATTTCCATTATCCCCTTTCTAGGCAAACTCCTGGAAAAGCTGGCCATCTCTCAGCTTAACCTTCATTCAGATTCTGTTGGTTGTCTCCATGACCACTGTTAGGCAGAAACCTGTGCAGTTCCCTTAGGGACCACTGCAAAAGATTTAAGACTACAGGTATTTGGGAGTAAACCCACTTGGTAGCAGTCTGTACCACACAGATTCACTTGGTAGCTGTGGCTGAGCAGTCAGACTTCTCTCAAGAAGAGTTAGGCAATATGCAGAGTATTCACAATAGGTACAGAGACACAGTAGTGCAAACACTGACCAAAGCTTTGGTGTAAAAGTATATAATTATTTATTTATAAACACACTTGTAAATCACACTAGCAAAAAAGAGGTAAGTAATTTCAGCACACAGTCACTATCATATATATATACAACCCTATTCACTTATTAAACAAATCTTAGTGAGAAACACCACTTATTTTCAGACAGAGGTGAGCGTATAACATAAGATGACACGCTAATAAGTTGTAAAGAAAGGGAGGGAAAAAAAGCAGAGTTAAAGAAGCACACAAGTTTCAATACTTTCTCAAAGAACCACAGTAAGGCAGGATAGGCGGAGTTCTACTGGAGAGCAAGGAAGTCAATTGCAAGGCCCACTCTTGGAGAGAGCAAGCAGAAGGAGTCCAGGTTCACCAGTGGGGTTATGCCCAAAGAGTCTTTGTAGATAGTTCGCACAAAAAGGATGAAATTAAAGTCAGGAAAAGTTAGCTAGGTTGTCCCAGGCCAGCCCAGGTTAGAAAGTTGAGGCTTTACTGTCACCCCGAACGATCTGTCGCAAGGGAAGCCAGGCGGGACACAGTACCTTAAGTGTGAAGGAAGCTCCAGCGGGGGCAGTTGTTCCTGGCAGCAGGTGCAAGTCGGTGTTTCGTCCAGAGGAAGAAGAGGTCTCGCCGTGGAGGAAAGATGAAGGTTGTTGCACCGCCAGGGAAGAAACCAGCCGCGGAGTCCTCCGGTTAAAAGGCACTACCCTTTTCTTTGCGGTAGTGGTAAACCGTGGTATTCCGGTTGCCGGGGTGCTTGGCGCACGGGCAAGGCGGCCACGAGATGCCCCAGGAAGGTGAAAAGAAGGCGAAACTGGTTATCCCCACCAGTCAAAGGAAGAAGACTCTCCGGACTGGAGATCTCCTCTGTCGTCGGGAAAAGTGGTGAGACGGTTCAGCAGGGCTCCACCGGTGGTGTCGTCATTGCAGGTCGGCTCAGCTTCTCCCTCCTCGGATTCTTAGGTCCTGTGGTGACTTCTGAAGTTCCAGTCCCCAAAGCCCTGCTTTTATGCAGCAAACCCCCATTCACTCAGCCTAGCTGTCAGTCAAACATGCTAAGTGGTGAGCCGGCCGGCTCACCACTTGGGCCAATCACACAAGAGTGCGACTTGAGTAACCAAGGTAACTCAGTCCAGGATGCCTAAACCCCCTCCCATACCCCCTGGGGTACCCAGACAGAGTGGCACCACTTTTGGAGGCTTCTGTGGAGAAGCCCGCCAAAAAGTGGAACAAAGGGCTCGACTCGGGTTGGAGTCACAGAAGAGAACACAAACGCCATTTTAGAATTGATTTCTGGCAAAAAATACCAACCGGTGAATTAATATTAAATAAATAAACCGGCGGTCTGTTCGAGGCTATAAGAATTAAATAATTAAAGTTGGTAGCCTCGAACAATGGGAAAATTCCATAGAGATATATTCACGGTCGAATATAAAAAGTAGTATCCACTGCCACCAGCCAAAACTCGATCAGGGGGGACGGAGATGTGCCCCCTCGAACAACAGACCCCGGGGCAATTGAATTGCCCCGACCAGTACGTCCACGATATGATGGTTTGTACTGGTTTCTATTCATAATTTGGGACTAGCAAAGCCAATGGTGACTTTACATGCCCTGGGAGACAGTAGTCAGTCCCAGGGTATGGAGTCTATGTTGGGGGGTCGCTACGACACCCCTGGGTTACGGCACGGAGGGTGCTGTGTAACCCACATAAAAAAACACAGGAGACCCTATGGAGTAAAAGACCCCATAGCCCATAAAACACATGGAAGTGAAATGAACACCTCAAATCATGTCTAAGAGTGGGAGCAAAAGAATCTCACTCTTAGCAGGAGAGAAAAAAATAAACCCCAAAAAATCCAGCAAAGCTGCTGGGGGACTCACTAGGTTTGGGAAATTAGCCTTACAGAGAATTCTCCCTAACAACCACCACTCTGGCTTCAGAGTGGCCAGAAGCACGGAAACTGCTCTCCTCAATATCTGTGAAGATCTGCTCTTCAACCTTGATTCTAACATTACCTCTGTCCTCTTCCTTCTTGATCTCTCTTCTGCCTTCGACACGGTCAACCACGCCATCCTGCTCAACCGCCTCCGTGATAACCTGGGTATCACTGATCAGGCTCTGGCCTGGCTGACCTCTTTCCTCTCTGATCGACCCTCCCAGGTCCAACTGGGGTCTGTCCTATCATCTATCTTCATCTCCACCTGTGGGGTTCCCCAGGGGTCTAACCTTTCACCCTGGCTTTTCAATCAATACCTGGCAACTCTCACTCACTGCATTGCCATTTTCTGCTCAAATTTCAAGTGCTACGCTGATGACACTCCACTCATTTTCTGGCTGCCCTTGGCCACCTCCTCTCCCTCTCTCATCTCCGACTCCCTAATTGACATTCAAGATTGGTGTGCCGCCAATGATCTTTGTCTGAATGCCAGCAAGATGGAGATCGTCGTCCTCAGCACACCATCTCCATCCTTTTCCCTCACTCTCTGGCCGGCCTCCCTTGGCCCTCCTCCTACCCCCACCTGCGAGGCTAAGAACCTTGGGGTCATCTTTGATTCCACACTTTCCTTCTCGGCCCATATCTCTGAGGTCTCTAAAAAGTCAAACCTCCTACTACACCTCCTCAGAGGTATTCTTCCTTTCCTCTCCTTCCCTCAGAAGCTCACTGTCCCCCAAGCTCTGGTTCACTCTAGGTTGGACTATTATAACAGCCTCTTTCTAAATCTACTTGCCTCTACTCTCCGCCCTCTACAACTTATCCAGAACAGGTCTGCAAGACTTGTCCTTGGCCTCAAGCCCTGGGATTGTATCTCTCCAGCTCTGAAATGAAATCTCTCCATTGGCTCCCAACGGATGCAAGGATTACATTCAAAACCCTCTGCATTGTCCACAAGGCTTTTTGGGGCCTGGGTCCAAAATACCTTCAGCTATCCCTCTGCAAATACCTCCCCTCTGGAGCTCTTCGCTCCTCTACCTCGAACTCCCTCCGAGTCAATCGTTTTTCAAAGAAACGAGCTGGGGGTAGATCTTTATCTTATGCTGGGGTCTCCCTCTGGAACAGCCTCTCTGCCACTCTAAAACTTGAGGAGAAACATCTCTGGTTCCAGAAGCACCTCAAAACTTTCCTCTTTGCTTCTGCCTTCGCTCCCCTTCTCCCCTGCTGATCTGCTCTCTCTTGGCACTGTGCATCTGGCCATCCCCTGTCCCCTTGGCCCAGGTACCTGCTCACTCTGCCATCTTCCTGCACAGCCTCCTGGCCACCCCCTGCACTGGGGACTGTATCTGTACCCATACAGCCCCCACCCATTTTTCTTCTTTTTCTGCACTTATTCTGACCTACCCAGTCTGCTGCCTTAAACACAGCACTTGCCACTTGCTGGCTGCACTACCACAGTTTATTGCCTCCATTTTCTATTTATTTTTATTTATTGTATTTATCTGTGCTCCTCGGCTCCGCACTTTCCACTCTCCCCCTTCCGTGCACTTTTTCCCTTTTCCCTTTCCCATGCACTTGCGTTCTCAATGTCCCTGGGCCTAGTAAGATCGTTTTTATGTTGTGCTGTGTTCTCCTCTGTTCCCCTCCCTTGCCTAGTCGCACTCTGAAACACTTGTGTACGAGCACGATAACAATAAAATATCATATCATATCATAGTCATCAGGCTGAGAATCCTCGGTGATATTAAAGCAGTTTTGCTTTAAAACCTTAAAAACTGCTTGTTACTTATATAGCCCACTGCCGTCCCTTTGGGTCATACCGTCTCAACCAGTGATGGTCGTCCTCCTTGGCTCCATCTCTGGTGGCCATCTTCAGATTTTTAGCGCATGTTTACATGTTGGAAGTCCTCGTTGTTCACTCCTCAAATGTTCAACTTTGTGTACTATTTTTGATCATTTGTTGATCGATTTTTATTTATTTCTTTCATCACTTATGTGACTGGCAGTAGAAGGATCCATTACTGGTGAAGATCCGGACCATCGAGGGATATTCTAACCGTGGAGAACTTCTGCATGAGGCTCTCCTTGTGATGATGGCCGATGCCGCCAAAACATATTTGCTCAGGCCCTGCGCCAAGTGCAGCCTAAAGAACATTTTTGTGGACGATCGGCATACAAAGTGCATTTATTGCCTCCATCCGGACTACGAAGTGGGCCGCTGCTCCATCTGCCAAGTTTTCTCCTCGAAAACTAGGAAGGGCTGTTGTGTGGCTGGAGGAAGGTGAACATGCCTCTGACTCTGCCTCAGTCCGATGTCATGCCTCTGCCAGAGTCGGCAACCCCTGTGCAGAAAGCTCCCTCTGCAAAGAGGTTAAGATCTCAAGAGGATACTTCTAGAGGGAAGAAACCTAAAAGGAGTCATGGACATAGGTTGCACAGTCCGACTACCCCCCTGTGAGGGATCAGAAATGTGAGGTGGACAATTTTGTGAAGGTTTTTCAAAAGAGGCCATTTTATTATGTCAAAAGGTTGGGTAAACGCCTCACTATCCTCACTGTCAAAGGTTTCACGATCGACAACAAGAAAATGCCCAATTGACTAACCTTGTTCAAACAGCAGTTCAGTGATGAGTATGAGAGTCTCTCTGGAGTCTCTGCTAATCTCTTATCAAGGAGAGAAAGAACAGAAACCGCAGGGAAACCCTCTAGGGGGAGAAAACCCTGGTATTCCGTCCCAAGATGATGGATACTCAGGGGAGAAGAGGTACCGTCAGTATGAAAAGGCTGTTATCCGGGAAATGCAATGGCAGCTGTAGAGAGAAAGAGCGTGGTAAGGCTCCAAAGTCTATAGATTGGATAGAGCTCCTTCAATTCAGAGGGTAGGCTACCTTTCTGCTGGAAGGCAAGGGCTCGAGCACCGAGGGAGAGGACGTTCTGCATGCGAGTGAAGGCAGGAGTATCCTAAACACAGAATGAATACGCGGAACAAGAGAGGGTCTAAGAAGAATAGTGAGGTAAGTTGAGCAAAGGGACAAAGAGTATTCGAACTTACGAGCGTTGAAAGTAAAGTAGCAACGTGCCGTCTCTCCAGCATATAAACATTGCGTTTCCTGAAGTCTGACGCCAGTGCTGCTGTGCTCATGTGCTGCTCTTCCTTACTTTCCTGGGACAAGACAGTTACCCGGACCATCGAATGCCATGCTGGTAGGACACGAAACAAATGCATAATTCCACCTCCATTGGTGCAGGAAAGAATATCGGCGGAACCGGGATGTGACACTTACCCTAACAAAGATTTCACCTCCTATCAAAATAAAATAAAGGAAACACTCCAGCAAAAGATTTCTGCCCCTCACACTTCTACATACACGACCATAACAAGTTAATATATGTCAATTCAAATATAACAGAAATAACAGTTATATTCACAACCTGATAAGTGTCTCTCCTTATGATCTGGGTGAATTTCCCTTCCTCAGAGTCAAGCAGGATTACAGTCAACAGTTCAAAGGAATAAGGAAATCCTGTCTTGCAACAAAAGTTCCAGTGCAGTTCTATATGTTCCAACTTGAACTTCCACCAGCAGTTCACAATGTTAAACAAGTTTTTCCTCTTTCCACTTGTGATCAAAAGTTCAAAGCAACTTCTCATAAACCTAGAACACTTCCATAGTTCATTGGGGTCAACAAAGATGTATTTGTCAGGATAGTTCTCTAATGGTTCACAAACCACTTGTTTCAACAATGTTAGATGATTCTGCAGCAGTACATACACTTGTTTCAGCAATGTTAATTTGTCAGGAATATTCTGCAACAGTTCACAAAAACGCTCTGCCACTTATTCAAGATGATTTTAACCACACCACAGTACTTTATTATTCTCCACCTGGCCCACTAACCTGCCATGTCTACTACTACAACATCCTTTGCCCTGGTGTACTCTACTGCCAGGATGAAAAAGTGAAACCACTAACTACTGAAAGTACTCCTGTAGTCAAGGTTTCTTCCAACAAATTGGCAGTCTCTTTTGCTTCACAACATCAATTTTAACTACTACTTCTGTGAAGACAAGAACCACACTGGTGCTGTTTGTTACATCATTGTGATTCACACGCACAATGCTGGTTATGCTCCCACCTTGTGAATATCTCCTGTGAAATGGACAGCCCTCCTGCCACTCCTGTTTCCCCACTTCCACGTTAACCAAATGCTGATAATGGTTTTCCCTCACTCTTCTTTGGCAATGTGGGTTTGAGCCAGTTCCTCTTATAGCCTAGTTCACACACTAGTAATATGATTAACAAACACTTAGATTCTGAATTGTCCCCTCTTGTCTTTGGCAATGTTGGTTCTTCCTAATTTGCCTTCTTATCATACACTTTTGGCTTTGGCCATTGTTGTTGGTATTGGTTTGTAATATTGCCTTCCCTTGTTGCTGGCAATTATTCTGGCCCACATAAATACAACCACATCACACCATTCAGGCCTGATTGTCCAGTTCTTATTTTGCCACCTCTTCCTCTTAAAGTCAGCTTGATCTTTAAACTGATTATTTTTCTGCTTTGTGTCAGTTTGGTATTCAAATATGTTTGTTGGCCACTTCACTCTTTGGATAGTAATCCTAAACTTAAAGTCCCCGGACTTGGCTAGCGGGCGATCACGGAGCGCTGCAGGGTCACAATTCAGTAGTGAACTCACCGGGTCTGGCGTGCACGTCCACTCGCTCTGCTGCCTTTGGGTGTTCTGCTTCTGTATGCCTCCTGGCAACCTGGTTCTCCTGGTCCCTCGCGGTCCATGCTAGTCAGCAAAGGAGCGGCCCTCACTCCACAGGCTCTCCGATGCTAGCCTGCCAACGGAGCTCGATGCTAGCCTGCCAACGGAGCCTGGCTCATTTTGAGGGAAGCTTTCAAAGTTAACACTTCCCGTTGCAGTCTTCAGAGGGAAAGCTTGCAAATCCCACACTTCCTACTGTGCAACCTCGGCAATCAAGGTCTCTGGAGGCAGAGACCATCTCAACACCGCTTCTGTTCACCACACAACAGCGGCCCCAGCATCCCTGCTATCCTCCAGCTTCTGTTGCAATGTGGAGGTCCCACAACTGCTCCACTTCCTGCTACTATTCTCCGTGGCCACTGTCCAAATCATATTTTCTCATGTCTTCAATTTTACAATAAGCCATAAGGAGGGAAGGGTCTTTGGGAATGTTGAAAAGGTTTTTTTTCCCAATCTTCCTGACCTGCCCCCGCCCCGAGAGACCCTCCCACAGAACGCCACCCCCAGGGTCAGGATGCGTCTGCTTTTCCCTGGCCACATGAGGGCTCCCAAGCCAGGTTTTCCGGGGGAATCATCTCTGATTCATCAATCTCCCCTACCCCCCATCGACTGATATGACAGCTGCCAAGGCTCCATTTAAATCATCAGTCTCATCGGCGCGCCATCCACAATGAAGGGCTTGTCCGCAGCCCCGTCTTCCACAATGGCACAGTCTACACCATCGCCCACGACCGTCTCTGCTAAGTCATCTTGTGGAAAACAGCACTCATCAGCGACAGCTACACCATCAACAAGTCGCTCATCCACGAGTCACAAGCACAGTTCTTCATTGATGCCATCTTTGGTGATGGCAATCCAATCATCAACTCCATCAGCAAACCTTAAGTCCGAAATATTATTGCAAACAGCACCACCGTCCTTGGTCACGACTGTTATCGCTAGGGTGGCGTTCCCGCCGAGGCCAGGATAAACACCATTGTTCACTACGTTTCCAAATCCATTAGTGGCTCCTTTACCACTACCCATGAATGATAAGCCATTGTTCACCCTGGTTCCTAGGAGCACAGCGACACCACCTAGCCAAATGCTACAGGAGCGGTAGCATGTTGGAGGATGGGACTATGGAGGCTCTGTTTTCAGAGCAATAGGAGGTAGAAGAGGAAGTTGACCCCATTCTACCAGCGCCTCACCAGCCAGTACGACTGCCAGTCCCTGGATCATCTACTGTGGCCCCAGTGCTGCATGCACCCAGGGATTTGTTGCAGGACATTTTATCCACTTTGCGGATTCTTGTAACAGAGCTACAACAGCGACTACTCCCACCTACCGCTCAAAGGTGCCCCTAGTGGGAGTCCTTCAATGCTTCCTGAGGAAGCGTTACCTCAGCCTTGACTTCCCAGGCCAGCACCACCGGAATTCCTGCACCCAGTGGCTACTTTTGCGGACATGGATACTGGTCTGGACACGGACACTTCCCAAGGTACCCATACAACTGATGAGTACGATGACTTGGTGCTGGCGGATGGAGAGAATCCTGATATGGATCTTAACTCCACGAGTTCACCACCAGATGAAATAGGTTCCTTTAATGCGCTGTTGATGCGTGCTGTGAAGCTCTTAAACCTTGTCCAGTAAGAGCAGAAGGGAGGGCTTTCTATGTCCGAGGAGGAAAGCATCCACAAAATCAGTGATAGCTATATCTCTGCTCACTAACATCCGGGAGGATGGTCTCCTGGTGATGCAGAACCAGTTTTCAGTTCCACCAGAAAAAGACTGCCTTGAAAAGAAATATAGAGTTCCTGAGAGCACTCCCAAGTGTCTTCACTCCAATCTATATTGTCTTTATTTGTTGACAAGTGGAGAAACCTCATCACCAACAAGTGGGTGCTCATCGATGTGTAAAGAGGGCATACCCTAGAATTTCTGGACACATGCCCTTCCATTCCACTCATATGCAAAAGGTAACTGCCTCTGCCCATCCTCCTGCAGGAGGTTCATTCCCTGCTCAAAAAGGGGGTTATAGAATCTGTTCGACTGCACCTCCGGGCTCCAGATTGTCCTCCAGGTACTTCTTGGTCAGAAAAAAAGTCTGTTGTATGGAGACCTATTCTAGATCTCAGAAAGCTCAACAAGTTCTTTCGATCACAAAACGTTCTGTATGGTCACGTTGCAGCAGGTCATTGAACAACTAGAGCAGGGGGATTTTCATCTAGATCTGGGAGAAACATACTTCCATATTCTCACCCGCCAGAAGCACAGACATTTCCTTCACTTCATAGTGCAGGGGAAGCACTACCAGTTCAAGGTTCTACCCTTCTTACTAAAGTCTGCTCCAACGCTGTTCACCAAGTACCTCGCTCCACTGGAAGACCCATCGGCATCGAACAGGTATATGCATCTACCCTTATCTGGACAACTGGTTGATCTGGTCGCAGTCTCACCAGATGTCCCTGCAGCATACTGAAGACACCATTCGATGTCTTGCATCCCTGGGATTCTACATAAACTTTCCCAAGTCCTGTCTATCGGTGTCCCATACCGCCCTCTTCCTGCATTCTCAACTGGACACCTTACAGTGCCTTTCTACTCATTCAGAGGACATAATCAAGGCTATTATCCGTAAGAGTCAACAGCTGTCTGCTCTCAAGGTAACAATTTTTCGCTCGATCAAGTCTCTGCTAGGGATGATGTCCTCCTGTATCCATCTGTAGCCTCACTGCAGACTGTGCATGAGAGTTCATGAATACCAGATAGAAGCAAGTGTCGGGTTCTTGCAATGACAAAATTGCACTCGACCCGCAGTTTATGTGATCAATGCAGTGGTGGAAGCATCGGCAGCAACTGATGCATGGCGCCCCCTTTCACCCTCCAGCTCATCAGGCGACTGTCAAATCCGACGTCTCCCTGGAAGCGGGGGAGCGCACACAGGAAAACTCCATGCCAGAGGTCTCTGGTTACCGGAGGACAAGCTACTTCACATCAATGTGTTAGAGCTCCGGGCAGTGTTCTGGGCTCTTAAGTCTTTTCAACCCCAGCTACAGGGGTGGTGGTTTGTATCTTTACAGACAACACAACCACCATGTTCTACATCAGGATGCAGGGGGGGGACCCGCTCTCCCATCCTCTCCAAGGAAGCTCAAGCGTTGTGGTACTAGGCCATAACTCAAAGGATGTTCCTCATTCCACTTCACCTGGTCAGGATCCACAACACCATTGTGGATTCCCTCAGCAGGGTTTGCGATCCTGCCACGAGTGGGCGCTTCATCGAGATCAAGTTAGACTATTCTCAAGATGGGGCCATCCTCGGATCGATTTGGTCGCCACAATGGCCAACTCCAAGTGCAGCCAGTTTGCCAGCAGGTTTCCTCAAACCAGGAGTCTAGGGGACGCGTTCTCCATCCCTTTGGAGGTTCTGTTCCTTTACGCATTCCCTTCGATCCCTCTTCTTATACGAGTAATCAGTGCACTCAAACGGAACCAATGCAGGATGATTCGAATTGCCCCGGAATGGCAATGTGAAATCTGGTACCTCCGACCTGCTGCATCCGTCAGTGGCACTGTCCATCAAGCTTCCTCCTCTTCCAGACCAACTATCCAGGGAAGGAGGAGCCATCCTGTATCACCACCCAGAATCCCTGGAATTGAGGGACTGGCTCCTGCAACCTCAGAATTTGGACACTTCCAGTTACCCTTGGAATGCAGTTAGATTCTGGTCAAGGCTTAAAACTCCTTTGACGCTTTCCTGCTACAAACATACGTTGAAAAGGTTTTCCATGTGGTTTTAATCTCAACAAGTCGACCCTCGTTGAATGAAGGCTAACCAGATCTTGCTGTATCTTCTGTCATTGGTTAGAGCAGGCGTAGCACACGCTTCGATAAAGGTTCACTTGGTGGCTATCTCCGGTTACACTCATGCAGCTGGCAAGCCTTCTCTTTGGTCGCATAGGCTTGTTAAGGAGTTCCTCAAGGGCATTTTAAGGACTTTTCCGACCAGTTAAAGCGCTTGCTCTGGCTTGGGAGCTTAGTGTGGTTCTCTCCAAGTTAATGGCTCTCCTTTTGAGCCTCTTTAAAATGTTCTCTTGTGAAAGACTGCGTTCTTGGTCGCTATTACATTATTACATCTGCCAGATGTGTTGGGAAATTGCAGGCTCTTGCTTGCAAACAAACCATATTTGACTTTTCACCACTACAGGGTGGCATTGCGCACCGACTTTTCTTTCATGCCAAAGCTCCCATCGGAATTTCATCTCTACGAGCCCATAGACCTACCAGTTTTCTTTGGCTCTCCTACCTCTCCTGCAGAGAGGGTTTTGCATTCACTGGACATTGCCCGTGCATTGAAGTTTTATGTTGCACTCATGGAAGACTTTCACAAGACTTTGCAGTTGTTTCTGGCCTTTGGACCTGTCAATAAAGGGAAGGCTCTATCAAAGGCTTCCATCTCTAGCTGGCTATCCAGCTGCATTTCTCATTGTCACCAACTTGCTCATAGGCCTCTGCCAGGCAGGCGGGGGGCGCATTCCACCAGAGGCGTGACAGCAACTTATGGCGTTCCCGGCTGGGGGTCTCCTGCTTGACTTTTGCAGGGCTGCTATGTGGAGGTCTGTCCACACCTTCACAGGATTCTACTGCCTCCACAAGGATTCCAGGAAGGAGTCTTGTCGGCCAGGCGGTCCTTTTTGCATGAGGTGAGTGTTCCAGAGGTGAGGTTGCATTGCTTTTTTTGAGCTGTTCCATGTCCCATGGTTGTGTTGTTTTTACTGCTGTATAATTATATCCATAAGCATGTGAACCAATGTGAGATCCAATGCTGGAGAAGGAGCAAGTTACTTATCTGGAACTCCTGTTCTCCAGCATTGGCATCTTACATGGATTTACATGTAACCCTCCCTCCTACCCATCTATGGCTCTTCAGTGGCTCCTACTACCACAGCCGCGTGCATTCTTAAATCTGAAGATGGCCACCAGGGGTGGAGCAAAGGAGGGCGAAAGTCATTTGTTGGGGCAGTATGGCGCAAAGTGACAGCCATGGGCTATATAAGTAACTAGCAGTTTTTTAGGCTTTAAAGCAAAACTGCTTTAATATTACAAAGAATTCCCAGCATGATGACAGGGAATATTCATGAGCATGTGCATCCATGTAAGATATCAGGAGTTACAGGTTAGTAACTTTTTCCTTAGATTAATCAGTTGGAATATATATATATATATATATATATATATATATATATATATATATATATATATATATATATATATATATATATATATATATATATATATATATATATATATATATATATATATATATATATATAGTGAAGGCATCATGAAGTAAGACACAGACAACAGATTCACTTTTCTAATCTTAAATGTCAGTATAGAGTAAGACCTAACTTGTCCTACACTAATGTGGGATTTCCCTACCTAAAGAAAACTAAGGATAGTCTGTGTCAATAAAAAAAACATAATGGCCTCGGACGGCAAACTAACATGCTCTATTTTCAAAAAAGAGACAGATTGAAACGCCACACTGCACTACAGGAGTAATCATCCGAAAAGCCTACGGGAAAATTTACCTTATGGACAATTCCTCAGAATCAGACGCAACTGCACTGACACGAAGGACTTCAAGACGCATGCATCAGAACTTCAACACAAACTTGAAGACAGAGGTTACCCTACTAAATAACAAAAGGACACCAAAAAAAGAGCACTCTACACACCCAGAGAAGTGTTACTGGTTCTTAAGATCCACAACCACAACACAGAAGACCCCATGGCATGTGTCACTACCTTTAACGCCAACACATCCAAACTCAGAGGCATCATCAAAAAACTTTGGCCCATCGTCCAGCTAAGCTTGCCAGAAGAACCCTTACCTAGAATGGCTCTGAAGAGATCCAAAAATCTCAAAGATCTCTTAACCAATGCTAGAAATAAACGCAAGGACTCTAGATCTACTCTGTGGAATATGCGGGAAATCCGCGGAACTGCTCAGTTTGCAGCCAAACCAAAAAACTATGATCCTTCCCGTTAGACGGCAAAGAATGGGAAATCCGCCACTTTTCCAATTGCAAGACACCCAATGTCATTTATCTCATTGAATGCCCCTGCCATCTGAGATACATAGGCCAAACATCAAGGCCAGTGAACAAATGAATAGGGGAACATAAGTCCAGAATAAGTTGTAAAACCATAATGCACCCCTGGTTTCACATTTTCTTGAATTCCAACATAATTGTGACTCCTTCCAATGGTGGGTAGTAGACAAAGTGACAGACTGTTCTAATACCACCAATGCTCTCAATTTCAAAGAAGCGTGGTGGATATTCAAGCTACAGACCTTTTCTCAGGGTCTCAATGAACTCGCACCACTTGAATATCTGTAATCACAATAATCCCCCCCCCCCTTTTTTAGTCCACTCCTCTATCCGAGCATTTTAACATGCAGCTCTCCTGCAGGCGATTATCCCGCAGAGTGCAGACTAAGTGTTAGTTCGAGTCTGTTTCCCCGGGGACCCGCCGCCTCCGGCTGAGCGCATGCGCTAGGATCAGACACTAACTCCATACGCATGCGCCCTTTAAATAACTCGCACAGCTCCTTCCCAGTCGTACACAAGCTCCACTACTCTGCGGATCCAACGCACGCTATCCGACCCCTGCCTCAAGGTGAGTCCACCATAACCTGACTTAGGGCCCCGATTCTTACAGGTATACCTTCTCCTGTAGCCGGCAACCAGTACTACAAGGTTTCTCGGTTTTTGTCTCCTCCTCCCACCCTGCAGCTTCGGTCATAGAGCTCCTCCACTACACAGGCAGGAACTGATCTCCTGCCTCCGAGACTCCTAGCACACCGAGGGGCCTCTGCAGCACCAAGTCCTGCTTTGCCATAGCAACCAGGTACCCCAGAGAGCCTCCCATACCACTAAGCCACATTTAGGCGTTTTTAGCTAAATATGTGACTAAACCCACTTAATGTGTTCTTTCAGATTGCACTCCAGTGAACATCCTGCATCCCTCGGCTAGCGGGCCACCATTTTGTTTATCATGAGTACTCCAACTAACAGCTCATACACCTAAACCTCTGAATGTAATGTCAGTGCCTGGGACCGCAGGGTCCTCCTCAGAGTATAGCCTCTCACGGGCTGTTTTAATATTCACATTTATGGTCCATTTTCTGGAACATACAACAATGTCTTTTATATTGTGTTTTAATCATAGGGAGACATGCTTGATCTGGCCCCAGAAGAAGGCTGCCACCCTCTTACAGCCAAAACATCCCACGTCATCGCGTCTGGCCTTTACATCATACAGACCTATGACCTGAATCTTTACTACCACCTTAATGTTGATGTCGCCTCTCAGCAGACCCTATTTTTAGGTTTCTTGAAGCAAATCACACTGTACTGTGCAAATATGGGTTGTAACTGTAACAAGACATTATTAGGTTAACAAATATGAAGTAATATTTGGTAACACTGCACACAGGCAATATAACACAGTACTAGTATAGGAGTGTGGAGGTAACACTCTATACTAATCCTACAAACGTGCCGTTTTGAACACGTAGGCACATTGTTATAAAGTCACTTTTTGAATTCTGCACTGTATGAACCATAACAGGCTTAATTTAGTGACCTCCTGTCACCAGTGGACCTGTAATGCTATGCAAAGATGCACTAAACATTGTTAACATATATGTCCAATACTGTTTACACAACTCACCGAGCTGGTGACCAGGCTAATTGTTGATTGTTTTCTATGTGTAATCTTTTCAGCCATCAATATTGAATTATCTATGCTGAAATATGCGACCTAAGTAAATAAAGGTTTCTCCAGAATTTGGATTTGTACTTTCCTCCTATGATGCATACTTGTGAAGATGGATTAAACATAATATGGAGATGTGTTAGAACTTTTCACTACAGCAATCTACTGTAGCTTGAATGTAAGAGGTCAGGACTACCCACCTGTACTAAATATCAATAAAAGTTCTGAGCTTCTTCCAGCACTTGGCTTATACTCAGCTTCCCCTTCCCCAAGTTAAGATCAGTTCCAAAAAGGCCTTGGGGTTCCCTTCCCCAAGAGTTCAATCTTCTAGCTTTCGCCACCAATATCCGTTCAAATCTTCTATCTTTAAAAACCATAACAGTTCAAATCTTGGGTCATCCAGTCTTTTCGAAAGTTCACATAGATTTCTCTGTCTCTTCATTTATAACTCACTTCAACCACTGTTGCAAAAGCACAAGTTTCTTTACATTTGTTTTCCTTGGCCCTTTCCAAGTAGAGGCCAATCTGTCTAGGCGCAGTTGTCGGACCACACGGTCCACCCATTACATGTCACACAACCAATAACTATATGCACTTTGCTGGGCTCTCTGTATTCTTCTGGTTTGTACCAACACAGGTTTTCTCTTTTAACCTGTAATTCCTTGGGTTTATTTATACTTGGCCAATACATACTTTCTTGTTTCATATCTTTCTTTGCAGTCTTTTGACTGCCCCCACGTGTGGCTCACACATCTTATTCTGTGATATTTCCCATTAGTACCACCTTGCTTTGGTTTCATTCATAAGTGATCATCACTTGCTTTTGTTCTATATAGTATTCAAATATTCTCTCAATGTCTCTCAGACAGTTCGTTATTCAATGTTACTTATTTCAACCTTCCGAAGTGGCTTTTAATAGCTTATAGCTTGTTCGGTATTCAAATATACTTGCTTTGTCCTTCCATAGTATAGTAGTTGTTTTTTTGTTCGGTATTCACAAATGCTTGTTCCTAGTCCCCGGAGCGCCCCAGTTCAGTGTGTTCCCTCTGTACACTCATTGGTGGTATGCGGCAGCTCCTTGGTGCTTCTCTGTTACACTTCGAAGTTTCGGTTCGCTCTGCCTTCTTATTGCGGGAGTCACAGCGAGCACTGGAACTTTGCATGCGCGCAGCTCTGCTCTTCCTCAGCAGGAGCTACTGAGAGCACTTCTCGCTCTCTCTGAGGCCTGCGGCGATCAGGAGGCTTCGGTGCTCCACAGCTCCTGCTATGGGCACCGGGCAGAGGAAAGCAGGATTTATGACTCTTTCATGGCCAGCCTTGGCCCCGTCGTCCTTCTCTCCTGCTTGGTAAGGCTTCACTCCAGCCTGTTCTTCTCCAGCCCTCCCTGTTTCTCCAAGCCACATCCTTCTCTCGAGGCAGTCTCTGCCTCTGTACTGGGCGTCTCCATTTTTCTACACCAGTGACCCTTTCAATGAATGCAGGTGTGGGTCCTTAACTTGAAGTGCCTGACCATGGTGAGGTCAATTAGCTGGACTTGCTTGACCAACACAACTGAGCTCCTACAAAGCCCTCTTCCTCGTCTAAGTGCCAAAGTGGTGTTAAGGGAGGTTTGAATGAATGGAAGTGTGCATTACTTCTGGTGGTTTCTTCCTCGTCCTACTAATGCAAACTCTCTGTAGGATGGAAGAAATGGACAAAGACTGATAGTAGCCTACAAAGGCATGGGCAATAGAGGGTTCACTTTGACAAGGAAAAGGGGATACCATGTCTCACCCAAAGACATCCTCAACCCCACGTTCTCTCCACCAAGGAGATCCTTCCTCGCATATCCACCCCCCAGGGTCGGGTTCCAAAAGCGATGGCCTTTCCCTGGCCACCTGCGAGGAGGGCAAAGGGGAAGAAGTGACGGTAATACTATTCCTAGTGAGATGTCCACTGTACCCATGGTGCTTCACGCATCATGGTCCCTCAGATTGTTTTTTTACCCTATTTAATTACCCCTCAGCAAGACCCAGTCCAATATGATCTGTATGATCCCAATACAGGCTTTGAGGAGCAGGATACCCCAGGGGAGTAAATCATTGCTATGATGAGGATGAAAAGGATGTTTACATCTTATCCTCTCCTGAGCATCTAGACCTGCCGGTGGCAGACCCACCGGTGGACAACTAACTTCAGTTTAATTATATGCTTATAGAAGCAGCAGAGCATTTTCCAGATTCGCAATTGGACAAAGATTTTGCAGAGGACATATTGGGGGAAAAAAAGCTGTTATCCAATTTATACCCCTTCTACAGTCAATATAAAGGAGAATTCAGCCCTCTCTAGAAACTCCAAGTCAAACGCGGGTGGTGAACCTACGTATTGAGAAGATGTTCCGCCCTGCGCCCACAGACCCACTGTACATCAGGGGTCAATTGAAAACAGATTCACTAGTAGTGACCACAACATGGAAAAGGGCAAGAACACCTCTAGCTTTATTGGAAGCACCCCCCGATAAAGAGAGCAAGAAGCTTTACACGCTCGGGAGGAAAGTTCAAACAAGGATTGCCAACAATACCACTTTGCTGGCAAGTTACAACTGCCACAAGTGGGATGGGATTGCAACTTTAATGGCCTCAGCCCCAGAACCTCTAAAGTCCCAGATGTCTCTTGCAGTAGCGGAAGGAAAGGCGGTGTCGAACTGAATTGTAAAAAATAACTTACAGGCGGCAGACAATGCTGGTAGGACCATCGCGGAAGGACACTTATAAAACGCCATGCATGGCTACGCCAATCAGGGTTTAAATCGGAGAGGTAGGCTACGCTCCTCAATATGCCTATCGAACCTAATGTCTTGTTCGGCAAAGCAGTTGAGGAAGCGTTAAAGAGTGCTAAGGAAGAGTATGACGACTCTTTTAAGTCCTTAGGCCAGCTCACTAATAAACCGTCAGGACAAAGAGGCGAAAAACAATTTTTGTCGCTTTCGACAATAAAACTCGCAGAGGGGTTCCAGATATAGCCAAAATCAAAGCTCATCCTAGGATTCCAATCAAGGACACGCCTCTCAAGGCTTCCAAAGATGCCAGCATAGATCTCGCGGCTGGGGGAGATCCTCCACTTCCAGAGGTGGAGCAACACCTCCGAAACAATGACCACCCGCTTCAGGTCCCTTCCCAAGCCCCTCCAGTAGGGGGGCGTATTACACACTTCACCCACTCATGAGAGGGAATCACCTTGGACAAGTGGGTGCTATCAACTGTGGTGGGCAGTTATTGCATGGAGTTACTGCAGCAACCCTCAAACCACCCCTGCGTCAAAAATCCACCACGAAAGAGAAGAAACCCATCCTTCTAGAAGAGGTTGCAACGCTGCTGCTCAAGGACGCCATCGAAATCGCCCTGGCGAACCCGGTAAACAAGGGTATCTATTCAACCTACTTCCTTGTGCCAAAGAAAGATCTACCAATGCGCCCAGTATTAGACCCGTGCCCTGCAAACACCTATCACAAGCGAGGGGGGGGGGGAATAATGAGCTAATTAGGAAATTGTCCTCTTTTTTTTATGTAGGGGCTTGTGCCGAGAGGACTGGATCACAATGAAAAGGAGAAAAAGGGGACCCCACAAGCTACCTAACAAAGTGTACACTGGAGACTTAATAAGGGTAGTTCAAACAACCAAGTCAAAACACCTATGTCAAGCCACAAAAATTCTGCATGACAACTCTGCAAGAAAGTAATCCCACTGCTAAACGGGGGGACTACATGGCAACCTTGAATAGATGCCTATTTTCATATTTCAATGTTCCCAGCGCATAGAAGATTCTTGCGTTTCAAGATAGCAATCCAGCACTACCAATTCAAGGTGCTACCCTTCCGAATAACATCCGCTCCAAGGGTATTCACCAAGGTACTTGCGTTGGTGGTAGCGCACCTGCCCAGGGAGGCAATCCCAGTGTACCCCTACCTGGACTTGCTGATTACAGGGAAGTCTCCCCAAATTTGCAGGCAAAATACACAAAGAACAATAATCCTTCTTTTCCAATTTGGGTACCAAACAAGACCAAACAGTTCCTAGGAGCTGTCATAAACACAGAAGAAGGGCTAGTCTTTCCATCAAAGGAAAGAATCCAAAACATGCTACTGCAAATACCTCAGTATACAGCCGGTCACCAGATAAGTGTATGCAAATCTATGCGTTTGCTCAGCATGATGGCATCTTGCATTTACCTGGTCCCACACACACGTTTGCGCATGCGCCCGATGCAGCAGTGGTTGGCGAAACAATGGTCTCAGGCAAGTGGTGAGTGGGACGATCTAGTGGTTGTTTCGCCAACACCAGTACAAGCCCTTCGCTGATGGACAAAGGAGAATATGTTAAAGGGAAAACCCTTGCACGATCCGGAAGTGCAAGCAGTAGTTACAACAGACACATCACTCTCCGGGTGGGGGGCACATCACCTTCATCTCACAGCACATGGTCACTGCACAGAACCATGTCAACCTGCTGGAACTTCAAGCGGTATTCAAGGCGCTTCAAGCATTCTAAGCACAGCTGACAAATCAGTCAGTACAGATCCTAACCAACAGCACCACTACAATGTACAGTTACTGTCATGATCTCTGCTTCCAAAAGATCAGGACTTGCCCAACTCCCTTGGAAGCAGACCCATAACCCCGGTTCCGAGTGCCAGCCAGTCCCAATTGGGACCTTTTGGACTCTGTCCTGGCGCCAGTGGCACCAGGCTCATAAAGATGCCCAGTCCCAGCGCTGGAAGCGCCGGGCTCATAATGCTTGGGTGGACTTACCTGCAGCAGACCATGCTGCTTACTTACCTGCCAGTTGAGCCCCTGATCCTCTTCTGTTTGGGACTACTTTTCCTGTTGGGTGGGGCAGGAGCCACTCCCTAGGTTCAGAACACTGGAACTCTTCTGGAAGGCAGGAACTCTTTTCTTACCTAGGCGAGGCTGTGGAAGGAGACACCTAAGCACTACAGGAGGCAATTTAAACCACACCCGATGGATGAATCTTGCTTTGCGTTATTCTGCATTCTCTGCAGCAGAACGCTCATCGTGTCTTCAGCTTCTGATCCTGGGCCTAAGGGAACAAAGGTTTATCATCCTGGAATCCAGTCTTCAGCAGCACCTGTAAAGACAAAGAAAGAACAGGTTAGCACTACGGTCTTCAGTGGCAGCGCATCTCTTACCTGGTCCATCGGCTGTAACCAACGCCTCGCGCTGCATTCCGGCATCTGAAAGGCAAAGGCTTACCTACTCTTTGCATGCTCCGGAGGTCTTCACACTGCATTCCGGCATCTGAAAGACAAAAGCTTACCAGCTCTTCGCACGCTCCGGAGGTCTTCGGCGCTGCATCCCGCATCTGAAAGACAAAAGAAGGTGCGTTTAAAGACATTGGGCAACTTTATTACTCACGTGCCATTACTCCTTCCCACGCCGAATCCAGTGGGTATGCCAGCACCCTTCAGCTTCTCTAAAGCTCCGAACTTGTACCCGCAAGATAAAAGGGACAGTTAGTGCGCATCGTGAAGCAGGCTACAAGCGCTTACTTACGTGCTTCCAGGCGCTTCTATTCCTCACGCGGGTTCGATCCTCAATTCTCTTCAGCCCGCCATCCGCCATCGCCGGAACCCTGCAAAACAAGAGATATCATTACAAAAGACTTTTAAGACATTTGAAGTGCCCAGAACTTACCGTTCGTGCAGTTAACGACGGACAGCAGTCCTCTGAGGTCAAGAGGCCTGCACCCTTATCCAGTGAAGAAACTGGTTAGGGCACCCTGCCCCGAGGCAGATGGAGAGCTCGGCGTTCACTTACCTAAGGTGAGGGCGTTAACCTTTGGGGTTCTACAGGAGAAGAGAAAGGGAAGAGGAGAGAGGCACCCAAAACCCCAGTTCATTAATCCCATATTTTCTATCTGCAGACATCTTACTCTTCAAGTCAGACATACAGTGCACAGAGGTCCAGCCCAAAGAGCCAACCGTGTGTTACACATCACCTTTGAAGATACGGCATTCACCCAGTCAAGACCGGCGCCTCTGCGGGAATCAGGTGAGCGTTACAGAACGCAAAGCCGACCGCAAAACTCCCACCCAGGCGCTATGGAAACCTCGGATACCGACCAACTAGCCCAGTTACTTGGGGAACTAAGAGCAGAAGTGCATGCAGCCCGTCAGGAAACGAATGCTCTAAGAAGGGAACTGATTATTTCCAAGGAGCGAACAGACGATCTCGCTAGACAATTGCTACAGTCACAAGCCGGACAAACTCTGTTACCCGCATCAGGGGCAAATCTTCCTTCAACATCCTCTACGAACCCAGTGCAGATCAACCTACCTGGGAAAGTACCTCTGGCTCCGCCCGAACGATTTTCTGGTGACCCAAAGAGGTTTGCAGTATTTATTAATCAGTGCCGGTTGCACTTCTTATGCCGGCCAGCAGCCTTTCCAACTGATCAAGCTAAGGTAGCTTTCGTGCTTTCGTACCTTAGTGGCAATGCGGCAGACTGGTCGATCCCTCTAGTTAGTCAAGATGATCCTGTTCTCCATGATTTTCAAGCTTTTCAGCTCAGTATGGAAAAACTGTTTGCAAGACATTCACAGGGGCAGGCCTTGGACAATGAGCTCCTTTCATTGCGACAGGGTAATCAAGACCTTTTGGCTTATATTGCGTCTTTCAACAGACTGATAGTGGAAACTTGATGGCCTGAGGACAAAAGGATTACGCTGTTTTATAGAGGTTTACGTGGAGAGCTCAAAGATGTGTTAGCCCAAGTAGTGAATCCCCCGCAAGACTGTTCGGACTATATTGACTTAGTCGTTCAAATTGACCACAGACTGCAGAACAGGAAGGCCGATCGTTCCAAGTTTGATGCTCGAGTATTTTCCAAATCACCAACTCCTACCAAAGGAGTAGACTCCGGGGAACCCATGCAAATAGGGGGCCTGAAAGGACCACTAACACAAAAGGAGCGGGAAAGAAGAAAACAGCTGCAATTATGCCTCTATTGCGGAAACTCGGGGCACTTTCTTCGAGACTGTCCGGTGAAACCAGCCAAGAAGGCAGTAGGAGCTGCAGTTACCAGGGTCACAAACTCTGAGCAGGGAAACGACCTCGCCCGACAAGAATAGAGGTCCTCTTGCCGAGCGTTAAAACCAGTTCCGTGACCTCGCATTTCGTGATACCTATGGTCCTCATTAGCCCTGAACATCCGGATCGATTACATGCGATTGAAGCTTACGTCGACAGCGGTGCCATCGGCAATTATGTGGATCATGAAATGGTTTTGAGGATGAATCTGACTCTTTGTCCAAAGGCTGTAAAGGACGTCATTACTACGGTGGATGGTACGGAGATAGCCTCCGGACCAGTAACGCATACCACCCAAGAAGTGACGCTAATAAGTCAAGATGGACACCATGAGAAGATCGTGTTCGATGTGATCAAGGCCCCTCAGTTCCAGATTATTCTAGGAATTCCTTGCTTAGAAAAGCACAATCCTCAGATCGATTGGCGAGCAAGAACGGTTCAGTTTCCAGAATGTGTCTCTACTTGTCACCCTCGACCTGGTGTTGCACTGGCAGCAATTTCCTCGGAGGCTCCCCAGTTACCTCCTGAATACCTAGAATTCCAAGATGTTTTCCGGAAGGATCAGGCTAACTCTCTACCTCCTCATAGGTCTTATGACTGCCAGATAGACCTGATACCTGGATCTACTCCTCCTTGTAGTAGAATTTATGCCCTCACCGAGCCTGAGAATCTTCACCTCCGACAATACCTGGATCAATACCTAGCGAATTGGTTTATTCGTCCTTCCAAGTCCCCTGCTTCCTCAGCTTTGTTCTTGGTTCCAAAAAAAGAAGGGAACCTTAGAACTTGTATAGATTATCGCGCCCTGAACCAGATCACCGTTAAGAATAGATATCCGTTACCTTTGATCCCTGAACTCCTGGACCAAGTCAGAAAAGCATGCATATATACAAAGCTGGATCTTAGAGGAGCCTACCACTTGGTACGAGTAAAAGAGGGCGATGAATGGAAGACGGCCTTCCGCACCAAGTATGGGCTATTTGAATATCAGGTCATGCCCTTCGGACTTTGCAATGCCCCGGCCGCCTTTCAATATTTTATGAACGATGTCCTCAGAGAGCTCATAGATGTGTGTGTTGTTGTTTACATTGACGACATCCTCGTTTATTCTTCATCGGAAACTGAACATCGGAAACACGTGAAAATGGTCCTCGAGAGATTGCGTCAACACAAACTTTTCGCTAAGTTGGAAAAATGTGTTTTCAACGTGACTGAAGTTGAATTCTTGGGATTCATATTATCACCTAGCGGAGTGCGTATGGATTCAAAGAAGGTCGATGCAATTCTCAAATGGCCATCGCCATCCTCCGTAAAAGGTGTTCAAAGCATGTTAGGCTTCGCTAACTTTTACCGCAGGTTTATAACTGAATTCTCTCGAATAGTCCAGCCCATCACCGCCTTGTTAAAGAAAAACAAACGTTTTGAATGGTGTACCGAGGCAGAACAAGCTTTCCAGAATTTGAAGACTAGATTTATCTCTGCACCGATCTTAAAACATCCTCGCCCAGAACTCCCCTACATCGTTGAAACTGATGCTTCGAGCCTTGCCATGGGGGCAGTTCTATCACAAAAGGACCCAGTAACCAATCAGTTGCATCCCGTGGCATTTTGGTCCCGCAAATTCTCGCCTCCTGAAATCAATTACACTATTACTGATAAGGAACTTCTAGCTATCAAGTCCACCTTTAAGGCTTGGCGGCATTATCTTCTGGGGGCCCGACACACCGTTACTGTGATTACAGATCACCGAAACCTGCAATATTTGAAAACCGCAAAAGCTCAATCCTCTAGGCAACTCCGTTGGGCACTATTCTTTGCCGAGTTTGACTTCATAATCACCTATCGACCTGGTACAAAAAACGGTAAAGCTGATGCCCTTTCTCGGATGGGAGTGGAAGAACATTTGATCAATCCTAAACCTGTACCTATCATTCCCGAACAAAGAATTCTGGGTGTAATCGCCACACAATCCATAGAGGAAGTTAAGGATAAAGCCAGGCTACTGGTAACTCCAGCAGACATACAGAATTGGCATCTGCAGGGAAGGACTTTACGGTGAAGGACAACCTATTATATTTCCAAGAACGGTTATACCTGCCCAGCACAGATTTACAGAAAAAGGTAATCTCTTGTTATCACGATTCTTTAATGGAAGGACATCCCGGTATGGCCAAAACCTCGGAAAAGATCAAGCGCTACTTCTGGTGGCCGTCTTGGAAAAAAGATATCAGAGACTTTATAATGTCCTGTGGAGTATGCGCCCAAAACAAGAGTCAAAAGGAAAAACCAGCCGGCCTCTTACGCCCTATTGACATCCCACCTCGCCCTTGGCATACGCTTTCTATGGACTTCATCACCGATCTACCTCCATGCTCCGGATACAAACCGATCCTAGTAATCGTGGACCTATTCTCCAAGATGGCGCATTTCATTCCACTCAAAGGCTTACCAACAGCAGCAACTCTGGCCCGAGAATTTCTCGAAAACATTGTTCGACTGCATGGTTTTCCTTCAGTTCTAATTTCGGATCGAGGGAGTCAATTTATTTCTCATTTTTGGCAAAAT
Source organism: Ambystoma mexicanum (assembly GCF_040938575.1). NCBI lineage: Eukaryota > Metazoa > Chordata > Amphibia > Caudata > Ambystomatidae > Ambystoma > Ambystoma mexicanum. The sequence continues at coordinate 1,441,502,564 of NC_090932.1, forward strand.
TGCTGTCGGTCGGCTCAAATTGATGTGAGACTTTCGACCAGCCACCACACTCAAACCGACGGACAAACCGAGAGGACCAATCAAACTCTGGAACAGTATTTGCGCTGCATGCTACAACAAACTGAAAAAACTTGGAAAGATATCCTTTGGATAGCCGAATATGCCTATAATAATTCTGTCCACTCGGGAACTGGGAAGACCCCGTTTTTTCTTTTATACGGTAGTCACCCTCGAACCTCGGAGTTGGATCCACTCCAAGATCTTGGAACACCAGCAGTAGAGCACCTGCATTCTACAATCACCCAAGCCTTTAAGGAAGCCGTTTCTCACCTTCAAAGGGCTAATGAACAATACAAGAAAGGAGCAGACCAACATCGGAAGGAAGCCCCCCAGTATCAAGTAGGAGATCAAGTCTGGTTATCCACCAAATATCTACCTCTAAAAGGACCACGCACATTCAACCCAAGATACCTTGGTCCCTATTCCATCACTACCATAGTAAATCCAGTAGCGGTCAAGTTGGACTTGCCCCCTCACATGAAGATACATCCGGTCTTCCACGTCTCTCTATTAAAACCCGTGCAACCTCAAACCCGACTAACTAAATCTCCAAAACCTATTCTAGTTGACGGAGAACTCGAGTTTGAAGTCAAAAGCATCCTGGATTCCCCCTCCATACTGCATGGGACTTCCTAGGGACGGGAGACAGAACCTTTTTCACCAGAAAAACCTTCTTCCACTTAAAATTTAGAGGCGCACAGCGGTGCAGCCCTGGGAGCATGTGCTACATTGACTCCACCCACTGGTGCCACACCTCAATCCCCTTTTCCGCGTCGACTGGAATGGGCCGATTTCACCAGCGCTCCTGGGTTTGGCCATGGAATACCACGCGCTCTTCCCCAGATTATTGTATTTTTTTGTCTTCTTTCTGTTGTTCAGGTACTCGGTCCTCCGGCATCACGCTCCTACCCGCCGCATGTCAACTTCAGCGGGCTTCAGCAGGTGGCCAGCCTGCGAGGGGCTCTTTGCTACATCCGACCCCACGCTCTTTGCCTCCGCTGCCTTGGCCCTGAACACGGCTGGGAAGGTTGTACCACGTTTGATGCACTGACTCCACGCGCACTGAAGAACAGGCTAGCTAGGTGGAGGGAGCTCTTCGAAAGATCGCCTCCAGAGGACTTGAAGAACTCTGTACAACAGAGATGGAGGCCCAAGGGAGGGCTGTTATTTTCCATACACCCCGTGAGATCGACTCCATTCCAGAGGAAACGCCCGAGCGGGAGGAACCTCTCTGGTTCTTGTACCAGCCCACGCACCGAGGCTAGTCCAACTCACGGCCGAGGGGGTAATCGGATCCTTCCGGAATCAGTGCTGAGGGACTGCAAGGCTCTTTTACCGGGTCTACACCCGAGAGGCAACGCCCTAGTACCGTTTCAATGTCAGAGGTGGTGCCTGCACGCAGCACTGCCAGCGACAGTGCTGAGGGGACTACACCTACCAGGCCTAGGCCTGAGATGCTGGGTAAGCCTCATGCTCCACCACCAAGAGTTTTGGAGGAGGCAGGGCCCAGGGCGCCATGCACAAAAGGGCCACTGTACCAGACAACATGGCCGCTTGTCCGATGCCACTCCTAGGAACAGAGCAGGTGGGTGAACGAGTTTCATGGTGAGACTGGTGTCAACCAGGTGCGTAGCCTACAGTTTATCCATTAGCAGCGCATGGCTGGTTTCCCCTGCAACCTTGACAGTGCGCTCCTGCCCCAGCAGCCGCCGGCCACTCCGGCAATATCGCCTGCTGTTAGGGATAATTCTCATTTATGGCTAATTTCCTTCACCTAGTGAGTCCCCCAGCAGCTTTGCTGGACTTCTGTAGTTTATTTTTTTCCACTTGGTAAGAGTGTGAGCTTTTCCCGCTCTCTTACCTGTGTTTTGCCATGTGTATTTCTCTGTTTTTGTGATTGTGGACTCTGAGGTACACCACTTCAGTAGCCCCCTTCTTTTGTGTGTCAAACAGCACCTTCGGTGCCGTGGCACAGGGTTGTCTTTGAGACTTCCCCCCGACTCCATTTCTGAGGCTGACTAAAGTCCCCCAGAAAAGGGTAAGTTACCATTAACTTTACTTAGTCAATCTACCACAGATCCAGTACACCCCATCTTCCATGGAGTACTGGAAAGGGTTAATTCGTATCCCTTTTTATCTGTACCTCCTAGAGCATTGTTTCGCTCTTTTAACATTTAGACTTGGCTGGTGGCAGTGGTATCTACCCTAACTTTTCTACCGTGATTATATTAGATAAACGTGGTATTGTTCTTGGCTATTATATTAGCCTCGAACATAAACCTGCTTGACCAAATCGTCTTTCTTTTGGCTCCGGTTGGGGTTATTCCCCATTTCTTTTTGTTAAAGTCCTTGTTGTGTTTTACTTTGCGCGGCAAACTAGGTTCGCCTTCTTTGTTCATCGTCTTTTGGCGGGCTTCTGCTCAGAAGCCCTCCACCAGGCGCCTGGGTGTCTAGGTGGGCTGAATGTGAGGGAGGGGTGTAGTCACCCCCTGCACAGGGTATCCTAGGAAACCAAAGTCACACTTTGCCATGATTGGCTGAGTTGGTTGTCCAGGCTGGACAACCCCCCTGCTGGGTGATTGACAGCCAGGCTGTGTGAATGAGGGTTTTGCGCATAAAAGGCAGGTCTCTTGGGCTAGAAGTCAGTCGCCACTGGAACTACAAGGAACCGAAGAAAAGCGGAGAGAACTACAACTGCTGCAACTACCCCGTCCCGGTGAAGCCCTGCTGCAGTATTGAGCTATGTACCCTTCGACGACTAAGAAAAGATCCAGTCCGTAGTCGGCTTCCCTTGAGCCTGGTGGGGATAACCAGCTTATCTTCCACAGCCAGAGGATCATCTGCTGCACTCTGCTGAAGTGGTCCGAATAGCCATTTGAAGAGCCTCTCCTGTTTTTAAGGAGCGCACCTTTTATTCGTTGTCGCTGCTGCCGGCTTCATCCCTGTGTGGTGCAGACCACCTTCAGACGTCCTCCTTCACAACAAAGCTCCAGGAACCGTGGGTTTGCGGGAAACCAACAGGAACAACTGCCAGGGCACCAGCTGCATCATTGGAATAAGGTACTGTGTTCTGCTTGAGGAAACCGGGTGAACCCCTTTTCTTCATCTCCAAGGCTTGCCCCTATCTTCCCTCCTTTTTATAACTTTTGCTTCGGAACATTGACAATATCGAAATACTCTTGGCTACGTTGAATCGTGAACTGTCTGACTGTGTGATCTTCGGCAACAGGCCCCCGGTGTCACTTGACCCTGTCTCCGCCCCTTTGACTTTTGAACTCCTGTCTGAGTGTTTCTCGATTCTGTCTGCCTAACCAAAACATTGCCTGTGATTTTTGCCTCCAACTCCCTCTGGGTATCTCAAGTGCTAAGTGTGTTTTTGCCCCGGTAGCATTTCATGGCACGGATACGCGTTTATTTAGTAGACCAAACTGTCAAAAAGTGATCACAATCGTATTCGCGGTAACGTGTTTTGTTTGTAACACCGGTTCATTCAAACACAGGGTACTTACCTTGAGCCATACTGTACAAAGTGAATTGGTTAGTTGTAGTATATTTGACGTGTGGTTTGTGTTTGTTTAATAGAAGTGTTGTGTTTATAACAGATGGTTTAAAAATAAATGTACTTATATTTTTCTACCTGAAACCTTGAGTCAGTGTTTGCTTGAGTCACAGTAATTGTCCCTTTGTGTAATTCTGCTACTGCTCATATACTCTTGGAATAAGCCTGGCTGCTCCGCCACTGCTACCACTATGACATAGTAGTACGGGCTTGTACCAAAGGTAAAACTTGTATTGCCACCTCTAGTCTTAATTGTGTGTAGTGGTCCCTAAGGGCACTGTACAGGATTCTGCCTAACACCTGCCACATCTTCTGTCTCCGAAGACAGGTTCTTCAAAAGGTTTCTGATGCTGATGCGAACCCCCCCAGATGGGGGACATCCTGCGAGATGCAGTCAGGGACTTGCTCCCTCCGGTCACTCCACCAATGGGTCCACAACCTAAAAGGGGAAGGAAACGGGCAGTGCAAATAGTCTTTAGTCCCTTCGGCATCAAGCACAATCCTAACTGAAAGACAGTCCAATCCCTAAGATGAGTGGAGGCTATTGCTCAAATGTACTTGCAATGCTGGTGCACGCGGTAATGCAGATGGGCAAAAACGGGGTATCTTCAAGGGTCTGTAGCAGCTCAGGAAGGTGGGTGAGGGGATGCAGAATAACTTACCACTATTCATAGAGGGTCTTCCCAACCGGGCAGAACAGGTTCCAGAGTTCGGGAATAGTTTGCTAGTTTGCACTAGCAGTAAAAATGGAGGGGCCCTCAGGGGCCACTTGTGCATAGAAATGGATGGAGGCACTAGGGGCCACCGGTTACGGATGCAATTACTCACCGACCCCGGCACACTCCGGACCAAACTTTGGCAGTCGAGTCCACCTTGGTTGCAGGTTCAAATGCGGCAATCTCGCAGCTCTGTGACTTTCAGCTACGAAGATACACTGTTGATCCCCAAACGGGACAGTGGCGATTTCTCTGCTCCTGGTGGATGGTATCAGGCCAGTTCCACTGTAGCAGGCTTCAGGGCACAGAGGACCACTGCTGCAATGAACTTGCAAAGTTTATCACCACGGCTGGGCGGCACGGTAACTGCGTATACTCTGGTTCAGGCTGACTCACTTCTCTCCAGACCTGGGAACGGCAAGTGTACAAAATTCGGTGCGAGTGCCGTGAACACAGAGCTTGCGACGTACCAAGTTTCGAGGGACTCCTCGAAACAGCGCCGGTGACAGAACAAAGGTCCTGCGTAAACTGGTCAGCCCACTGGTTGGCCCAGGGACACTTCTAAGAAGGTTTACTTCTAGGTTCTGATGGAGGTGCCACGAATAGTTGGTCCCACTATTCTAATGGGTCGAAGTGTCATCGCAGACCTTCTAGGATGAGTAGATGCAGAGGGGTCCCACGGGACGACAGCGGGCTCAGGGTGCCAAACCTTCAGGCGGGTCACCAACGGTTCCTCGACTCAGCTTCTTAGTTTCAGGATACTTGGATCCTATCCTTCGTTCAGTGAGAACGCCAGAGATTGACATGGTATGGGTGCTTGGAGCCTTCTCTTATCCCAAATCTCCTTCGCGCCAAAAAGAGGACCCAATGGGAGAGGAGATCTGCTCACATACAGGCATACCATATGTGGACCAATCATGAACCACGGTGGACCCAGGAATTCACAGCACACCAGACTCTCTGGCACCCAGGATTTGTATTGGAACTAGACAGTCCAGCCCACATCCTGGGAGCACACGCACAAGGGATGCATCAGCCCGCAAAAGCTTGGCGTTTCGCGGGAGAATGCATGCCCAAATAAGGACGGACCCGGGTCGGCTCGACCTGTGGAAGGTGAAGAGGTAAGATGGCCAAAGAACAGGACAAAGAACCTTGTGGCATGGCCATTTGGAGCCAGCCCACCTATTCATACCAAACGCGGTAAACGCGTTTTACCTGGCAGGAAAGGGTTAAAATATACGAAAAGATGACCTGCCACCAGCCCTATCCAAGGCACATCTGCCCATCTCCTAAGAAAATCCTTCGAGTATCTGGGGCCTTTAGAAATGACAGGAGACCCAAGTGCACTGTACTGAAAAGTTGCAACAGTGACAAGGACTAAGGGATATAAAGTCTCCCAGTACTGACTGTCTTTAAGGGCATGTCAGTTTCCCCATAAGAAGTGAGCGAAAAAGCCCAGGGGAGTGCAGCAGAAGGCTGTGCTCCTCTGGAAAAGTCAGACTATGGTGTTTAAACAAATCAAAAAGTTGGGGGGGTTGAACAACTGGAGGGAAAATTACACATGAAATGGAAATCTTTCCTAACAGCCGGCTCCTTCGAATCTGGCTCTCCTGCCTCCCACAGTACAGGCGGTTCCACACCAGCCTCCGCAGCAGCCTCTGGCTCCAGTCTCCACACTGCAGCACCACGGCACCCAGCACCCCGCCACCCGCTCCAGACCAGCTGGACACTCTGTTGGACACAGACGAGGAGGAGGACCCTGACACGCCATTGTCAGCAATGGCATTTCACGATCGGCTTGCAGGTTTGGCTGAGTCACAGTTGTCCTCGGCCACCTCGTCCTTGGCGCTGCTAGGCAAGGAGATGATCTTGGAGGCGTATGGGAAAAAAGCTGCACTCCTCACTTCACCTGCGCCAATCCTTTGGCGAGAAATAGAGGACTTCCTTCCAGAGCTTCTGGTGCAGAGCCAGGCACGCTTCAAAGCAGGTCTAGGAAAAGCCAAGCTGGTAGCGCAGGACATCATGGAGTCCACTGTGGCCCACATCGATACCTCTTGCCAGGCCGTCTGCATCGCCTCGGACAGGAGAAGGATGGCCTTGCTTCGGGCTACTAAATTTAACCCTGATGTCCAGGAACGCATATTGGACCTTCTGTTCGAGGGTAACGACCTCTTTCACTCTACCACCGACAAGGGATTCGATAAAAAGGACAGCAGCTCGCAAACCGTTGAGTCTTTGTCCTAATGCAGGCCACGGCCAAGGTGTCACCCAGACCTATCAACGCTCTGACAGGGGGCGGTCGTTCGGCTGGTTCCGGGGCTTCCAGGAACGGAGGTCGAGACAACCAGACAGCTTGCCCAGTCAGCAATGGCACAAGCAACAAAAGGGCGAGGGGAGCAAGGGCTTCTTCCAGTCCCCCTCCTCCTCAGCAGCCGCCTCGGAAGGAAAGAAAGCATGACACGTCCTTTCAGGCCCACGTGTCTCCAGTGGAGGGCAGGCTTGCCTTTAACGTGCAATTTTGGCGCCAGAACTTTGCAGACCCCTGGATCCTCTCTGTAGTGTACTTGGGGTACTGCCTACCGGTCCCTTCTTCTCCTCCTGCCTACCCTCCACCCTCACAGATTGGGATGGGAACTGTGTTGGCAGAGATCTGGTCGCTCGTCGAGAGCCAGGCTGTGGAAGAAGTCCCAGCCTCCCAGAGAGGATTGAGCTTTTATTCTAGGATTTTCACCATACAAAAGAGCCAGGCTGGCCTGAGAGTTGTGTTGGCCCTACCACCATCAAACTCTCCTTCCCTCTTCAGAAATTCAAGATGGTTACGCCAGCTCTCATTGCGCAGACACTAGGCAAGGAAGACTGGATATGCTCTCAGTATCTGAAGGACGCCTATCTACACATCCCAATTTGGCAACCTCATTGCTCTTCCCTGTGCTTCGGGATCATGGGCTGCCATTTCCAGTACAAGGTGCAGCCCTTTGGCCTCAACTCAGCCCCCAGGGTATTTACCAGACTCAAGAATGCCTTGGCAGCCCTCCTCAGGGCCACCACGTCTAACTGTAACTGGACGACTGGCTCGTCAGGACGGGATCCCCCTGAGGGGGTTACCCACACCTCCTCTGTACTTATGAGCACTCTCCGTGACCTGGGGTTTATGATCAACCTCAAGAAGTCCCAGCTGCAGCCCATGCAGAGCCTCACCTTCCTGGGCCTCATCTGGAATACAAGCTCAGAGAAGGTCTTTCCCTCAGAGGGCAATATTACGGCCACCTTACCAGAGCAGTGACCTCGGCCTGGTGGTACCAACACTTACTGGTATCATGGCAGCAGTCCTCCTGGCCGTTCTTCACACGAGACTCAGGCTGAAGAGGTTACAACTGCACTTCGCAGCCTCATGGAATCAAGAGAAGGGCTCCCAAGCGGAGCTGATCGGCATACCTCCTTCTCTCCACTTGGACCTCACTTGTTGGTGCAGGGACTGCAACCTTCCGGCAGCCACCTCCGCAGGTCACCATCACTACGGACACCTCCTTAGAGGGCTGGGGAGCCACTCTAGACAGCCACAGCATCCATGGAATCTGGACCCGGCAGGAGCAGGAGTCCCACATCAACTGGCTGGAACTCGGGCCATCTCGCTAGCTCTCCGAGCTTTCCTTCCACTCATTGGGGGCAAGACTGTCCTTATCCAGACCGATAACCCCACCAGCATGTACTATGACAACAAGCAGGGAGTTACCAGGTCCCCTCTGCTGTGCACCCTAGCGGTCAGCATGTGGGAATGGGCCCTGGAGAACATCTACCTCACGGCAGTCTACCTCCCTGGGGAGGCCAACTTGGAAGCGGACAGGCTTAGCAGACTGGGGGCGGACAATTACGAGTGGCAATTGAACAACCCATGTGCTTCTGGAGGTCTTCAGCAGATGGGGACACCCTCAGGTGGGTCTTTTTGCCTCCTGGAAGAACAGGAAGTTCCACCAGGTCACGTCTTGGCAGGGCCAGGCCCTGGCTCCCTGGCGATGCATTATAGATTTGGTCCGAAGGCATGACCACTTATGCCTTTCCACCCACACCCCTGATCCACAGGGTAATCCGCCAGTTAAATGAAACTTGTCACCTCTTAATCATTCTGATAGCTCCGTGGTGGCCGGCGAGACAGTGGTTCTCTGAACTGCTCAGCCTCAGGGACAAACCCCCCCCATTCACCTTATGCTGGGTCCAGCCCATCTCTTGTCCCAGCACGGGGGGCAGGGTCTTCCACCCCGCACCACAGAAGCTAGCCCTCGCAGCGTGGTTCCTGAGAAGGTCACCCTCAGGCACTTGAGCCTCTCACAGTCTAACTTAGACATCATTCAGGGCGCCAGGAGCAAGGCTACCAGGAGCCAATACAAGAGTAAATGGACTAGGTTCTGTCACTGGGCAGACACTAAGGAGATCGACCCCCTTTCGTGCACACTGGATGACATACTCTCCTTCTTAGTGCACCTTGTGAACTTGGGCATACAGGTGGACACATGTCGCACCTATCTGGCAGCCATAGGGGCCTACAGAAACATCGAGGAGGAAGTCTTCTAATCTTCAAACCCAATAGTCAAGAAACATCTGGAGGGCTTGTCCAGGCCCTACCCGCCAATCAAGGGACCACACCCCTTGTGGGACCTCAATGTGGTGTTGGTTGCCTTGGCGCACAAATCCTTCAAGCAAGTGGCGTCCGTGGACATCAGGCTCATCACCATTAAGATAGCTTTATTTGTGGGCCTCACCTCTGCTCACAGAGTCAGCGAGATCCAGGCTCTGGTGGCCTCAGAACCCTATACCACTTTCCAAAGGGATAAGGTGGTCCTGTGGACTCACCCTGCGTTCCTACCTAAGGTACCCTCCGCTTTCCATCTAAACGAGGAAATAGTCTTACCTACGTTCTTCGCTGACCCCAAGGACGAGGCTCGGAGAGTCTTGCACTGTCTGGATGTCAGGCGCGCTCTGAAATTTTATCTGGACAGGACCAAGGGCTTATGCAAGTCAAACGCACTTTTTGTCACCTTTTGGAGGTTCCATACCCGGGTATCAAGCATACAAGGCTTTTATTGTAAGATGGGTGGTTGCGGCCATCGAAGAGGCCTATGAGGGGCAGCACAAGCCGCTGCCAGCCAACATGCACGTTCATGCTGTCGGAGCCAAGGCCACGGCCATCGCATTCCTGGCAGGTTCTGTGGCCAGTCATAAGCAGGGCGGCCACCTAGGTCACCCCTTCGGCTTTCTGTAAGCATTACTGTTTGGACGCCGGCTCTAAGCCAGATGCGGCCTTTCGGACAGGCTGTTCTAAGGAACCTATTTGCTTAAGTAGGATCTGCTCTCCACCCTGGGGCTACATTCAGTTGTAATCGCCCATGCAGTATCAAGGAAAGGGGACGGGACGTAAGAGTAATCATAAGTTACTCACCGTAGTGACTTAATCCCCTTTCTTCCATACATCCCACCATCCTCCCCCTACTAATATTGGTGTCATTAGGCAATGTAAAATATTGTTGTTTCGTCAATGGAGACTGAGGTGTGGCGCCAGTGGGCGGAGTCAGGGTAGCGCATGCTCCCAAAGCTGCATCCCTGTGACCCTCTAAATTTAAATGGGAAGAGGGTTTTTTCTGGTGAAAAAGGTTTCATCTCCCATCCCTTGGAAGGGATGCCCATGCAGTATGGAGGAAAGGGGACTAAGAGTACGTTAGTCACTAGAATTAGTAACTTATCATTTCTACATCAGCAAGCAGGGGGGTCACACATTCTCGAAATCTGTCCAAGCTAGCACAGAAAATATGGAAATGGGCACTCAGATGGGGGATGTTCCTGACTTCCCAACATGTTCCAGGGGCACTCAACACCCTAGCAAACTCGCTAAGCAGAGATCCCCTACCAGAAGAACACGAATGGCGACTTGACACAAGCGTCATAGATCACATCTTCTCACAGTGGGGCTACCCCATGCTAGACTTGTTCGCTACAAAAGGAAATAAGCAATGCCCAGCCTTCGCATCCAGGTTTCCCCAACCAGACTCCAAGGGAACGCCCTATGGATGAGTTGGTCAGGGAAATTTGCCTATGCTTTTCCCCCCAACTCCTCTAATGAACAGGGTGGTGAACAAGATCCACAGAGAACAGATGACGCTCATCTAGTAGTTCCCATGTGGGTGCGACAAACAAGGTATCCACATCTGCGCAAACTGGCGATGTGCGATCCCATCAAACACCTGTACCAGACCAATTTGCTGACCCAGCACAGGGGAATAACACTACACCCTCAACCTCTCAATGAACTTGGCAGCGTGGCTCCTGAGGTCATAGAGTTTGGACATCTAAATCTACCACATAGTTGTATGGATATCCTCGAGGAGGCACGTAAACCAGACAGTTATTACGACAAGTGGAGGAGATTTGTAATTTGGTGCCAGTCTAAACAAATAAACCCCATAGAATGTACTCCATCCCATGTTCTTCAGTACATGCTCCACTTGCTAGACTCAGGGTTAGTCCTTAACTCTATAAAGGTTCACTTGGCAGCTTTATCAGCATACACCACCTCTCACAATAAAGTATCATGGTGGAAAGTTCACTTCATTAAAGCATTCATGGAGGGAGTAACGAGACTCCACACTCCTATCTCAAACCCACCGCCAGGCTGGGATCTCAACATAGTACTTGCAAAGCTCATTGGACCCCCCCCCTTTGAGCCTAGGCATAAGTCAAGTATTAAACACCTTGCATACAAGACTGTTTTCTTGGTGGCTATAACCTCCATAAGATGAGTCTGTGAACTTCAAGCATTGTCAGTGCAAGACCCACTCTTTGTCATCCACAAGGACAAATTGGTATTAGGAACACACTCTAGGTTTTCACCTAAGGTAGAACCCAACAAACTCAGCTGAGAAAAAACTCCATACACTAGATGTAAGAAGGGCGGTCCTTTACTATGTAAACAAGACCGACCAACTGTTTGTCTCTGTAGCACCAGGCAGAGAAAGAGACCGCATTACCAAAAATGCCATATCCAGATGGATAGTCAGATGCATACAGCTCTTACTCTTTGTCAAGCAAAACACTGCCTTTCACACCAAGAGCTCACTCTGCAAGGGGTACAGGAGCTACTTTGGCCTTTGTCGCAAACCTCCCGCTGGACACCATTTGCAAAGCAGCTACATGGAGCTCATTACACACTTCCACTCAGCACTACTGTATTGACACTCATTATAAAGCAGATACACAGGTGGGACAAGCGGTTCTAAAACATCTATTTACCGCTGGAACTTTTCACAACCCACAACCTTCTCCTAACACTGCTCGCTAATCTATTCATAGCATGTGATGTAAGCAGATTCCACAAGCCTCAGAAGGGATACATTACTCACCGTAATCGTATTTCTGATGCTTGTATCTGCTTAGATTCACATGCAAACACCCTTCCTCCCCTTGGAGTAGAAGGTGCATAGATGTTTTTTCTGGGCTTTATCTGATACATATCTGCTTTAATACACCTGTACTCACACTACACTTCCTGCAACCTCATGTCGGAAACAAAACCATCTGAGGGACCTCAACGCGTGAAGGACCATGGGTACGGTGGACGTCACACTAGGGATAGTATTACTGGCACGCCCGGTCGACGTCCCTTTTCGAGTTTTGAAAACAACTGTAATACTCTGCAGCTTCCACTAGATGTCCGCCTATGCGTAGCATGTGAATCTAAGCAGATACAAGCATCAGAAATACGATTATGGTTAGTAATGTATCCCAAATATATATTTTACAGGGTCTGCGGTAGAGACCCTGTAGTTGTGGTGGAGTTGCTCAACCCATAGGACAAGCAATTTTTGGCACTTTTTGACCAATTGAATTGTTTTGCAAAGTTTTGTGCAATTTCAACAAAGTCATGGGAGGGGTCCCAAAACCTTTGAAATCCAGATAGACATGGATGGAAATAGTTTTTGCTTGCAGGTACAGCCCTAACCGCCAGACAGATTTGCACCAAAGTTGCACGAGGTGCTGCAGCCTGGTCCCAAAAGCATACTTTTGCAAATTTGGTTTTAATCTGTCAAGTACATTTTTTTAAAATGCCCAAAATGTAGGTAAAAAGAAAGTGATCGCTCCGTCTGGTTCGCGGACTTACTTCCTGATTTGTGGTCTGCAGACGCCTCTGAGCCAATCAGGGAGCCGTGTAATGTTCGCGGTCATCGTCCGCGTCCGCTGATTGGTCAATTCAAACGTGAGATTTGTCAAAACTTTTGAATTGAACCCCATGTTGGAGTCGCGAACTGTGCCCGTGTCCGCGGACACTGCTGTAAACACATACTCAAAAACACAACATTACACTTCAAACAAATGAAACAATCACTGGGGAGGCGAGGTGTGATGAGGATAGAATGGGATTTGTTCAGAAAAGCCCAAAATCTCTGATAATCTCAGATGTTCGGAGATCATGCTGTGATGTTCTCAAACTTCACAAATGCATAAGACATCCATGCATATTTCTGCATTACAGGGTTGGTGAAGAACAGTTTGTGGATGGCTTACAACTTTGGTGCCATTCTATGAACCTGCACAAAATGATGCAATCAAGTTGTTGACCCAACTTTGCATGCTTTAGCAAAGTTTGGTGCCCTTTGACGAATCTGCATACAAGTTTGCAAACAGATGCTATACCCAACTTCGAATGTTTGTGCAAAGTTTGAAGGGATTTTGTGAAGTGAGTTTTAAATTGTAGGGTGGTCTCACAATTTTCTAAATCAGGTTAGACTTGAATGGGAAGAATTATTCTGCTTGCGGCTACAGCCTGAAGTGCTGGACGGATTTACATCAAACTTGTGCGAGGAGCATTGGCAATGAGCGCAAAGCATGCTTTTTCAAATTTGTCCTGTATTTTTTTTTATAAAAGTGTCAAAATGTAGTGTGACGAATCCTGATATGTTGTTGCTACTTTAGATGGGGAAGCCCCTTTTCATGAGGCCAGGGAGGTGAGGCCACTACCCGATAGTCCCCATGGGGGTGATACCCAGCAGAAAGGAGGTCTCATGGGGAGGGAGGACCCCATTGAGAGTGGCAACCATCTTGGCAGAACATGTATCCCACTAACCCTCCCACCTTCACTCAATGCCCCTCAAAATTCCCATTCCCACATGTACTTCTGTAACACATACCAAGTAGATGAGGAAGAGGCAATGAGTGATGAGGATTACTGACGACAACAAATTCACACGCACTAGTCTTTCCAGGGATGTCATTGATCAGCTCCCATTCAAAGTAGGAGATGGAAGTCAAGGATGGCGTCTTCGTCCTCAGAACAGCATCGGCTGCCGAGAGACACACAGGGGAACGGAGGATGCTTTGGGGTGCTTGAGAAAGCCGCTGAACTGCAGAACAGATGCGCAGAGGACTGGAGGATGTTGCAGTGTGCTAGGGAAGCCACCAAACCGCAGAAGAGATGCACAGAGAACCAGTAAAGGCCCCAGTGAACCACAGACACAACCGCAGCTCCAGCCAGAGGGTGACGGCCAAGACCCTGCAGGTAATAGGGTGGCCAATTTAAGGGTTGGGGAGACCCAGAGAATGAGGGAAGTGGAAACAATAAAATACTCACTGGGGAAGAGACACCAAGTGAAGGGGGTCTTGGACTCACCCTGGGAAGACGTATCATGAACAGAATTAAGAAGGGATACAAACTTTACATGCACATGTGGTATCCAGAGACCTTGGCAGTGGATTAAACCAAAGCTGTTGTGTGATGAAGAATTAAAGAAAGAGAACTGTAAGAAGGAACAAGTGAAGGGGGCCTCGGACCCATACTGGGGTTGTGCACCCCTAACCATAATAAGGAGAAATCAAAACTTTGCTTTTACAGTAACTCTCATAGACCATGGCAGAAGAGTAAACCAAGGCTGTGGGTGCAAATGAAAACGGAGAGACAGAACTGAGAACACAAATGTTGCGCACCCTACATGGCAGGAGAGTAGATGAATAGGAGGGGTACTGAGGATCACGGCCGAGCTTGGGAGAAGAGAACCAAGCTATTTTCCTGTGTCGCAGTACTTGGGGGAAGGGTCAGCCCACAGAAGATAAACGTGGATAAAGCTGGAAAGACTCTGGGGAAAGGGAATCAAACCCTTGAGTCTTGTGGAAACTTTTTTTGCTTTGTTGCACCTTTTTGGAACTTTTTTTTTGTGAATTGCGAAGCTGAAGCTGGGTTGCAAGCCGACAGCCAAGAGACATTTCCTTTCAAGGGATTGCCTTACTCCCGCAGATTCCTCATCAGATATATATCCCCTTCCAGCTGCTTGGAAATCCTTTGACAGGGAGAGTAGTGGACTTCGACTCGATCGTCAGTCCGTCAGTGCTCAATCGTTGGCTCCGGATGTGACCGTACCCCCATTTTTATTTTTCAGCACGCTCCTCGTGAGGAACACTGTGATCTTTCGATCCTCTGAATTTTTCACTTGACTGTTGTCAACACTTTTTCAGTCACGTGAGTGACCATGTCCGCACCCTGGATCTCTGGTTTCAAGCACTGCACAGACTGCTGCTTGAAGATGTTGGTGACCAACCTGCATGACATCTGCATGTGGCGCCTCGGCATGGGTCATGACACCAAGAGTTGTTTTTCTTGAGGTAAGCTGAACCTGAAGTTTTTGCGGTATCGGGCAGCGAAGCTCGCAGTAGGCCGACCGCCATCTAAGTCACCGGCATGGTCCGTTTGGTCCTCTGAAGCCTACCCCGTAGAAGTAAGATAGGCATCGACGGAAGGCCAAGAAGCGGTTCTATTCCTTGAGCCATTAGTCGTCATCTTCCTCTCATAAAAAGAAGAGACGCCACCGCCACTGACATGCATCAAACTCTTCTTCTGAATGTGGTAAATCGTCTGCAGGGCCGGTGTCCAGAGCCAAATCGGAGGACTTTAAGTACCTAGAGATGTTCAAGAAGGCGGCTGTGAGTGCGGGCGAGGTGCTGATACAGCAGGCCCCGGTTGCTCCTGCAACACCCAGTGACTCTGGCCCCACAGTGAAACCACCTTTGATGCCGTTGGTGGAGTCTTTGGGCTCAATGCAGAGCAAAACTGTACAGTCCTCCACGCCGGAGCCTTTCTGTGCGCAGCAAATGCTGATTATCTTTGATGCGCCTTTGGCACTGCCAAAATCATTGACCTCTCATGAACTACTCCATGTATCACAAAATGTACTTATTGAAACCAAAACGTTCTACTGAGGTTTTGTTGTTAATACAGCAACCTAAAAATACATACACATACGCAATGGCTGTAGCATGGACTATAGACCTAGAGTATATTTAATCTGGTATGTTTGGCCAGTAGAATCACAAGCTAACAATACAAAAATAACTAGACACGTGTTAGTACAACAAATATATATGCAGAGCATCAATGCATGCAAATCTGAGGCACATACAGGGAAACTCTAGTGAGGAGGAAACAATTACCATGACCATAAAATGACATTTAGGGCCTCATTACACGGAATGCAGTAAGGGTTTACCGGTAAACCCTTACCGCCTTACTACGAGGTCCCTTTGCGGGATCCGACCTCAACGGCTGGTTTTACCAGCCTTAAGGAACGAGCCGGCAAAGGGACCTTG
This sequence comes from Ambystoma mexicanum, assembly GCF_040938575.1. Taxonomy (NCBI): domain Eukaryota; kingdom Metazoa; phylum Chordata; class Amphibia; order Caudata; family Ambystomatidae; genus Ambystoma; species Ambystoma mexicanum. The sequence goes on from NC_090932.1 coordinate 1,441,518,518, forward strand.
GTGCTAATTACGGTACCGCAATTTGTGGTACCGTAATTAGCTCCTACCCCATTCCCATTGAGCCCTATGGGGGCAAATATTGGAATGGGGAAGTGCCTTGGTGAATGGGGAGTTACCGCCCCCGCTCACCTTGGAGTAGGGTGGTAATTCCACCATCCACCAAGGCGGACACAGTAAAATACTGGCAGCAACCATGGCGCTAATAGCGCCATGGTTACCGCATACCGTGTAATGAGGCCCTAAGATTAGAATTAATTGTCTTGTATTAAAAGTGAAATGTCTGTCTGAGGCCCTCTTATTGTTCTATATATGGGCACCATGAGCTCAGGCTAAACTCTAAGAACATATCAGAAGGTTATTTGTGCCGGTGAGTCTCGCTGTTCTAGTAGGTAATGTTCACTAATTCACTCAAAATGTCTGAGATCTTCTATACAATGCATAGATTAGAAAAGTCAAAATTAGTTTGGCTCCAGATTTATTCTCTTTTGATAGCCAACACGTGTTTTGATACTGGGTCGTTTTCAAGGCATTTGTATTACAGTGTCATTCCCCACTGGGTGTTTGCTGCCTAATCCCTATAATCCAATATTGTCATTAGTCTTCAATTGTATTTCTTCCTTAAGTTACTCAAATGGTGTCTTATTCCATTTCTGTACTGGCTTCTAGTGTCTAGAAAGTGACCTCAATGTCATGGACTTGGTCTTTTCGAATTCTGCTTAAAGTTCATCGGAATCGATCCCGGGCACCTACACGCGTGCGGTGCTGGGATCGATCTCGATGAATTTTAAGCAGAATTCCAAAGGAGCGAGTGTGGCATATTGAGAAACCAAGTGACAATAAGATTGGGCATGTGATTAAAGGAAAATCCACCAACCCAGGGAGGCAGCATTGTTTAAAGCTAATGCCTGCAACTATTACCCAAGCCAAGAGAGTTTAAAATCTAAGCAATGTAAGTCCAACAGATATTGCCAAAAGCGAAAGGGGAGTAATATGGAACCTAAGGGTTGTGAAGTTTGTTATTCATGTTTGTTGAACTGTATAACAACAGCTAATATAAAAGCCACATTGCCAAAGCCAAAAAAGTAGCAGTACCAACCTATACCCTTGTCAATATTTGGTTACTGGTGCAACAGGGAACCAAAAGTGGCAAAGAGGCTGCCCTTCTGAAGAAGGTTATTCAGACGGAGGGGAGCATAATTTGCAGAGGAACCTTAAAGAGCACAAAGGTGAATCTTGTTTCCCTGAAAGATTAATCTAAGTTTAATGCTGCTAAAACCAACAACAGTGTGAAGTTGTTCAAAGATTGTTCAAGTTGAAGGTTCCCAGTGAATAGAGTTCTTTTTGTGGAGAGCAGTTCGGGCAGTGGAGTGTACCGGGATGGCAAACCTTTGAAGAAGTAAGCCTGGAATGGGAGTCGACCAGGTGGCAGTTGCTAAAGTACTGAACTGTGGTCCTGATACGCATTGTTATATCATTTATTGTGTTGAAGGAAGAATTATATAATCCTTCTGCGGAGGAGCTACTTTTCTTGAAAGCATTCAGTTGTGGCAAAAATCATTCTGACAAAGAGAATTTTCATTATCTTCTGGAGAAGATAATTTTGAGGTTCTCTCTTACGTAGAGAAGATAAATAACATTTTATTTGTCTATCCTTGAAGTATTGGAACTTCTTTTTGTTATTCAGTGGAATTACAAAGAACTGTATTAGAATGTTGTTACCAACCAAGACTTTGTTATTTTCTTGGAACTGTGAAGCAAGAACCCTGATTGAATCTGGGGAAGGGGAATTCACCCAGATCATTAACCAGGACTGTGGTTACATTACAGATTCAAATGTGATATTGTTTTGTTGTGTTGAACTGTCATGCAATGCCTTATTGATTTGTTGAATGTAGAAGTGTGAGGGACAGATATCCTTTGCTAGAGTGTTTCCGTTAGTTACTTTAGGCAGGAAAATCCTTGTTCGGGTAGGAACAATGAGGCGTTTATCCAACCTTTTTGATTTAATAAAATGGGGAATTTTAAAAAAACTTTTCAAAGTTGTTCGACTCATATTTCTGACCTCTCACACTAGTGTCCACAGCTTTTGGGGGTGCTCCCTGTATGTTTTCAAACACTAACTGACTCCTAGCCATGGCATTCGGCCATGCCCACTGTATATTGTTTTTTTTTAAAAGCTTTCTTTATTAATTTTCATATTCAATCAACACACATCTTAACTGTCCCCAGTCCCCCCTCCCCCACCCATCCAACCCGCTTCCCTCCCAACAGTCCTTATCTTGCGATAGCGTACACTCACGTCCCCACATCATAAATACAGGAGAAATCAATGAATTCAAACAAACAGTAATCCCCTGTTTCACTTAGTTCTGTTAGTCCATGGGCCGTGGCCACCGTCTCCACTAGTTTGCGAGAGTCCATCCTGCCTCGTTCCCGAAAGAGGGGACTCGGCATCCATTTCTGCCAGATATCGCCGGAACGGAGGCCAGTAGTCAAACGGGCGGCTTGTGATTGGCATGACCGTGGCATACTTGGATTCCCTCAGCTCACACATTTTCATTCAATCTAGCCAGGAATTAAGTCAGGGGGCTTCTCTTTCCCAATTTCCTGGCCACCAGATGCCTGGCCACTCCCACTGCCATACCCAGTAACTTCCTCTCCGTGCGGGACCCCTCTTCGATTAGGGCCAATAGCCATACCTCAGGTGCATATTCCCACTGCGTGGGTAGCATTACGCTCACTGCCTCTTCAATCTTTCTCCAGAACACTCTATGTGCGGACATCCCCAAGCTACATGAAATAAATCGGCAGGCTCACCACCACATCTCCTACAGCCCGGGGAGCAGTCGGTGTAGATTTTACTCAATTTCATTGGGGTATAGTAGGCCTGATGTAAACATTTAAAGTGAGTCAGTCTAAAGCGGGCATTTAGGGAAATGTTCCGGGTTTGGCTACATATGAGTTTCCATTGTGCATCACTTAGGTCATAGCCCAAGGAGGCTGCCCAAGCACTCTTGTAGGATGTTCGCCCTGCATCCACTACACTCCGGATCCCTTTATAAATGGAAGATACCAATTTACTGGAGGTCTGAGGTTTAATAATGAGTTGTTGTACCGAATTGGGAGTCGGGGCCCTCAGGAAATCCAGCCACATAGTTTTTAATACCCCTCTTATTGTATAGTACAGGAACAGGGTCACCGCATTGTGCTCGCCTATTTCGCGCAATTCTTCCCATTTTATGGACCTCCCATCCTGCGCCATGTCTCCCAACGATTGCATCCCCAGTTTGCAGAAGTGGTCCTAAGACACTTTTTTTCGTGTGTAAGTGGAATGCCTATTACATTATAGATTGACCAGTCTGGATGAAAGAGGGGCGTAGCATCGGATAATCGGCTCACCCGCTCCCAGGCTTTACAGGACAAGTTCACTGGCTGAACTTCCCCCCTCGGACCACCTCCCTATTGCCCCATAACATTCCCATTAAACTGTTAGAGAAGGAGACAGCTTTCGCTGCCGTTTCATGCGGACGAGCCAGGCTCCCACTATATACTGCACCTGCGCTGCCAGGAAGCACCAATACATGTCTGGCACCTCCAAACCGCCTTGCTCATATGCTAGAGTCAAGGTGTCATAAGCGATGCGAGGTTGTTTACCTGCCCACAGCAATCTGGACATCATTGTCCCCACACGGGACCAATAAGGGCCAGGGGGGCCATATGGGAACGTTATAAAAGACATATAGCAGCTTGGGTTGAATGACCATCTTCCCTAAAGCCAGTCGTGCTTCCTGCGAGATGGGGAAGAGGATCCATGATTCCACCTTCTACTCTAGTGCCTCTAGTACTTTAATATAGTTATCCCTGTACAGCGTCTTGACCTCGGTAGAGACCATGATGCCCAAATACTTCAATCCCCCCAGACACCACCGAAAGTCATTACCCACATCGTTCTGCAGTATCCCTGGCGTCGGGGTAAGAACTTCAGATTTATTCATATTTATATGTTCAGACCAGATAGTTCCCCAAACCTGAGCACTTCCTCCATTAACGGAGCTAAATTCTGCTTGTGGTGCTTGGCATACAAAAGGATATCTTCCGCATAGAGAGAAATTAATGCTCAATGTGCATTTACACAGATGCCCCGGTGGGAATGCAACTCCTGAATACGGCAAGCCACAGGATCCATGGCCAGAGCAAACAAAATTGGGGAAAATGGGCACCCCTGTCTTGTACCCCAGGTAGGATAAATATACTCAGAGGCCACTCCACACGTATACACAGCCGCACGTGGGGCAGTATAAAGCAGCCTAACCCAGTTGATATAGGTGAGACCAAATCCCGAGAGCTTCAACATCTCGAAAAGGAAGGGCCACTCCACCGAGTCAAACACCTTTTCGGCGTCAATCGCTACCAGTGCTATTGGGACCTCAGGATTAACGTTATGCATCAGCATAAATAAGCGCCTTAAGTTATACTGGGTGGATCGTCCTGATATAAAACCCGCCTGGTCTGGAAGCACCAAGGCCGGCATGTGCGGTAATATTCGATTGACTAATATTTTTGCTAGTATTTTATTGTCAGCATTAATTAATGACAGGGGTCTGTAAGACGCCAGCAGACTGGGATCCTTCCCTGGCTTGGGGAGCACAGTCACCAATGCTGATCTGGTTGTCTCAGGTCGTGAGCCTCTGGACATAGCGTCTTTATACATTTCTAGCAGGTGGGGGGTGTTACAATGTCAATGTAGGCCTTAGAGAACTTGTAAGCGATTTTATAGCCTCACAAATCTCCTCCTCAGTAATGGGGCCATTTAGCGCTCCACCCTGCTCACTGTCAAGCCAACCCAGTGCTAGCACATCAAGGTATTCCACTAGCTTATCTCACCCACCTGTATAACGCAAGCCATACAACTGCACATAATAGTTATAGAACTCTTTATTTATCCCACGCAAATCTTTGATGGTCTCCCCATCCGCACCTAAGATCTCGGCTATCGGGGCAGTTTGCCTCTCCTTTCTAATGGCCCAGGCCAGTGTTCTACTCAGGCGATCCCCCTCCCCATACCTCATTGCCATTATAGGGTCTCCCAGATATTATTCTTCACTTGCTGCTAGTTGTTGGTATTCTTCCCTGCGCGCCATCAGTTCGTCCTATATTGCTAGGTCATCCGAGGCATTCTGCTTAACCTCTAAGTCTCTAATAATACCCTCCAATCTCCTCATGGAACCCCTCAATGAGTTTAGTATCCCCCCTTTCTAGATATGCAGCACCCTCTAATGTACACATGAAACGCCTCCCAAAATGTACTTTGGCTGGGCCCTGAACCCACATTAGCTTGAAAATATGTTTGATGTCTTGCTCTATGCCCGCATGGAAGGCCATATCTTCCAGAGATGCAGCCCGAAACCGTCACTGAGGCGGGGACGGGGGGGTCTGCAATACTATTAATGTGAACAAGAACAGGGGAGTGATCCGAGAGGGTACGCAGAATTATCCTAGCTCCCACCGCACATCTGGCGACAGCAGCAGAAGCCATAATATAGTCAATCCTGGAGGAGCTGCAGTGAACCCCGGAGAAAAAGGTGAACTCCCTAGCAGTTGGGTGCTCCTCCCGCCATAGATCACGGAGGTTATGAAAAGCGGCAATAATAGCCCACGCCCTAGCTGCCTGTGGAAGCGCCTGCTGTTGTGAGGCCGATCTGTCCAGATCTAGTGAAAGGGCTAAGTTGAAGTCGCCCGTCCAAAGTATTTCATAGCCAGAGAATTTATGAATGTGCCTAGCACATTGGTGAAAAAAGTCTGGGTTGTCTATGTTAGAGGCGTATACATTTATAATTAAGATTCTTGCACCTCCAATTTCTCCCGCCAGCAGTATATACCGGCCCTCCTCGTCTTTAATCTGTTTATATGGGCGAAACTGAAGGGTCCCATGAATGTATATCGCCACCCCTCTAGCATGTGAAGAGCAGGATGAGCAATACCTATACACGCCCCAGCCTGCCAGTCTGGGAAGACGTGCGCTGTCAGCTAAGTGTGTTTCTTGTAGGAAAAGTTAACCTTGTGATTCCTACTGAAGTTAGCTATGAGGCGAGATTTCTTCTTGTTCGTAAATCCTCTCACATTCCACGTCATTATTGTAAGATGCCTGCCCTTCCCATCACTGTTAGGAAGAATTCTCATTCAATGGCTAATTTCCCTTACCTAGTGAGTCCCCCAGCAGCTTTGCTGGATCTGTAGAGTTTATTTTTTCCACTTGGTAAGAGTGTACCCCTTTTTCCCACTCTTACCTGTGTTTGCCATGTGTATTTCATCTGTTTTTGTGATTGCGGACTCTGGAGTACACCCCTTCAGTAGCCCCCTTCTTTTGTGTGTTACACAGCACCTTCAGTGCAGTGACACAGGGTTGTCTTTTAGACTTCCTACCGACACCATTTCTGAGACTAACTACTGTCCTCCAGAAAAGGGTAAAGTTGCCATTAACTTTACTTAGTCATTTAACCACAGATCTAGTACACCCCATTTTACATGGAGTGCTGGAAAGGGTTAATCCTTAGCCCTTCTTATCTGTACTTCATAGAGCATTGTTTCGCTCTTTTAACATTTAGACTTGGCTGGTGGCAGTGGTATCTACCCTGACCTTTCTACCGCGATTATACTGGATAAACGTGGTATTGTTTTAGGCTATTATATTAGCCTCAAACTTAAACCTGCTTGACCAAATATTTTTTCTTTTGGCTCCGGTCGGGTTTATTCTCCATTTCTTTTTGTTAAAGTCCTTCTTGTGTTTTACTTTGCGCGGCAAACCAGGTTTGCCTTCTTTGTTCACTGTCTTTTGGTGGGCTTCTGCCAAGAAGACCTCCTCTAGGCGCCTGGGTGTCTAGGTGGGCTGAATGTGAGGGAGGGGTGTAGTCACCGCCTGCACAGAGTATCCTAGGAAACCCAAGTCGCACTTTGCCATGATTGGCTGAGGTGGTTGTCCGGGCCGGACAACCCCCCTGCTGTGTGATTGACAGCCAGGCTGTGTGAATGGGGGATTTTCGCATAAAAGGCAGATCTCTTGGGCTAGAAGTCAGAGTCACCACTGGAACTACAAGGAACCGAAGAGAAGCGGAGAAGAAGTCGACTGCTGCAACTATCCGGTCCCGGTGAAGCCCTGCTGCAGTCCTGAGCTATCTACCCTTCGACGACCAGAGAAGATCCAGTCCAGAGTCGTCTTCCCTTGAGCTTGGTAGGGATAACCAGCTCATCTTCTACAGCCAGAGGATCCTCTTCGTGGTCGAAATCGCTGCACACTGCTGTAGTGGTCCGGATAGCCATCTGAAGAGCCTCTCCTGTTTTTAAGGAGCGCACCTTTTATTCACCGTCGATGCCGCTGGCTTCATCCCTGTGTGGTGCAGACCTCTCCAGACGTCGTCCTTCGGATCGAAGCTCCAGGAACCGAGGGTCTGCAGGAAACTACCAGGAACATCTGCCGTGGCACCAGCTTCTTCCTTGAATAAGGTACAGTGTTCTTCCCGAGGAAACTGGGGTGAATCCCTGTTCTTCGCCTCCAAGGCTTGCCCTTGTCTTCCCTCCTTCTTATAACTTTTGCTTCCACTGTTGACAATATCTAAGTACTCCTGGCTACGCTGAATCGTGAACTATCTAACTGTGTGATCCTCGACAACAGGAACCCGGCTTGACACTAGCTCCGGCCTATTGACTTTTGAATATCTGTCTAAGAGTGTTCCTTGATTCTGTCTGCCTTGACAAAAGTATTGCCTATGATTTTTGCCCCCAACTCTCTCTGGGTATCTCAGGTGCCAAATGTGTTTTTGCCCCGGTAACATTTCTTGCCGCGGATACACGTTTCTTTAGTAAGACCGAACTGTTATTACTGTCAAAAAGGGATCGCAAGTGTATTCACAGTAACGTCTTTTGTTTCTTAACACCGGTCCGCTAAAACACAGGGTACTTACCTTGAAGTATACCGTACAAAGTGAATTGGTTAGTTGTAGTGTATTTTACGTGTGGTTTTTGAATTAATAGAAGTGTCGTGTTTATAACAAATGGTTTTATCAATAAATGTACTTATATTTTTTACCTGAAACCTTGAGTCAGTGTTTGCTTGAGTCACAGTAATTGTGGTCCCTTTGTGTAATCTCTGCTACTGCTCATATACTCTTGAGATAAGCCTGGCTGCTCCGCTACTGCTACCACTTTAACATAGTAGTACAGGCTTGTACCAAAGGTAAAACTTGTATTGCCTGCCACCTGTAGTCTTAATTGTGTGTAGTGGTCCCTAAGGGCACTGCACAGGATTCTGCCTAACAATCACTCATCCAAAAACAACCAGAAAGTGCAGAAGGCTACAGCCCCCATCAGCCCACCATCCACATTAAGCATGGCATTGAGGGACCAGGACCCACTAACTTTAGCACTTGTCAGAGCATGCGCAAGACGATACATTAACCCAATTAACCCAATTCCCAAATAACTGTGAACCCCTCCCCTCCCGCCCGTCCCTCTGCCCCCCCCACTCCTGCCCACGCCAGTAACCGAAACCAACTGGCTCTCTGCCCTCCCCCCGCACCTCTACTCCCACTCCAACCATAGTGGAAGAACTATAACCTCAACTAAACTAAAATGCAGTTCCTGGGGTAATCGGGGCCAGTGAGGGCAGCTCCAGCGCTGCATATGGCTATGGCTGACTCAATAGACTCCTCACTCCCCCTCAGCCCCAACATCTCATGTGACAGAAAACAATAGCATTGTCCCAGCCTTCCAACACTCCCCATCTAGAAACATCAGCACTAGTTCTGGAGGGCCGCCGGGGAGATCCCCCCCCCGGCTCCGGAAGATTCCTGGCAAATTGCTCCGCTGCCTCCAGCTCCGTAAAGAAAACCACAGCCCCATTAAGCTGCACCCAGAGCTTAGCCGGATACATCATGGAGTATTTTGCTCCTTTACTCCGAAGGATGCTTTTAGATGCTTGGAAGCTTTTCCTTTTATCTTGAACTGCCGGGCTAAAGTCAGGAAACAGGCGTATAGTGCAACCTTCCCATTTAAATCTTTCTTCTCCCTGGCTGCTCGCAGAATGGCGTCTCTATCCCGGTAACAAAAAATCCTTGCTATAATAGGGCATTCCAGGGCGCATGGCGATGGTCTGGGGGCGAAAGAACGGTGCGCCTGCACCGCCATGTACATGTTAGATAGAGTCGAGCGGTCCAGGACATCTACCAAGAGTTTCTTAACAAACTTCTCCATATTGTCTATGTTGGTCGATTCCGGAACCCCGGTGATCTGCACATTATTTCTCCTCGATCGCCCCACTAAATCTTCATACTTTGCAAAATTTTCTTGACCCATTGCTGGAGAGACGTAACTTCGCGCTGCAACGAGATGACATTGTCCTCTCTGGTTCCAATCCTCTGCTCAGCCACTTCCATACGCCCACAACGTTTTTCTATTCGGACTGCCGAGACATCAACTTTATAAGTGAGGGCGTCTATTTTGACCCCAAGTGTGTCCGTACTCCCCTTCAATGCCAGCAGCGTCCGGTTCAGGGCCGCAATGTCCACCTGTTCCGCAATGGGATTCTGCGAGGGGGCTGCCTGGGACTGGCCCTGTTCTGGGCAGGCAAACTGCTCCATCCTTGCCTGTCTCTTCTGATTACCCATAGGACCAATATGGGGGAAGGAACCGAGCCGGGCACTCCGACCCAAATGAGGCCAGCGATTATGTGGACCCTCAACAGGCCTTTCGGCCACATCAGAGGAATGGCAGTACAATAAAATAGGCCCACAGAGCTCACCTTCCCGCCTCCTCAATTGAGCTCTGGCCAGTGGGCGCTTCAGTTGAACGTCAGTGCAGGACTGTTATCCGGTGATCCGGTAAGCAAGCCTGAACGCCGCAGATTCTGGGACCCCAGCGCAAAGCTTTGAACAGCCAATAAACACTGCTTGCATGCTCACTGCTGCATTGGTTCACTTCCTGTACTTTAATGGCATCAGCTTCTGAAGTACCCAAACTCTTGTACTCCGATGAGGGCTTGGTCTCCCCTTTAATGGATGGGCAAGTACCGGGGCAGCTACAGTTCCCTGGCGCGCACCCTATATTTTTTCCGACAGCTTTCAAGCAGGGTGTTAATAGATATGCCAAGGATAGCACATGCACATCAATGGGAGGATTCTAGTGGAGATGTATGTTTCAGACGCCCAGTTCCAGATATGTCTGTGCATGCATCACACTTATCACAGGGTAGCCGCCAAGAACCTTGCAGTTTACATGCATGTAGAACCAGAACGATTGTGTTTGCTGCCTCCAAGCCCGAGGATCCTCGCCACCTCAGTCAAGTCGCACACGCCGCCTGCGGCTCCCTCTCTCGCAGTCGCCCTCCACCTCGGGGCAAGCCAGACCCCATATAGCACCAAGCCCGGCTGCGCCCTCTCTCCCCAGTATGGGTACCTGGGAGGAGCATCTTCCCCAGCGCTGGCGACAGCAGGGAGAACGAGGCACCAGCTCGCGGTCCGGCTGTCAGACCGGGGCCCAAAGCTAAAGGATCCATCAGCACCAAGGATAACCGTAGGGGGCGGCAGGGGGAGACCAACCTCAGGCGCAGCCTGGCACTCCCCGATTCGCGGGCTCGCCGGCAGGAGGTTGTTAGGGAGAATTATCATTGTATGGCTAATTTCCCTTACCTATAGAGTCCCCCAGCAGCTTTGCTGGATTTGAAGGGTTTGTTTTTTTCTCCTGCTAAGAGTGTGACTATTTTTCCCACTCTTAGGCATATTTTCTATGTGTGTTCTAGGCTATTTTTTGTGTTTAATGTGTATGGTGTTTATCTCACCTCCATAGGAACCATCTTTATCCACATGTGTTACACAGCACCCTCCATGCAGTGACACAGGGGTGTCGTAGCGACCCCCAAACATAGACTCCATACCCTGGGACTGACTTCTGTCTCCCAGGGCATGTAAAGTCCCAATTGACTTTGCTAGTCAATCTTTATGAACAAAACCAGTACAACCCATCTTACTATGGAGGTACTGGCAAGGGTTAATAATTTTTCCCTTATGTTCATTTTCGAGAGGGTACCGTACAGTCCCTCTCTCAAAAGTTTCTGGCTCGTGGCAGTGGTTACTACCAAAAATATTCGACCGCAAATATTTCCCTATGGGATTTTCCCATTGTTCGAGGCTACCACATTTACTGACAGCCTCTAACATACTGCCGGTGTATTTTTATATTAACTTTACTCCGGTAGGTTTTATTTGCCAGAACTTTTATATACATTCTTTCTCGTGTCTTTCTCTAAACTCCTAACCCAGGTCGTGGATCCTTTGTTAGTCCTTTTGGCGGGCTTCTGCCAAGAAGCCCTCCTTTCGCTGCCACTGAGTCTGGGGTGGATCCATACTGTGGGAGGGGGAGTAGGACCCCTGGACAGGGTTGCCTCAACAACCCATGTCGCACTCTGCCCTGATAGGCTGGAGGGTCTCCCGCCAGGATGACCACTCCACTGTGTGAGTGACAGCTAGGCTGTAGGAATGGGGATTTTTTGCATAAAAGCAGGGTCCTGAGGATTGGAAGAGCAAGGCGTCGCCACTGGATCTAATGCCAAAGAGGAGAGAAGCCAAAGACCTCTGCAACAACTGAACCACCGGTGAAGCCCTGCTGCAGCGTCTCACCACTTTTCTCCACACGACGAGAGAAGATCTTCATCTGCAAGAGCCTTCTTCCCTTGAGCTGGTGGGGCCAACCAGTTTGCCAATCGCCTTCCTGGACCTGCCTTAGTCGAATCGCCAGTGCCCTGCACTCGCAGACCGGAGCAATTTTGCTCGGTTTTCTTTTAAATATTATACATGCAAGTACTGCCTTGCCTAAACTTGTTCACAAATTTATGGGAAGTGTTGCTAGGGTGTCTAAGAATGTATTCCTGTATAACTTCTGCTTTCCCTCCCTTGTGAGAAATTTCTAGAGTGCCATATGTGTTTGGTTTTCACTGTGCTGTTTTGCTCAGTTTTCACTCTTGCTAAAAACTGTAATTAATGTGTTAACTTAGAAGCGTGTAAAATAAATATATATATTCTTTTTAATAAAAAGCTTTGGTCAGTGTTTCCTTGTGCCACTGTATTATAGCCCTATTGTGTAAACCCTGAATACTGCTCATCTCCCTCTTGAGATAAGTCTGACTGCTTAGCCACAGCTACCAACTAAATCTTTGTGGTACAGACTGATACCAAAGGGGATTTATTGCTCATACCTGTAGTCTTAATCTTCTGTAGTGCTCCCTAAGGGAACTGCACAGGATTCTTCCTAACAGAGGTCCGCACTCCCTCAGCGGCGAGTGTCAATTCCACCAAGCCCGCTCCTGCATACGCCACAGCTGCGTTACCAGCACCACGTTGGCCCAACCGCCGTCTCAGCTGGCACCCTCTCATTCACCCGATGACAGCTCCGCTATGCCCACTGTATATTGTAACACATTAAGGGGCCAGTTTGTTTGTTTGTTTTAGTGTGTTTTATTTTATTTGTATGGCGCACCGAAACCGAAGGTAACTGGGCGCAACTGGTACAAGAAAACTTTAAGCTTGGGTTACATAAGACATGGTGTCAAGATAGGTATTCACAGGAAGGTGACAGTGTAAATGAGTCATACGTAAGTGAAGAATACATAAAAACAATACATACATACAATCAAAGTGTTATCCGGCACATAATGAGTCTGTTACATGTTGCTAGATAAATGTTAACAGTAAGTTTATAATCTATTGCATAGTATACTAATCAGTAGTGGAAGGCAGCGACGTTAAGTGGCTACAGCCTTCAGCTGTGCCCACTGTATATTGTAGAACACTAACCAGCCACTATCCGTGGCCTTCAGCCATGCGCTGTGTTTGCAGCCTTGGCCATGGCAAAGGCCGCAGCCTAAATTGTTATTTAGTAAATGAAAGCTTTTTTTTTTTTCTTCAAACATCTTTTATTTAAAGCAGGTTGTGAGTGCACAGCATGCTTAGCTTTGAATACAGTGTAACAATGCATTTCTGGGAGGCGGCCCCCAGTTACCCAGAACTCGCTGGATCCCTCTCAACACCGGCAAAAGTCAACTCCTTCATAATCCAGCTCACAGCAGGGAAAATTGTTGCAACATTGGGGGTTTTGCAACCATGGCTGGGAATTTATCAGCAAAGTAGATGAATGAGGCCCATACTGAGGCTTACCTTATATAGCTTCCCTGACATAGCACCATGATTTTGTTCGCCACCAATATGTCCCATACCCTGACCAGTCCCATCTGTGTTATCGGCCCCTCGACCGTTTTCCAAGTCTGAGCAATCAGCAGTTTTGCTGCTAGTAGGAGATGCCCTATCAAGGTGGCCAGTGAGCCTGTTGGAGGGAATACCCCCCTCAATCTTCAACCCCCACCCTTGTACCCGGGATCACCACTCGCGCGTCCGTGGGAAGGTCCAACCCTGTGATCTCCTTTATCTTTGCCAGAACTTCCTTCCAGAAAAGACCCACCTCAGGACATACCCACACCATATGGAACAGTGTGCCTGCAGGCCCGCAGAAGGCAGCCGAATAGCTTTTGTCCATGTGATGTAGTCTCTCGGGCGTAAGCCACCTAACATCCGTAACGCACCGGGAAGACTTAAGTATATGTCCCCATATTCGCAACCACTTCTTGGCTTCTATGGCCCCCCTAGGTCCTCTTCCCATTTAGACATATTTGGCAGGCGCGTTACAGGGTCACCCATGTCCAATCCAGGAGTTTATACACCCTAGATACCTTCACCCCAGTGTTGTCCTGTAGTGTCAACTCCAGGGCCGAAATGGTTCTCGTCCCCCCTCCCTTGTGTGTGGGTGAAAAGCCCAGTGCCGCAGTAGGGTGTTTCGAGGGGATTGTGTCCTCTGACGTATTCCACATCTTTGACAGGTTATTACCACAGCTGCGTATGGCGTCCTGCGTCGATGACGTCGATATGCTCTCTCGAGGACCTCCTCCGACGGTAGACTTCACCGGATGTTATAAGTAGGACGCATGACGCCCGTAGCCTCAGTTCTGATTTTTCCGCAAACGTGTTCGTTTCGAAATATCGGCGCGCCTCGGTTCTCTCTTGTGAATCGTTTCTTTGAATATCGAAAAAATGTCTTTGTCTTCAGCTACCCCGAAGTCAGGTTTCGAGAAGTGTCAGGACTGCGGTTCCAAGATGTCTCTGACGGACCTGCACGACGTCTACCTTTGGTGCCTCGGTGAGAGCAACGCCACTGATGACTGCAACAAATGGCAGTCTTTGACGTTGAAGGCCTTGCGGGAGCGGAAGAAGAAGCTGTCGGCGGGTAGAGTTTCCAAACCCTGTAAGTTGAAGTCCGCTGGACTTTCCACCCACGATTCGAGGGGAGACTCTCCGCATCGGTGTAAGTCCAGGGGGTCTCGTTCCAGGAGTGGGTCCTGCCATTCCTGGGCCTCTTGGAGGCATGCACGCAAGCGCCGTCATCGGTCGCCTTCCCCGTCCTCGTCTGAGGACTCCGCCAGACGGCGGGTTGCTTGTCCCACCAAGCATTCATCTCCGGAGGAATGGGACGCCTTCCATAAGTAGATGATGGCGATTTTTGAGTCGCAGGGCACTGTTCCGACCGTGCCTTCGAGAGAAGCCGGCAAGGAACGCTCTAGGACCACCGCTCGCACGCCTTCGGGCTCGGGCAGTCAGCACGATCACCGGGAACCTTCGAGGTCCCGGTCGGACAAGGAGGTTCGCCATTGTACCTGCTCCAGATCCCGGTCCTCGAGACCGTTGGAGCCTGTGAGGCCTTCGAAGAAGGCATCGGCGCCATGTCCGTCGAGGGAATTTCCCGAGGCTCCGAGGAGGCCATCGGCACCGAGGCTGTCGAAGGACACGCTCGGGGCTCCAGCCTCGAAGCCACTGTCGAAGTCGTTGGCGCCTCGGTTGAAGTCGACGCCACTCCCATCGGCGCCCTGGATGCCTTTTGAGGAATTTTTGCCGCAGGTACTCCGGAGAGCTGTAGAAGCTCCTAGGAAGGCGCTCAGCAAGTCTGTGTGGCCTATTCGCAACCCATACTCTGTTCCTCCTCCCAGGGTGAACTTGTTCCAACCCTTGGAGTACATTTCAGAGGTTGAGGAAGGGTCTGAGGATGAGGTGCCTCCTGAGGTTCCTGATGACTTGTTGTCTGGACATAGCCAGCTGAAAGACCTGTGTCAGTCTTTGCACGACGCCAGTGGTCTTGATACCTCCCCGGACGTTGAGTTTGGCAGGTCTGAGCCTGGTACGCATGCTGACTCATCGTACAGGCGCCTCATGTCGAGGGTGACGGAGTATCTGGGGTGGTCTGCTCCACCTGTGAATTTTCTGCAGGATGACCTGCAGATATCCTTGACCAAGGTCCACCCACTGACCCGGTGTTGCCATTTCAAATGGCCTTACAAAGAAGGGTGGCGGCAGTTTGGAGTGCTCCGGAGAGTCTTCCGGCAGTTAATAAGTCATTGCCGAAAAAATAAAGTCCAGCCAGTGGTGACCCCTGCTACTTGTTTATGCACCCCACTCCGGAGAGTTTGTTGGTACAGACGGCTACGGCCCCAGCAAAGCAGGCAGGCAGTGTACCCTACGATCCCTCCCAATAGGGACGACAAACGCTTTGACGGTTGGGCGAAGAACGTATTTTCTTTTGGGGGTATGACTTTAAAGGCAGCCAACTCCATTTGTGCCCTGGCAAGATTCACGCACATTCTGTGGAATTGTGTGTCGTTGGCAGCTGAACATATTTCCGAAGGGGAGGAATGGGATGGTTTTCTTGCCCTCGTCAGGATGGCAAGAATGCCATGTGTGAGACCGTTGTTACGCTCACCTGGTATCCACGGGGACGCCATCCAGCCCTGGTTGGATGATTTGCACTCTCGAACCCTCTCCCGGTCCCTTGGTAAGGTCTCTGGTTAAAGATGGGTCTTAATATTGTAAAAAGTGGATTCTCCATCCTGCTCCTCATGGCCGGGGCGCGTAGATGTGAGGGGGGGGGGGTGAGCAGCGACCAAGTTACTTCACTTGTGCAAGACCCCCTGTGGGAATCCAGGCCTGTTGCGACTCCGTAGGTTTGCTGCTTTACAGTCTTTATATGCAGTTCTTATGTTCCTCTTAGTTCGAATAATAATGTCTTGCTTCTTTCCTTTTAGGTATGGAAAGGTATTTTGGTGGTGTCATGCAGTTTGAAGGTGAGCATGGGCTGGTAGGCGAAAGCGGTGTGTGTGCGATGCTGTCCGGTGAGTAATGCGCGATGTGTGGTGCTGTTTCGCCTTTTATATTGCTAACCTTTGTCTTTTCTCTCCTTGCAGGTTGCGATGTTCCTCGCCGAGCGCCGTAATGTTCCAGCAATGATACTGACCAGGAGATGACGAACCAGGTAAGAATTGTGTGGCTTTCTTCAATTGGGAGGAAACGTGAGTAAACGATTACTAATGCTGTCTTTCTTTCTCCTCTTTCCAGGTTTATGGTATTCCAGGATGCATGCGGTGCCAGATGATGGTGTTCGTACCTTGAGGTGAGTGGAACTGAAGTCTGCGATGGATTGAAGACAGGATACTGTTCCAGGTAAGTTTCGTAGTGTTCCTTCTCTCTCTGCAGGTCCTTGGTTTCAGGTAAGCTGGCATCAAAGAACTGGACATGGTGAGTGTTACGCTGCCCACAGCAGAATAACGCAAAGCATGTTTTGCTGTTTTGGTGCGGTTTAAATAGTCTCAGGGAAAGTAGTCCAGGTAAAGTAGTCCCAGGCCTGCCACACCCAAAAGACTAGACCACATAGCTCAGTTCCTTGTAACCGAGCTATGTGTGTGCCTCCATGTTGGCTGAACCCCCCCAATTAAATAGTCCCATTCTAATGTTGGTCTTCATGATGGTTATGAGCCTGGCGCCAAAGGCGCCAGGACTGACTCCAAGAGAGTCTTGGATGAGGTTTTAAGGCCTTTGACCTGGCCCTAACTGGAAGGCTGACTTGCCAGTGAGGGCCAGGGGCAAGGGTCATGACACCGTTCAGTTGCGGAAGTCGGGATTTGCTCCTGATGTACAGTCCTGGCTTCTCAACATGCCCTTTGATGGTGTCCATCTTTTTGGCAGCAAGGCTGACGAGAGCCTTGAGAGGTTGCAGACCTCCAAAGCTGCAGCAAAGTCCTTGAGCGCTGCAGTGCGTCAACCTCTGCCTTTTTGGCCTAGGGGACAGCAATGGAGGGGGAAGCTCCTTTTGATACTACTCTTCCTTTAGTAGATCGAGGGGGACTGCCAGTCAAAGGGGCCAACGTAGGAGTACCAGAGGTGGAATACAAGGTACTTGAGGTGCTAAAGCCGCTTAGGCAGTTGCCTCTTTGCCCTCAGGCACTGCCGTAGCAGCTTCCGCTCAGTCATGAGGCCATGTCCCATGGTTCGCCGGTTGGGGGGGAAGGCTGGCGCAGCATCTTGTAGAATGGCGTGCCATTACTTCAGATGTGTTGTTTCTGGAGATCATAGCCCACGGCTACTGTCTTCCTTTCCGGCAGAGGCCTCACGACAATCCACCGGGAAGCTCTCTTTGAAGAGTCCGGATCCGCTCCTTGCGCAGGAAATCAAATCCCTGCTGGAGAAAGGCGCCATAGAAGTGGTACCTGTAGCGGAGAGGAACAAGGGATGGTATTCCCCTTATTTTTTGATCCCGAAAAAAGATAGAGGTTTGAGACCCATCATGGACTTGCGTGGTTTGAACAAGCTCCTCAGGAAGGACAAGTTCAAGATGGTTACTCTTTCTCAAGTCCTCCAGGCCATTCAACTTCAGGATTGGTTGGTGTCTCTCGACCTCAAGGATTCTTACTTTCATGTGCCGATTCATCCCAAGCACGGGAAGTACCTGAGGTTCGCGGTTGGCGACTCGCATTTACAGTTTTGGGTCCTGCCATTCGGATTGACCTCCGCCCAGATGGTCTTCACCAAGCTGAGGATGGTGGTGGCAGCGTATCTCAGGAAAGGGGGGATTCACGTCTACCCCTACCTGGACGATTGGTTGATCAGGGCACGCTCTCCTGTGCAAGCCCTGGATTATATGTCCATCAACTGCCACTCCCTTCACACGCTGGGCTCCTCCCTCAATTTAAAGAAGTCCCATTTGACACCTTCCCAGCGGCTCCAGTACATCAGAGCAGTGCTCGATACCTCCCTGGGGCAGTGTTTGCCTCCCCAGGTGAGGGCTCATCACATTCTGCAGATGGTGGACAAATTTCAACGTGCCCGGAGTCTCTCGTCTTTCGAGTTCTTGAGGTTGCTCGGCATCATGGCATCCTGCATTTTACTGGTGCCAGAGGCCAGGCTGCGGATGAGATCTCTGCAGTGGGCGCTCAAGATGCAGGTGGTCACAGTTTTCCGGCAGGATGTCGGATCCCGTCCAGATTCCGCCCTCAGTCGCCGAGGTCCTTCTGTGGTGGGTCGTCGAAGGACATCTGTTCAAAGGGGCTCCGTTTTGGCAACCATGGCCGGAGGTGACGATCATGATGGACGCATCCCTCACGGGTTGGGGAGCTCATGCCAATAAGCTGACAGTCAGCAGTCGTTGGTCTCTGTCGGAGTCCAGACTCCACATCAGTCTGTTAGAGCTGCGGGCTGTCAGGCTAGCCCTGAAGGCTTTTCTGCCGTCTGTGCGGGGGAAGAATGTCCTGATTATGACGGACAATACAGTGGCCATGCACTACCTCAACAAAAAGGGGGGGCAGGGTCACTCCCACTGTGCAGGGAGGCGATGCAACTCTGGTTCTGGGCCATCCAGCAGGGAATTTGGATCTCGGTAGTTCATCTGGCAGAAGACGAGAACGTGGCGGCGGATGCTCTGAGCAGGCAGAGCACAGTCTCTCACGAGTGGGAGCTGGCTCACAAAGTTCTTTTGGAGATCTTCGCCCTTTGGGGGACCCCGCAAGTGGATCTCTTTGCCACCAGTGTCAACCGGAAGTGCGAACGATTCTGCTCGCAGGAATTTCCTCTAAGAGGAGCCTTAGGGGACGCGTTCATAGTGGAGTGCTCCTACCCACTGCTGTACATGTTCCCTCCAGTCCCCGTCATTCCGCAGGTGTTGCGGAGGTTGCAGAGGTTCGGTTTCCGGATGATCCTCATTGCTCCTGCATGGACCAGGAGAGTGTGGTACCCGGACCTTCTAGACCTGTCCATCTGCCCTCCACGTCGTCTTCCCTACCGAGACGATCTGCTCTCACGGGAAGCGGGTCAAGTTCTCGATCCAGAGGTCAAGTCTCTCAGCCTTCATGCTTGGTATCTGAAAGGCTGAGATATAAGGATCGGGACCTCCCTGAAGATGTGATGGAGGTGTTGGTTTCGGCCAGAAGGGCTGCAGCGAAATCTCTGTACCGTTGCCGTTGGAAGAAGTTCTGCGACTGGTGCAGGGTACAGAATGTGGATCCTTTCCAATGTTCCATTCCTTTGGTTTTGTCTTTTTTGCTTTCTTTGGCCCACAAGGGCCTGTAAGTGGGTACCATTAAGGGTTACCTGGCGGCGCTGTCTATATTTAAGCGCTCGTCTGAGGAATGTTTTTATTTTAAAATCCCTTTGATATCTCAGTTTCTAAAAGGGCTAACTCATGTGTTTCCACCGTCACCTTTCCAGGTGCCGGGATGGGATTTGAATTTGGTTTTGAAGTTCCTGATGGGAGCTCAGTTTGAGCCCTTACGTTCTTGTCCGTTGCGACTGTTGTCCTTTAAAACTGTATTTTTAGTTGCGGTTACTTCCGCACGCAGAGTGAGTTGCAGGCACTTTCCGCCAAACCACCCTTCACCCTGTTCCATAAGGACAGGGTTGTCCTGAGGGTACAGCCTTCCTTTCTTCCGAAGGTTGGGTCGGAATTCCATCTGAGCCAGAAGGTAATTCTTCCGGCATTCTATCCTCCTCCACATCCTGGTAAGGAAGAGGAGAGGGTCCATAGGTTGGATCCTAGGAGAGCTTTGAGTTTCTATCTCTAACGGATGTCCCGAGTCAGAGTGGACCATCAGCTCTTTATTGGTTACGCTAGAAGGCATTTTGGTCAGACTGTTTCTAAGCAGACCTCATCCAGTTGGATCATTTTGACGATCTCTGAATGTTAACATTTGGCGGGGAAGGACCCTCCTGTAGGTTTACCGGCCCATTCTACTAGGGGTATGGCTGCCTCCACTGCACTACAGAGGGGTGTTCCGATTTGCAATATTTGCGAAGCGGCCACATGGGCCTCTGTCCATACTTTTGTAAAACATTATGCCTTGGACTCTATTCATGGGCAAGATTTGGCCTTTGGCAAGGCAGTCCTCTATTCTGCAATTTGATAGGGCATTCTAAATGTTCTAAATTATTTTCCCACCTCCTTACGTTGGTACTGCTTTGGGAGTCTGTCAAAGATGTGGAATACGTCACAGGACACAATCCCCTCGAAGAACAAGTTACTTTCTTACCTGGTAACGTTCTTTCGATTGGGATGTTCCTCCGACGTATTCCACATCGTACCCTCCCTACCTGCCCCTCTACAGAATTTCCTATGCGATTGCATCTTAAGTTTCTGCAAGGCTTTCTGTAGTCATTCTGGCAGAAGATTGGTGCCACACGTTCTGGGGGAAAAAACTACAACTGAAGCTACAGGCGTTGTGCGTCCTACTTATGACATCCGGTGATGTCGACCGTCGGAGGAGGTCCTTGAGGGTGCGTATCGATGTCATCGACTGTTATGCAGAATCCTGTGCAGTGCCCTTAGGGACCACTACACACAATTAAGACTACAGGTGACAATACAAGTTTTACCTCTGGTACAAGCCTGTAATACAATGTTAAAGTGGTAGCAGTAGCGGAGCAGCCAGGCTTATCTCAAGACTATATGAGCAGTAGCAGAGATTACACAAAGGGACCACAATTACTGTGACTCAAGCAAACACTGACTCAAGGTTTCAGGTAGAAAAATATAAGTACATTTATTTTTAAACCATTTGTTATAAACACAACACTTCTATTAAATTCAAAACCACACGTAAAATACACTACAACTAACCAAGTCACTTTCTACGGTATGACTCAAAGTAAGTACCCTGTGTTTGAATGGACCAGCGTTATGAAACAAGACACGTTACCATGAATACGATTGCGATCACTTTTTGACAGTTCAGTCTACTAAATAAACGCGTTTCCGCGACAAGAAATGCTAACGGGGCAAAAACACTTAGCACCTAAGATACCCAGAGGGAGTTGGAGGCAAAAATCATAGGCAATATTATAGTTAGGCAGACATAATCCAAGAACATTCATAGACATGAATTCAAAAGTCAAAGGGCCGGAGCCAGGGTCAAGTTACACCGGGTGCCTGTTGTCGAGGATCACACAGTTGGACAGTTCACGATTCAACGTAGCCAAGAGTACTTGATATTGTCAATGTTCGGAAGCAAAAGTTATAAGAAGGAGGGAAAAGTAAGGACCAGCCTTAAGGAAGAGAAAGAGGGATTCACCCAAATTTCTCAAGCAGGAAACAGTACCTTTCTCAAAGGATGAAGCTGGTGCCACAGCAGTTGTTCCTGGTAGTTTCCTGCAGACCCATGATTCCTGGAGCTTCGACAAGAAGGACGACGATGAAGGGGTCTGCACCACACAGGGATGAGGCCGGCAGCTGCGACGATGAATAAAAGGTGCACTCCTTAAAAACAGGAGAGGCTCTTCAGGTGGCTATCCGGACCACTACAGCAGTCTGCAGCGATTTTGACCACAAAGGGATTTCTCTGACTGAAGAAGACGAGCTGGTTATCCCCACCAGGCGCAAAGGAAGAAGACTCTGGACTGGATCTTCTCTTAGTCGTTGAAGGGTAGATGGCTCAGGACTGCAGCTTGGCTTCAACGGTACAGGATAGTTGCAGCAGTCGGCCTCTGCTCCGCTTCTTGTTGGTTCCTTGTAGTTCCAGTGGCGACTCTCTGACTTCCAGCCCAAGAGGCCTGCCTTTTATGCGAAAATCCCCCATTCACACAGCCTGGCTGTCAATCACACAGCAGGGGGGTTGTCCAGCCCAGACAACCGCCTCAGCCAATCATGAAAAGGTGCGACTTGGGTTTCCTAGGATACCCTGTGCAGGAGGTGACTACACCCCTCCCTCACATTCAGCCCACCTAGACACCCAGGCGCCTTGAGGAGGGCTTCTTGGCAGAAGCCCGCCAGAAGACAGTGAACAAAGAAGGCAAACCTGGTTTGCTGCGCAAAGTAAAACACAAGAAGGAGTTTAACAAAAAGAAATGGCAAATAAACTGCACCGGAGCCAAAAGAAAAAGTATTTGGTCAAGCGGGTTTAAGTTCGAGGCTAATACAATAGCCTACAATACTACCACATTTATAGAAGATAACCGTGATAGAAAAGTTTAGGGTAGATACCACTGCCACCAGCCAAGTCTAAATGTTAAAACAATGTTCTAGGAGGTACAGATAAAAAGGGCTAAAAGTTAACCCTTCCAGTACTCCATGTAAGAGGGGGTGTACTGGATCTGTGGTTAAATTGCCTAAGTAAAGTTAATGGCAACTTTACTCTTTCCTGGGGGACAGTAGTCATCCTCAGAAATGGAGCCGGGGGAAGTCTGAACGACATCCCTGTGTCACTGCACTGAAGGTGCTGTGTAACACACAAAAGAAGGGGGCCACTGAAGTGGTGTAATCCAGAGCCCACATTCATAAAAACAGGTAAAAGACACATAGCAAAACATGGGTAAGAGTGGGAGAAAGACTCGCACTCTTACCAAGTGGAAAGAAATAACTCCAGAGATCCAGCAAAGCTGCTGAGGGACTCCCTAGGTAAGGGAAATTAGCCATGAAATGAGAATTCTCCCTAGCATCGACGCAGGACGCCTACACCGAAAAAGTTTCTGAAGCAGCACAGCTGTGGTAATTACCTGTCCAAGATGTGGAATACGTCGGAGGAACATCCTATCGAAAGAAGGTTACCAGGTAAGCAAGTAACTTGTTCATCTGAAGCGTTCTGACTCCTGTATATTGAAGGTGAGTTTACTCTCCTCAAATGACATTGGTTTTTTGTCTTTATAAAGCTGGCTTATACATTTCAGGCTCCCCTCCCTCCACCTACTGAAGTCCTCCCTCCACACCCCATCCGAAAGCCTGGATTATTCCACACTGGTGTCGGGGGCCACAGTCCTCTGCCTATACCCCACCTCTGAAGCGTGGTCCATATATAGTAGAGGGTGCATTTAGTTGTCACGAGCAAGGAGAAGCCCCCCTCTTGTCCCAAATAACTCGCCTCTATGTAAGGTAGCCTTGACAAGGTGAACCGTGATTGGGCCTGTTCTATGAGTTTCCATTTTGGTGGTGAGGTTTGTCTATCCCAAGTATGGGCGTGGGCGACCTGTGCACCTAGGTTATAACGAAACACGTCTGGGACACACAGTCCTTCCAGTCTTGCTGACTTCAGCAACACCCTCTTGGATATCCTGGCTTTTTTATTCCCTGCATGAAGCCTAGAATCTTCCCCTGCAGCTGACAGAGGTCTGAGTCTGGGACTATCACTGCCAAAGCCAAGCTCGCATAAAGCAAGCGTGGTACTATGTTCATTTTGATTGCCGCTATGCGGCCAACCAGGAGATCTCCTGTTGTCCCCACTTCCATAGATCTCTGCTCATTTCCGCGAACAGGGAAGGAAAGTTGGTTCTGTACACCTGAGAGTTTGCTCGGGATGCGGATCCCCAGGTACGGAATCAAGTCCCGGCACCAGTGTATTGGAGCTCGAGCGCCTATGGATTCCCTATCTGTGGGCCTAAGGGATACGTCCAAGCCACATGATTTATCGTAGTTTGCCTTTAACGCCAGAGGCCTGGCCAAACTCATCCAGTTCCCCCAGCAGCGCTGCCAGGGAGGTGGCAGTATCGCTCAATATGAGCAGGACATAGTCTGCATAGAGGGATACCTTGAAGTCTGTGGCCCCCACCCTCATACCCTTTATTGACCCTGCCAATCGAATCCGGCTGGCAAAAGGCTCCATATATAGTGCACAAATTAACGGGGAGAGCGGGCAACCCTTCCTTGTACCTCTATTAATGTTTAGGCTGGCCGATGCTCCCCCATTCACCCGCAGGTGTGTGGACTAATTCAGATAGATTGCCATGACCCATTTAGTGAAGTGCGGCCCAAACCCAAAGCATTCAAGGACCCTCCTCAGATAACCTCAATCTACTCTATCAAAGGCCTTCTGGGCATCCAAAACAATTATCCCCAAGTCTAGGTCCGACCTCACACCCAGCTCTAGTAGCACCAGAGTGCGTCTCATTTTATCCTGTGTTTACGCCCAAGATAAATCCAGTCTGATCCCCATCATATGAGGGGCCAGTATTTTAGAAATGTTTTTCGAGTCCACATTGGTGTCAGAACTAGCCCTATCCAACCCCTGCTCCTCACCTGAACCTTCTGATTCGTTGTCCTTGGAAGAGGAAGGTGACTTCTTCTTTGATCTTGAATCCTCCCTTGGTGTCTTATCCTTCGATTTTCTATCGTGGAGATAGGGTCTGGCTCCCTCAGAGGCCACCTTGACAGAGATTGGGACCTGTCTGAGGGGGATTCTGGGGAGCTAAACCCTAAGTTCAGGGAAAAAGCCGGATGGCATCAAAAAACCCTGTTGTCTCGTTCCAATGTTGGTAAGGACTGCTGTCAAGGATTGTCCACAAAAGGACAAAAGAGTATGTCCAGGATGTTAAGCCAATGAACTCTGAGGTGCAAGTCTTGAAGTGTTCGAAGGGTCTGAAGAGTATACTGTAGGCTGAATCCAAGAGCTAGGTCTGAACACTTGGAAATGACGGCCGAGAGTCAGCTGCGAAGTACGAGAACGAGGGGTGTTTAGAAAAACAGCAGAGACGGTACGAAGTACCGCGGGAGGAACAGAGCACAGAAAGTAAGGAAGAATAGATTAGGAACCACTTACCAGAGATAGATAGATCCCACGAAGCTAACAGAACGAAAACACGGAGAGCCGTTGAAGAACACGGGACCGGAGGAGCGGAACCAAAAGTAGGAAATGGCGAAGCCGCCGGTAAGGAAATCACAGCGAAGCAAGAGGGTGAGAAAGTAGCGAGTGGCGCTGAACAAGAAAAAAGGAAGCAGGAAACTTAAGGAAAGATATGGCGGAAAGCGGGGCAGGGGGTAGCTACAGACGGCTGTAGAAAAGCACTTTAGAAGGGCTAAGGAGAGCTGCTAACACTAGGATAGCTGCAGAGCGTACAGTAACAATGAGCAGATACAACGCACCGGTTGGAGGGCGGGGCTTAGTCTTATACTCATGGCGGCCATGTTAGGTGAGGCCTAGACCGCTTGGATGGGGAAAACAGCAGCGTGTTTCCAAGCATACCAGAGTTTCCTTGGTCGAATCCTGACAGTATAACCCCTTCCCCTCCGGAGACACCCCGGTTTCCCTTGGTGTCACATATGGAAGCGTTGCAATAACTTAGGAGCGTGAATGTGGTGCCTGGGTTCCCATGTTCTTTCTTCTGTTGAATATCCCTTCCAGCGGACCAAGTACTGGACTCTGCCTCTACGATAGCGAGAATCTACCAGGTACTCAACTTCATACTCCTGTGGATCCTGATCAACATGAGTCTTTGTCTTCTGTGTTCTCCGTTGATATGGATCCTCCTTACATTCCTTGAGTAACGAGGTATGAAATACCGGATAGCTTAAAAGCCACAGGGTTAACCTTGGCTAGGATTGGAAATGGGCCCAGAAGACAATGGGGTTCCGTCTACCCCTTCCACTGGAATCTGCCTTTCCTTCTGTTGTACAGGTACTTGATTCTCTCTGGCCCAATTGATGTCCATAAAGTTGCCGGCCGCCCCACAGTCTAACATGGCTAGCCCCTCCAAGGGCTTAGTACTTGTAATCCACAATTTGACATGAAAAACCATCAGACTGTTATTCTCCTTTACTTCGATGTGTCTGGTGAGATAGCAAGGTTGGTAGCTCTTTCCCCTGACACCTCCCTTGCATAGGATCGGGGGTTGTAGTTTTCCTTCCGTCGTGGGGGTACCTCTGGACAGTCTCTGAGTAAATGTTTGGAGGAGCCACAATACATACAAAGACCTGAGTCTGTGCGCCTCTTACGTTCAGTAGGTGTTGAGGGTCCACGAGTGGCTCCTATCTGCATAGGTTCTTCCGTACTTTGAGGTTCTCTTAAAGGTGAGGGAGCAGGGTTAGGAGATGAAGAGAATAATCGGGGTCTCCATCTCTCCTGTCGGCGTTCAGATAGTCGGTATTCGATCTGTAAGGACAGTGTCATAAGGTCTTGAAAAGAAGTGGTCTTGCCACTCGAGCCAGTTCGTCCTTTATGGCGTTGTGTAGTCCTCTTCTGAAGATGGTCTGTTTTGCTGAATCCGGCTAGTCAGCCTTAGCTGCCAATCTCAGAAAGCGGGAGATATAAGTCTGAATATCCGTGGTTCCTTGTTTGACATCCAGAATTGCTTCCAGTGATGTATACAGGACTTCGGATGATCGAATCTCCCCTTGAACAGTTCCACAAATCTGTCGTAATCATTAAGCGTTGGATCATTGTTCGAGACCAGAGTGGTTGCCCAAGCTAGGGCATTACCTGTTAGGTTTGCTATAAGAAAACCCACCTTTGATCTGGAGGTCTCATATGCATGGGGTCTAAAGGCAAAGTAGACCTGGCATGCGTCCAAAAGATCCTTAAGACCTCCTGTATAGCCATCGTATTTCCCAAATGACAAGGGCATGGGTGGTAGATCCCCCTAATCATCTCGGTGTAGCACTACCTGTTGGCGCAGTGCAGCGTTTTCTGTTTTAAGTGATTGCACCTCCATGGTGAGGCCCTGCAGGGCAGATACTAGTTCTTGGTATTGTTCTAGAGATGCCATCTGTTTGGTCGGGCGTTGTATTCTGTCAGAACTAGCCCTGTCCAACCCCCTGCTCCTCACCTGAACCTTCTGATTCGTTGTCCTTGGAAGAGGAAGGTGACTTCTTCTTTGATCTTGAATCCTCCCTTGGTGTCTTATCCTTCGATTTTCTATCTTGGAGCTAGGGTCTGGCTCCCACAGAGGCCACCTTGACAGAGATTGGGACCTGTCTGAGGGGGATTCCGGGGAGCCAAACCCCAAGTTCAGGGAAAAAGCCGGATGGTGTCAAAAAACCCTGTTGTCTCGTTCCAATGTTGGTAAGGTCTGGCAATCAAGGATTTATCCACAAAAGGACAAACGAGTATGTCCAGGATGTTAAGCCAATGAACTCTGAGGTGCAGGTCTTGAAGTGTTCGAAGGGTCTGAAGAGTATACTCTAGGCTGAATCCAAGAGCTAGGTCTGAACACTTGGAAATGACGGCCGAGAGTCAGCCGCGAAGTACGAGAAGGAGGGGTGTTTAGAAAAACAGCAGAGACGGTACGAAGTACCGCGGGAGGAACAGAGCACAGAAAGTAAGCAAGAATAGATTTGGAACCACTTACCAGAGATAGATAGATCCCACGAAGCTAACAGAATGAAAAAACGGAGAGCCGTTGAAGAACACAGGACCGGAGGAGCGGAACCGAAAGTTGGAAATGGCGAAGCCGCCGGTAAGGAAATCACAGCGAAGCAAGAGGGTGAAAAGTAGCGAGTGGCGCTGAACAAGAAAAAAGGAAGCAGGAAACTTAAGGAAGGATACGGCGGAGTGCTGGGCAAGGGGTAGCTACAGACGGCTGTAGATAAGCACTTTAGAAGGGCTAAGGAGAGTTGCTAACACTAGGATAGCTGCGGAGCGTACAGTATCAATGAGCAGATACAACGCACCGGTTAGAGGGCGGGGCTTAGTCTTATACTCATGGCAACCATGTTAGGTGAGGACTAGACCGCTTGAATGGGGAAAACAGCAGTGTGTTTCCAAGCATGCCAGATTTTCCATGGTCGAATCCTGACAATTGGTGAGTGTAATGGGCCTATATGAATCACACATGGTCGGGTCCTTCCCCGGCTTAGGCAGAAGAACTGTTGCCGAGGCTCCCATGGATGGACCGACCCTCCCGGAAGTCATGAATCAGTTAAACAACCCTACGTAGGGGGGAACTAACATACTACTGAAGCTTTTATAAAAGGGGGCCGAAAAGCCATCCGACCCGGGGCCTTGTTCTTTAATGATTTTTTAGCCCATTCCACTTCTCCCGCTGTTATTGGTGCATCAAGGCCTTCTTGGTCCTCCTGCGTTAGTCTAGGCAACTGTGCCTCCCCCAAATATAAGGCCTGAGCCACCTCCAATGGGAGCTCCCCTTAAATACAGCCGAAAAGTGAGCCTCCAAGACTCCCAATTTAATGGCTTTGTCCCACTGCAGCTTCCTTTCCCCATCCCTCCGGGGCTG
The DNA here is from genome assembly GCF_040938575.1 of Ambystoma mexicanum. Taxonomy (NCBI): domain Eukaryota; kingdom Metazoa; phylum Chordata; class Amphibia; order Caudata; family Ambystomatidae; genus Ambystoma; species Ambystoma mexicanum. The sequence continues at coordinate 1,441,546,852 of NC_090932.1, forward strand.
GATCGAATTCCGGGGCTGGAGTTTATGCAATTTGGCCACTAGTAGGCTTATAGCCCGATTCCCTTTTGCATAATAGTATTGCTTTGTTTTCATTATTGATTAGCCCGTTCTATCCGCCAGGTGTGCTTCTAGCAGTTTTCTCACCACCCTCAATGCTTGCAATGCTCTTCCTGACCCTGACGACTTGTGTTCCCGTTCGGCTTGGCTAACCTCCTGCTCCAGTCTCTCGCAGACCAGTCTCCTTGCTCTAGTGTAAACTGCAGTTCTACTGATTAGTTCCCCTCTTCCCATCGCTTTCATAGCGTCCCACACTATATCTTGCGAGGGGCCAGATCCTTCGTTCTCATTGAAATAGTTTACTTCCCCTATTTCCCCAGTTAGGATGGGATCCCTGAGCACCGGCTCATACAGTTTCCATCGGCGCCTGGGCCTTACAGGTCTACCCGCGACTGCCAGTGTAACGGATACGGGTGCGTGGTCAGACAATGTGCGTATACCTATGTTCGCCTCACAGGTACAACGTGCTAGGTATTAATATTAGGTCCATCTTGAGTAGCCCCCATGAACATGTGAATAGAAAGAGAAATCCCTAACATCCCTGTTAACCAACCTCCACACGTCCACAAGCCCCAATTCCTGGAGAAAAAGGCAAAACAACTGTAGAGTGTTCAAAGTCTAGTTTAGTGGGTTGGGAGTGTTTTGTCCTCCTTTGGGTTTGGGACCAGATTAGTCTCCCCCAGTAGGATCTGCCCCTCTGCGAATGATAGACCTCCCAGGAAGCCATCCTTCCCTACGTTGGGGGCATACAGGGACACCAAGGGGAATGTGCAATCCCATAATAGACCCTTGACACAGAGATATCTCCCCTGTGGATCCCAGAGAACCTTAGTTTTTGTAATTGGGGCCCCCTCCATTTCTCCCCGCCTGAGGTGAAATACTGGTGCAAAAATTCCTATTTCTCATGCGCCCCTCATCCGGGGCCAACAGGTAAGTCTCCTGCAGGAGTACAATAGACAATGGCTTATGCCTCAGTTTGCCCAGGGTTGACTTTCTCTTATTTGGGGAATTCAGACCCTGAACATTCCATGTGCACAATGCTATAGTGTCGTCCTGCCGGTTTAGTTCAGTTAAATCATCCCCCATGGACCCCTGTTTTTAGGACGCCATCCTGCCTCCCCATCTAGAGTGCCTCCTCTCTCATATCCCCATAATGCTGATGTCTGCCTCACAATCAACTTTTCAACAGTCAACAATCCCCCCGATCCCCTTCCCCCAAACCCCTAAACTTGCCCCAACTTGAGCATCTTCCAAACATTGGGTTAATCCATTGAGTACCCGACTTGGAGGGCGGAAGCGGGCTACCTCCTCCGTTGGCCTCTCTCCATCCCTCGGACTCCCTAGCCCAGCATGCCATTATATTTCCAACACTGGGGCTTTCCCCCACCTCACCGCAACCATCCCGGCCCCTCCAAAATTACCAGAACCCCAAAGGCAAACCTCCCTGGCCATAGCCCCTTCGGGTCTTCCTGGCTGGACCTCTCAAACGCTTCCCTCTACAAACCTTACGCCATTTCTGTAGAGACCCCTGCTCCCCCTCTCCTTCAGGCTCTCACCCCCACCCCCCCCCGATTACCCCCCTGGCATCCCAGGCACCACCCGGTCCGGGCTCTCTGGGTGCAGTAGACCCACCGCCGCGCACCAGCCATCGCCTTTCCTAATGGGTGAAATGCAGGGCTGTGGGGAACCCCCACTGATACAGTATCTCTTTCTTGCGCAACCATTCAGACAGAGGACGTAGGGCTTTGCGTTTCATTAGGGTTGCAGTAGCAAAGTCCTGGTCCAAGGAAAGCGACATGTTAACGAAAAATGATAGTTGGCGTGGATCTGGCTGCTGTCATTATGCTATCCTTAAGTCGAAAGAAATGGACCCGGGTCAGAACATCCGCAGGCCTGTCCTGGGTCGAAGCTCTGCGAGATCTAGTGCGGTGAGTCCTGTCCAACTCCATATCCTGATCTCCCATTGTTTTGAGAATGAAGCAAAGCAAGTCTGCTACGAACGATGGTGGCTCCTCGTCTCTCACTGTGGTAGAGATACCCCGGATGCGAATGTTGTTCCTGCGGGAACGATCCCCGCCATCCTCAAGCTTCTCCTCCATGGCTTTGCAGAGTGCCTCCAAAGACTCTAGGTGCTTGGAACATTCCTCCACCACATGATTGCTCACAGAGTGTTTCCTCCACTTCTGACACCCTGTGTTCTGCTTCAGCTACTCTCGTATCCATAGCTAGAATTTTGTGGGAGGGTTCCTCTGTACTTTTATGTATTTCCTTGCGGATTTCGGCCCGCAAGTCCTGAAGGTCTTCCTTTGTGGACATCTGCGTAAACATGGCGGGCAAGGGGTCTACGTTGTACACCTGAGCTGCCACCACCTCAGTGCGCTTGTCTCTGTCTGTGGTCTGCAGCATGGTTGAGATGTCCCCCTGTTTACCACTCTTTGGGGTCTTGGCCATAGCTGGCAACATGGGCGGGCCGGGACTCCGGCAGCTGTACTCCCACTCGGTCTGGCTCTCTTCTCAGGTAAGGTCAGGGACCCCCTTGGGTGACCCTCGATTCAGGGACATCCCAATTTCCAAAATGCAGCCTGTTTCGCCTGTGATCTGCCCTGGCACCCCCCCTCCTGCTCACTACACTCATGGGTTTACTGTGCTCCAGAGCTTGATGAAGGACACACAATCAAGAGCCCCTGTAGCCCCCACATGACACAGGCGCCCCCCTCGCTCTTCTTCCCCTCTTTGTGCTCCCGGACATCCCATTAGGCTTATTCCCTCCAGAGATTTCTCTTGCTGGGTTAATATTCTTAATATGCTGGCACTAGCAGGCTGCTGTATTGTGCGGGCTGTTACCCGCTCCTTTACACTTGCTTCATCTCCTCAGCGTGGCCCTGGGCGTCCACTACTGGGAGAGGGGGACTTCCATTTCCTCTGTCTCCTGATTTGCCTCTCTCCTACGGGGCACCAACCCGATCCACGCCGGTGCTTCTACAGTGATGCTCAGCTCCTGCGATGCTTATCTGGATGAATCGGGCCAGCAGAGCCCAGTCCGCAGCTCTGCGTCTCCAAGCGGGGGCGAGGTGTGGGATATTCCAACCCAGGCCAATGCACCCTACTACACCCCTTTGCCAATGGGGGAAAGAAAACTGCCAAAAATGGAGGCGCTAACCTCTGTGCGTGCTAAATCTGCAAAAATTGTGCATGGTTCAGATATCACAAAGAGGCTGGACAACCTTGCCACACACAGGTAAAGTTAATGTCAAAAGAAGAACTATTTGTATGAGAATGCCAGTGGGTGCTGTTACCTGTCACCTGAATCAATGCCACAGAAGTGGGATAAAATCCGAAAATGCCTTAAATGCGGGTTCTTAATCAATGACAACCTTCAAAGTGCAGTTTTGGCGCTAAATTCAGTCATTTTCCCCAGTGAATTATTGAAGGGAAAAGGGTACTGAAATCATAGATTCTCCAGGCAGTCAGAGGAATCCAGGCCTCACTGACTGACAGCTGCATCAGAAAATGTGCTGCCAAACCCAGTTTAAAAGTGTTTCTGTTTCCTGATTAAAATTACAAAATCCGCCTATTTAAAGCATGTTTGTAAAGGGCTAATTCTTTTAAATGTCCAAATCCCTTATAAACTGTGCTTATATTTTATATGTGTGAAATGAAAAGACTTTAATTTAATGGAACCCAGTCTGGAGCTAATCAACTATTTAATTCCGATCTGACAGCCCAGCCTGGGAAAGATTCACATTTAAGCTTGACACTCAACTGCTATAGGAAGGCTTAAGTGATGCTAATGGTTCCTGCATAATGACAACAAGGAGCACAATGAGACCGCATCAGACATTAGTCTCTGGCTGAGCCAGGAACAAAGGACAGGCTGAGCATTGACCTCTGCTGGGAGGGGCAGGAGCGTCCCTCTCCAGGAAGAGGACACACCTCCCTGATCAAAGGTAGCTGACAGCTGTTGTTTGTTGAAAGGAAAAAAAAAACACGCGGAACTTCTTGGTGTTTAAATCTGTATTTGTGATTAAGTTTGAAACTATTTAACTGTGCAACCTGAAGGAGTATAGGAGTATAAATCTAAAAATTGGTAAATGTTAACCTAATTTTAGGCCAATGTTTTTAAGACATTGATGAAATCTGTACCACGTAAGGAACCAAAGTTACGAAAAAAATCCTTATGGTAGCAGAACTATTAATGTTGCAAGCCTAAGATGGTATGTACATGATCCACTGAAAGCGCCCAGAGGTGTACCGAATTAGAAATTATATAATCCAAACTGTTATGATTAAAATTGATGAAATGCCATAGAATGAGAAAGACAGCTCTCACCGAGATGGGAATTGGACACCACGATAAACCATACAAAATTTGATGCATGTGTTTGATTTTAGTAGAGGGCATAATTGTAAAAATGTGTATTCATGGGAAAGCTAAATTGTGGTCAAAATCAATATGGGAGTTCCTAAATCGCATCATAAAGATGACAGCTCTGTTCAGACCACCAACCAGGACAAGGCAAGTGCCTGCGGCTACTCACAGCCATGGGGGCTTGTTTTGAAATTCTGCCCACAACATAAACTTAGGTGATGGCATTTGATATTATAAATATAGGAACTTCACAACACACAGGACAAACATAGGACACTGCTTCCAGAACCCCTCCAGATTTCCGTGCAGAGCCTTGTTCCAGAACTCTTCATCTTGTAGCTGACTCCAGACTTCTTTGAAGATCCAGATTTCTTTGCAGACTCTAGACTTTAGCATTGCTGAACTCTTGCTAGCTAGACCCAATTTCAGAACATCCAAAACTTCAAAGAATAATTTTGATTCAGCTTGGCTTGCTACCATTAAGGCTTGCCCGCTGAAACTTGACATAAAACTAACGTTATGTCCAGTGACCAGAAGGGCTCATCCAAACCCAGTCAGAGGCGCAGTCCAAAATTGACCAGAACCGCGCCGCTGATCCAATCCCTCCAGAAGTGCCCTGCTGCTGGTAGACCTGACCGATCCGATGTCCAGAACTTTGACGGTCCAGTTTTAATTACAAGTATTACTGTAAGTATTAATAGGAAGAACAGTGACCCAAAGTATATTTGCATTTTCTTATCCCATCCCATCTTTAATTGTTAGAACCTTCTTGCGCTGATTTTTCACATCTGTGTTACAAAACCATAACTCCTTAGTGATTTTGAGTAACTAAAGTAAATCCCAGAACGAAATAGAGCATCCACCACGTGAATGGTTGTGCTGGCCACATAGCTGTGAAGATTCATGTGTGACCTCCTCTTTTTCATAGTCATTAATATAATGTAATAAAATGTATCTATCATTTTTAAAACCAAATTCCTGTTCCATTTTCGTGCATATTTTGCAAAAACGCCTCTCACTAAAACCTCTATAAATTTCTTCAATTTTAAAGATAGAAATAAAATTTCAATTCTCACTGATACCTAAGACCCTTAGATACACCCACAACATCGCGGAACAGTGCATTTTTCTCCAATGTCGCATAGTAAAAGTTTGCAGCGAATTTGCAGTTTTCAAAAGTTTACACGTGTCTTTTTCCCATTTCAAAGTGCTTCTTCCATCCCATCCTGATCTAAAGTGTGTCCTGTTATTTATATTATAGCTCAGGTGTGTTAGGACCTGTTTAGTGTTGCTTTCCTCAGAATTTCTATCCATTTAAGCATTTTGCACCCTGTTGCATTATTTTACAAAGCAATTTTCATGTGTCAGTTTAAAAGTGTCATTTTCCGAAAACGGTTATCTCTCTTGTTTGGGGAGGGAAGATTGCATTTAAACTCTAGACATTGTCTTTCATAACTGAATAACTGCTGATTACTTACATCTGTGTAGGATTGCTCATTTGTATCTAAACAAAACTTGGCAGGGGGAACTATTAACCTAAACGCCATCTGTTCACAAACCAAAACTGTTCTTTTTCCTGTGTTTTCTATGCTGCATCAAGGGAATTCAATTGCTTGACTTATATTCTGAAATGTATTGTCACCGTTAGGTGATTGCTGATATATATATATAATGTGTGATTTGAATATTAAATAAATATTTACCTTTAGAAATTATCCTGATTCCTGGTTCAGTGTGATCTGGGGGGTATTTTGAGAAGGGTGTGATATACGTGGTATATCATTCAGAATATTGGACTTATAGACACAAATAAATAAGGGTTTCATTGCGCACTACATGCTAGACAAGACCTGGGTGTGTGCCTGATTGAAATCCTTTACAGGAGCAGAGGGGGGACACCTCACCCCGCCATCCGCTCCATCAACAGAGGCACCCCCCACCACACACCCACCGGCACCACGCCTTACTGCTACAACACAGAGCTGTGACCTGGCTCCCTCGCGCTCCCCTGCTTCTGCCAGCCTCGGCCGGGCTCTAAACTGCTCCGGTGGTGCTCACTGCACCCTGAGTAGCCCGCTGCTGAAGTGGCGTCGCTCCCCCCTGCGCTGGGCTCGTCCAGCCCCCGACGGGCCACCTCTGACCAGCGCCACTCTCCTTCAACCAGCATTCAGGAACTCGCACCTCACCAGCAGCGGCTCCAACCCAAGACCCTAATGAAAGCCTTTATTAGCTAAGTCATAAATGTTATTATCTCTGATGCATCACAGGTGTAATCAGTGATGTTATATGTCATGTAAACAGTAATGTCATCTGTTATGTCATTGTGGTCACAGGCTGCACAACAGGCCTCACAAAGTTAAGGTGGCTTTAGCAGAATTTCAGGGATTTTGTTGCATGTTCTCAACTTAACGTCCCTGCAACTAAAGGTTTTACCTTGAATTTCAAGGTTTTGTTATTCCATAGTTTTTTTTCTGCACCACTGGCCATGGCCTTCACCCATGCCCACTGTATATTTTAGAACACTGCCAGACTACTAGCCATGGCCTTCAGCCATAATCAGTGAATCTATATATTAAAACACTTGCAACCCATCCCTCAAAGACGTTCATCAATCAGACTGATGTTGACCTGTATTGACAGTGGTATTGTTATGTAAAATGATTACAGGCTTTGGGATCTTAGAAAAGTGAGATTAAATTATTTGCCAAGGATCACGCAATGTGGTTAAGGAGTGTGATACAAGCTGCTTGTTTTATTGATTGTCTCTTGGTGACTGTTATGATGCATTGCACAACTTTAACTAACTGCATTTAAGCAGCACAGAAAAGGGGGAAATAATGACCGGCTGCAAGAATAACATATGCCCCGGTACGTTTGCCCCCATAGCAAAAATCAAAAGCTGACACCCATGAATGTATGCACAGTAAGTGAACATATACATTAAAGTGTAATTTACAAATGAAGTGCAGTAACTGCGGCCGACCCTGCTTAGCTTCAAAGCGTGGAAGGGCCGGCCCACTCGGGCCATGTTGCTGTAAGTAGTCAAGTGGTCGTGTAACTCGTGCTCATTTATTACGCAACATGTTATGAGGGGGCTAGCACCTTCCTCGCTTTGATGCTAAACAGGGTCGGTTCCGGTTACTGCATGGATGGGAGTCCCGGATGCCTTTTTCCAGTGTATGGACTACAATTAGCCACGGCTATGTGTAGTTTTATAGTCCCGAATATTGGAAAAATGGTAGAAATGCTTTTTTGCCCCCCAGGCTCTCACCAAGTTCCCCCCTCATCTGTGCCAGCTCCCGCCACTCCCTAGATGGCCTGCCCCACGCCGCTGCCCTCTCCTATTCCCCCCACAGCACACAGTGTTTGTGTCGCAGTTTACTTTGAGATGTCAGCTATTTGCGGCTATAGCCGAGGTTACAGAAAAGCTTTGTGTTGCAAAACCAGTCCCTAGACCCCCCTCCCTAATTTCACTTGGTGTCCTCTTACCTCTCCCCCCCATCTCTAGCCTGATGCCATGTGCATAGTTTTTGAACAGCAAATGGCTTTTTACCTGCGTTTCGTTATCCAATATCCTCAGCTATAGCTGCGGCTATCTCTTGCATCGAGAAAACGAACAAGATGGCGGCTGTCACATTTAAGGTTTTGCCAATTTACGCGAGATATGGCTATTTATTCTGGAGAAGGAGGCACCCCCTTTTCCATCAAATATTTTAAAAAACCACTGGACGCAATAACCGCAAACCACACTTGGATCGCAAGTCAACGCTTCATGCCCAAGTTGTTTCGGACCTGGTCCAAATCGGTTCAGCGGTTTGGGCTGTGTGGTGGTGCAAAAATCAACCTTTTTGTCTATGGGAAAATAAATGGGGGACTAAACCGCAAATTCATTTTTTTTGGTTTATTTGCTTATAAGTTTGTTATTCTTTAACAGGCCTTTCCCAGATTTTTCAGTCTTGAGGGCCCACACATCCCTAATTGTTTTCAGAGTTTTTGCCAAACCTGTTGCACGATTCAAAGGTTGTTAGCAATTCATTCTTAGCGTGAGCTGAGAAATGTGTTGTCAAGTGGTCATTCTGTGGCTCCTGTGTTCTGACACTGCCAATTGAGCAGCCAGAAGCAGTTGAACCCAGTGCTGGGATCATCTGTCTGGACTTACCTCCTGTCTCTTCAAAAAGCAGTCTGCTTGCTGATGTCTGGTCCTTCTTTAACTTCCTGCTGTGTGGAAAAATAATAAGTGCAGCAAATTTAATACGCCGTGTGCTGATACCGACACCTTTGCACATTCATCGAGGAGTGTGTGGAGTGTCCTACGGTGTTTGGGGCTGTTTCGGGGAAGGTTCCTGTGACTCAGCGAATTCGCTATCTAGGACTGCCGGAGCTGCTGCAGTAAATTTTCTCCTTCCCACTCCTTTTTCCTCCCGGCAAGTGAGTGGCAGTCGGTGCATTTAGGGCGGTCGGTGTAGTCGTATGGATAAAATCTTCGACCTCTAGTCGCCGATGAATGTTGAACTATTCCCACTAGTCACGGTTGCTCTTTTGTGACTTCCAGGCGACACACACCTGTTAGTTTGATCTATTTCGACCCTGTGTGTGACTTATATTTGGTTTAAGGAGTGGCAAGTGGATGACGCCGCTCCAGAAAAACGTTGCCATAATAACGCATGAGGAGATTTTGGTGGCAGCGACCATGCCGTTACCACCCTCCCCACAGACTGAGCAGCCGCCCTCTCACATCAGTTCTGAAAGGTCTCCGGCTATGGAGGGTGCTCACTTAGAGCAAAATCAGAGAGTTATGGCTGTGGGAGGAGAGGGGGGGGGGTTTGATTCCAATTCCAAAGGAACTGATTACTTCTTTCTTTCTGCCAAAAGGGAAAGCTACACAATGGCTATATTTGAACCCAAGCTTGTCTGCACTACTGGCAAACAGTGTTCCTATTCCTTGAGCTGTACTCTCTATATCATCTCCTTTAACAGAGAGTATTAATAATTCTAGCTTATTTAGACACACCCCAAATATGGATCAGTGATATGGGCCAGACTTTGACTGTTCTTCTCCTCAAGTGGGTCTTCTCCCAACTCAGTCCCAAAGGGGGAGCTTGATGTGCCATTTATGAGACAGAAGGAAAACCCATCTCTGCAGGCTCAATCTTTGGTTGAAATTAACCAGGTGCTGTGTGCTCTCGTCTCACTATATGAGAGTCATAAGGTGGATTCTAAATCTAATTCTGTGCTGCTAGACACATTATTGTTTACATTTTATAATATTAAACTGCATTTAACGGCAAAAGAATTCCTGTTTAACCAAAGCACGACTAACACTATCAATCAACTCACCCGGAAAGGGGGGGGCAGCAGAGAGTAATAAAAAAAAAAAGAAATCCCAGTGCCCAGGGCCAACACACCTACTATACTGAATGGGGCTCTTCTGGCATTGACTATGACATGACAATTGGTAGAGTCAGTGTCTGATGCTGAAAGTACTTTGGAAAGTGTCATCTGTGACACTTACCCAGGCCCCCATTCAGAGGGTGAGGGACGTGGAGGTGGTGGATATTCAATATCCCCCAGAACACTTGAAAGAATCTAATAACCCTTCAGTATCGGGGTCCAGGTATGCTGGGGGGGGGGTGAGATGCGATCTCCACGGAGTAAATATGAGGGCTGCAAATATCTTGATGGATATACAAACAAGTAACAAAGTGAATACACAACCCCACCGACAGAAAATATGGTAATGGAAAGGTATCCAGAAAAATAATTTTAAAAAAACATACGGTAGTGAGTCTAAATTCACAAGCCTCTAGGTTCTTTTTGCGGAAACTGTTTCCTCTACTGAAGGCTGGCAGAAATAGAGAGTCTGGGACTTCAATTGCAGCTGTGCCGCCACCGTCAGATAAGATCTCTTCAAGTGACAGTGCTATGGTTACTGTGCCAAGTATCAATAGCCAGGAATCCTCAGTGGGGGTTAGGGGACAGCTCCCAGTAGTTTGCAATCATGGAATGTACAGCCGCATCCACCCCATTCTCTGGGGTCTCAAAATTGCCAGATTCTAACTTTTGATAGGACTAGGAAAACCCTGCTGGGCAATCGCGGGACTGGAGTGTTTCCCGGCTGTATCCATCAACACAACAGGGGTTCAATAAAGGGTGGGGTGCAATATCCGTGGGGATCACACGTCAGGGTCCCCGTAAGGACATATGAAGAAACACTGCCTGTGTAACTAAGGGTGCAGAGGTGGGCAATGTCAATATATTTGAAAGTGTTATCCCCGAAAATATGCAGGTTAGTTTAAATCGTATGAATATCCTGCACCTGCTGTCTGAGATTCATAGTTTGGTGGGTAGTACAACAACCAACATAAATAGGGTTCACTTTCCGGTAAGATACAGTGCCGAAAGATTGGTGCTGTACTTTAACTCCAGGTTGGTGGCAGACTTGGTTTTATATGAAAGAGAGTCAATTAGAAAATTTGGATTTGATCTGTCGGAATTGTCTTTGAATTTGCGGGGGGAGAAATGGTCAAGAACATGGCTCTATATCAACAGTTAAACAGTGAGATCCAAGTTTTAAGGTAAGGTCTATGAAGCATCTGATGATTGGTCTTGGCTGCTTAGAACAACGCAACATTAACTAGCAGCCAAGCCTCTGGCTGGGTGGACCCCTTTTCAATTTCTTCTTGGAATGCCCGGGGCCACTCAAGATTATTTGATAACCCATAAATTGGCCAGGAATTATGCACCCACTGGGTAGTCTGTCTACAATAGACCTGGCTACAAACCAGTCCAGTGATGGATGGCTTTGTGGTTACAGGACTCGCAGCCTGGAGTGGCGAGTGAGGACGCCCTTATGGGGGCCTCTTAACCCTGATCAGATCTTCGGACAAATTGAGGGTGGTGCAGATCAATAGTAGGTTCGTTGGAGTTCTGACCCACGTTGAACTGATGGAGGGAGGGATCTAGTCATCTACTGATCATTAACGTATACTTCCACAAGAACATACTGGGGTAGAGCATGGTTCCTAGACCAGCTTGTTGGATGTTTTAACCACTGGTGTGGTCTATAAATTGGTGAACAAGTACTTTTGGCAGGCGACCTAAACTCTGATTGTGTGACACATCCGGGGCAAAGTGATGGCTTTGGGCCGGATGGCTGTATATCATCAAAAAGACATAGAGGTTATCACTGGTTGAGGAACCTGAGAGGATTGGGTTGACATCTGCTTAATGGCAGGGTGTGGGGGGGATATTCCAGAAAATTCAACCTGGACAAACGGGCACTCATCCTCTACTATAGACTATATTTTTGTGTGGCCGATGGGCTCTTTGAGAGGTGTAGGTCACTAAGTATTCTTCCTACAGCATAGAGTAACCATGCTCAGCTGATTGCTAAGTTCGCTCTGGATTGTTTGTCTCCACAACGGAGGGAGGTAGGTCCACTCAACCTGGTCACTAAGCCGGCAGGAACCAGGGATTGGCCGTGCAAGTTCATCAGGCCGTGGCTGAAGCCCTTGTGACTACCACAATGGAATGGAAATTGTGGGTCTTTAGTGCTGCTAACTTTGAGGACTTTACCAAAATCCTAATCCTGGAACCACTACCACAGGGCGGGCGGGGTGTGGGGCGAGGGGGGGGCGCTTGAATATCCCTAAGAAGCATACTCATACTCATGCATACAACAAGGAAGTGGTCGAGAATAAGAGACTACTGTGAAAAGAATTGTGATCTCTGAGGCATGGACCGATCCTTTTCCTGGTGAAGAGATGGGCCTGGCGAAGCATTTACGTTAGGCCTATCTGAACTGGTTGAGAAATAATCGGAGTGGGAGAAGCCAAGCAGATGCCGAAGCCCTGTTCCTCACATTGAATGATTTTTTGCTTTTTGACATCACACCCATTGGCCTATGAAGGTGGTTGAATGCTTTTGTCACGGTTTATAGTCATAATACCGAAGTTCAAAATCTCGAATAAAAAAATATCGAAAAAAAAGGCCGAAAAAAAAATATCGAATTTTTTTTGACTTTTTTTTTTTTAAATGGGGGGTTCCCCCCCAACCCCCTTTTTTTCTATTTTTTTTATTTTAACCCTTTTTTTTACTTATCTGACCCAAAAAATACATATATAAAAAATAAAAAAAATTTGATATTTTTTTTCGGCCTTTTTTTTCGAGATTTTTGTTATTCGAGATTTTTTTTTCGGCCTTTTGACCGACCACCATTTGTCACCTATACTCTTACCCACTCGCACAAGGCGTATTGGCTGTGAAGTAATATCAAGAGTGGATACATTAATATACCTGGGGTTTGTGATTCAGGGTACACCCGGCCTGATTAGGTTGAAAGCTTGGGTCAGAGATCGAAAACTCGCACTTACAAATCAATTGGTGATGGTGGATAGTAGATATGGGAAATATATGCTGAAACCTGCCATCAAATATTACAAAGGGAAATTAGTTCCAAAGATCTTATACCGTCTGGACATTTACTTGCTCTCCTTATTGGAGACTCTGCCTGGGCTCGAAGCCTTGACTTGGCGCAGGGTGTTGAGGGTGCCTAATGCTGTCCCCATTGACGCCATCCGCTATGAGTTGGGAATCAAGTCCCTTGCAGGACGTGTAGAATGGAAGGTTCTATCGTTGGGGAAGGAAGGTCATGAGTTCTGGGTGATATCCTGTTTGAGGACCTTATAAGTATCCTGGAGAGGAGGAGTAGTAGTACGTGGTTGAATGACATATGACCATGGTATCACTGCTCTTTGACAGAATTATGTGAAAACCCTGAGCGAGTTAAGAAATGTCTATTCAAATTGGACTGGGTAGTACCTACAGAAAGAATGCATAGTTAATCCTTCTCTCCTTCATGTAAGGTGTGACCATAAGAAATTGGGAACCTTAGCTCAATTTATGGGAGTGTATCCTGTCAAGTGGGCTTGTGACTCATTCTTCAGATTCCTCTGGAATCTGTTTCTGACAAAAGAATTTAAAGGTAGAAGGGGCCTAATGGATGGGGAAAACCTATGCTGTCGGATTGCAAAAACAAAGCCACATTTGAAATCTTGAAGCATGTATTTATGGAATGTTTAGCCCTAAGCAACTTCAGATCTAAATATCATTGTCATTCAACCTCCACAGTAATCGCAGTGGTTACCTTCTCAAAAGCCTTAAAATTGGAGGAGGGCTGTGGAGAGTGCTGGTTATGGGATATCTGGAAGGATTGTCGGTTGAGTAATTTTAGATATGTTGTCTTTTGATATTCATGTATTCAGTATGTGGCTCATTGTAATTGATGCTTACTCATGTTTTCTTTTATTTTTTAAAACCAAAAACAGTAAAAAAAATAAAATGTTTTTAAGGTTTCCTATGGGAGTCCAACTCACCTTAACTATATATATATGATCATCTCTTAGAATAAATTAATTGGTTTTGAAGGATTTCTGTAAATAAACTGTATTTTACTCATTTTTATGCACATTTTCTTTGTAAATTTGTATTGCCTCTTTTATATTCTGTGTTGATGGAAATGTGTTCTGAATAAAAACATGGAATGTCCTTGGTTGAATAGTTTGGTTGCTCATCTTTTCCATAATTTGCTTTAAATAAAAAAAATAGGACCCTTCATAATAACTGTATTTTTATGAGTAAATCAGCTTGATGCATAACCAGTTTCTTCACTGTGATATTATGTATGTTTTATGGTGATTTTCATGTTTGTGAAGATTTCAAACCTATTTGAACTGAACTTAAAATGTATGTCCTCTGTTATTTGTTGTCCGCAGATGGCACAATCTGTTCCAGTTCTATTCTTCTGGCCCAATCCCTGCAGCATTGCATTCACTCCCAAAACTGTTCTTCCACTGACCTCTTCTATCAGGGCAATGCACACCCAATTAGAGAATGGCTTACTGTTGCCATTACTCGCTCTATCCATCAGGGCGAAGCCAGTCTATTGGATTTAACCAAGCAAATATGTTCTTTTCTGCAGGTAAGCACCTTCATTTATATACTGTTTATTTTTTAAGCAGAATGATATTATCCATTTGTTGCCTATCTTCACTAAAGTTATTTGGTAGGTACTCCAAACCCGCCTTCGAGACAGGGTGATTACTCAATCCTGTTCAGGGTAATCGTATTAGAAATGCTCTGGCTGGCTGTGGAGCCACCTTAATGAACAAGACTCTACTGTTTAAAGCCCCAGTATTGTATTGTATTGTTTATTTATTTATAGAGCACAACCGGGCCGTTGGGCAACTGAGCGCTTGATGACATCTTGTGTTACAATTACATGATTATTTACATTTCTTATGTTACAGTTACAAGGAAAGACGATTGCATAGGTATCTTAACATTTCTTATGTTACAATTATAGGCATATTTTACAGTTATAAATATCTTACATTTCTTATGTTACAAATGGAGGCTTAACTATACAGTTTCAAGCAGGCATTTTAGTATATATTACAGCTGACGATGGAAGAGGGTTGTATAAGGATGTCAAAGGGGGATAGGGGAGGAGTCTAGGAGAACTGAGGTGAAAAGCAAGGGTGTCAGCAGTCATTGGCTTGTCATAGTAGAAGAGGTGTTAGCAGTCGTTAGTTTGTAGCCAGAGTTTGACATTGGTTTTAAACAAGTGAAAGGAGGGAATGGCTCTAAGTGGGTCTGGGATAGAATTCCACAGATTAGCAGCCATTACTGGGAAGCTTGACCCTCCAGTTCTTTTCTGGTTGAAATGAGGGATTCTGATACTATTAGCTTGAGCCTTTCTAATAGGGCGGCCTGATGTGAACCTAGTAAATTTCTCAATGAGGTATGCAGGTGCTTTGTTGTTAAGACAGTTGTGTGTGATGTTCAGAGATTTAAGTTTGATACGGTCATTGATAGATAGCCAATTGATATTTCTTCTTTGGTCAGAAATGTGGAGACCTTTAGGGATACCTAGTGCTGTCCTAAGGGCATTATTTTGCAAGGTTTGAAGTTTGAGTGTTGAGTTAGCTAGTGCCTCGATGGAGTGCATTGCAATAATCAAGTTTTGATAGAATAAGGGCTCGTGCTATGGTAATACAGCTGTCTGTAGACAGAAAAGGTTTGCGAGCGTGAATTATCTTGCAGGTGTAGCTAGTTGCTGAAGCTGTAGCATTAACTTGATTGTTAAGGGTGAGAGCTGAATCTAGGTAAAAACCTAGCGTTTTGACTTAATTTGCTACTTTAATTTTGATGCCATCAATAGCAATAGTTTTGTATAGGTGGGGGAGTTTAAGTTTGCTAGCAGGGCCAATGATAAGTAACTAGGTTTTATCGTCATTAAGACATAAACCGTGAGTGGCCATCCAAGTTTGAATAATTTGGTACATTTTGTTTGTGTGCAGTGTCTTTGTCGTAGTCTCCTTGGATTGGGATGAGGATCTGGGTGTCATCAGCATAGTTAGTATATGAGACACCCAGTTTGTCCAGGATATCAAAGAGGGGTTTGTAAAAATATTATACAAAGTAGGGGAGACACATGCCCCTTGAGGGACACCACAAGTGATAGGGACTGGGTCAGCG
Organism: Ambystoma mexicanum; assembly: GCF_040938575.1. NCBI lineage: Eukaryota > Metazoa > Chordata > Amphibia > Caudata > Ambystomatidae > Ambystoma > Ambystoma mexicanum. The sequence continues at coordinate 1,441,562,816 of NC_090932.1, forward strand.
ACTGAGATGGGCGCAAAGACTCTAATGGTTCTATTGTCTAGGAAAGAATGTATTGATGCCGTGGCCTTGGTGGAGAAGCTGGCAGCTGATTTAAGGTGATTGCACAGTACTTTGTGATCTACCTAGTCAGAAGCGGCTGATAGATCTAGGAGAGGTAGAATGGATGTATTTCCATTGTCTTTGCGCTCATCTAGTTGGCTTTGAGATCGAGAAGGACTGTCTCAGTACCATTTCTTGGTCTAAAACCGGATTGTCTAGTGCCCAGTAAATTGTTAATCTCCAGGTAGGATTGAATCTGTAAGTAGGCAGCTTTGTCTAAGATTTTGAGGAATGTAACTGTCATAACGGGTCTGTAGTTTGTAGGGACATTAGGTTTTAAGTTTTTATTTTTTAGGCGGGGTAGTATCCGTGCATCTTTGAGGTTGGTGGGCACCGAGCATGATTTGAATGATGAGTTAATAAAGGTGGTGACGAAGGGGGCTAGTTCATGAACAGCTTCCTTGATAATAGTGGCTGGAAATGAGTCGTCAAAGCATCTCGAGGGTTTAAGAGATGTAATGATATTCTTGGCTTCTTCGATAGAGATAGCTCTGAAGTTGAATTGATTTTGAGGTTTAGTTTGGTTAATAACGAGTTCCTGTAGGATGGCTTCTTGTGTGGAAAGCGCAATGTTAAGGAGGGAGGATCGTTTGGCCAAAATGTTGTCTTGTAACATCGTGATTTTATTGCATAAAGCATTTTGAATGTTAGTACACCATATTTTATCTTAAGTACACAAGTCTAGAGGTGTGATGGGGGATTCCAATTCTCTGAGGATAGTGAAGATTTCCCTAGTGTTAGAATTAGCTTTTTTAATTCTGTCATTAAAGGACTCTTTTTTTCATTTGTTTTTTTTTTGCTTGAATGATTTGTTGCTTGTAGTTATTAGTGAGGGTCGTGAAGATGTTTTTGTTATGAGGGGAGTTTATTTTTCCAGTGGTCTTCGGCTTGTCATTTTTCTTTACGCATGGATTTTAAGCTTGGCGTAAACCAAGTGTTAAGATGGGCAAGAGGTTTAGATTTACTTAGTTTCAGTGGAGCAATGGTGTCAAAGGCAGCATTGATAGTGGTGTTGTACAGGTCAAACAAATCAGTAAGGTTGTTGATAAGATTGGCATGATTGGTGATGGGCTGAATCAGAGGTAGGAGATTAGTGACTGTTATGTTCTTTTTACAGCGTGTGAAGGCTGGAGGTGCCTGAGGTTTAGATGTTTTAGGTTGCGGTAAGTCTGAAATGGTCAGCAAGATATGGTGATGGTCAGTCCATACGCAAGGTTCAATAGCTGTTATGATTGAGGTGCAGTTGAAATCTGTAACCCAGTCCAGAGTGCGAACTTTGATATGTGTAGGGCCTATATTTCCGATAGTGAGGCCTGCTTCCAGTATAGTGTTAGCAAGGATTGAGGCTTTGGAATCTTTAGGGTCATTATAGCCTAAGTTAAAGTCACCCAGTAGGATGTTTTGTGTCCCTGGTTTGGTGTTGGTGTTAAGAAGAGTGGTTATGTCTTCTTCAAAGGAACCTAGTGGGTCTGGAGGTCTGTAAATAAGGTGTACAGTGATAGTGCGTGAGGCAGCGATACCTAGTTTGAGGGAGAGTAGTTCTGCTGAGGGCATGGACATATGGTCAATTTGTTTGATGGTTAGGTCGGCTCTGCAAATGAATGCTATGCCGCCACCTTTGGAGGATGGTATAGTGAGGAGGGATGGCGAGCATTAGGGCTGGACCTGCTGCTTTATGCAATCATGTTTCCGTCACTGCTAGGAAGTCAAGCTGATTGCAAGTTCTGATGTCTGCAATTTCAGAGGCATTGGCTATCAGTGATCTGAGGCCTCCCTGGAGGTTGTGTGTTCCTTTCATAGACGCGCTAGTAAGGTCAACGTTGTTATTCTTGGTCTCAGATACTTTGGTATAACGTTTCTGAGCCACGTTGGGTTTACTTTTAGGGTGGTGGTGCGGAGCCCGTGTAGGTTCTGTCTTAGAGTGACCTAGCGTAGGGTAGGCTCTTGGTTGAATAGGTGTTCTGGAACCTAGTCTAAGGTTTCTTAAGGTAGTAGTGCAGATCTGACTCTGTTAAGTAGACTCTAATGTGTCATAGGTAGGCGGCTGGGTATACGATTTAATAGATAGTTCCCAAGCTTTCAGGAGTCTGTAGTGAATGGCTGCCATTGCAGTTAGGGCAGTGAATGTGGTAAGAATGACTAAGGATTGCGTAGGCAGATTAAACACAGATGAAGTCATAACCAGGCTGGTATAGGAGGATGCCTAAAGATGGCAGATGTGGAAGTATAGGAATAACTAGGTAATGGCATACAAGGAGGAAACTGGCTATTGCTAGGTATCAGGAGGAGGTGGCAGACTCAACTAGTACAATAAGCACATCAAGCAGCATTAGGCTAAGCTAGTGCAGTGGGGTGTAACCAGTGAACAAGGGGCCAGACTATTACAGTGCAGCATAGGGTCAGGCTAACACATTAGAACAGATTAGGGGGCAAACAAAAAGCATTGGGCCAAACTAGTACAGTGCAGCATAGGGTCAGGCTAACACATTAGAACACATTGGGGGGCAACCAAAAAGCATTGGGCCAAACTAGTACAGTGCAGCATAGGGTCAGGCTAACACATTAGAACACATTGAGGGGCAACCAAAAAGCATGGGGCCATACTAGTACAGTGCAGCATAGGGTCAGGCTAACACATTACAACACATTGGGGGGCAACCAGAAATGCATGGGGCCAAACTAGTACAGTGCAGCATAGGGACAGACTAACACATTAGAACACATTGGGGGGCAACCACAAGACATAGGGTCAAACTAGTGCAGAGCCGCAACAGTATAAAATACAGATTGTACCTGCAACATTTTGCTAGAGGGCAAAGGCCACTGTAAAGGTATGTAACAAATAAGCTAAGGCATTATTATAAGCTCAGTAAACATATGTAATTTACAGGTTGTTGTACATATGAAAAGAGCCGAGTGTGATTCGAAAATAATGTTCAGTACTAGCTCGCAGGCGCTGCATGCGCTGGTGAGATTGTCAGGTGGGCGGCAAGAAAGGTAAGTTCAGTGTTTCAAAGAGTACATATGCTGTAGTGCTTACCAAAGCAGCGTGTCCGTTGCAGCAGTGAGCGGATGATAGTTCGAGAGAGGCGAGGGATCTTGCTAGTATCAAGATTTAGTAAGGGGGGAGGGGCACGAGGAACGGTAAGGGGGAGCTCAAGGGATTGTGGCCCTGGGCTCGGAAAGGCTCCAGACAGGCTCACGACAGGAAGCACTGCCTTAGAAGTGAGCCTTTGAATGTGGGCCGGATGTAGGAGTACTGAGGGTAATCCAAAAGATGCTAAGATATGAACACAGCGACGTAGGGCTAGCAAGTCACAGATAATGTTATGAGGCTGAGGATCCAAATCCACCTTGATGGCAGGCGCGTATGTTGGCCTGGGGCGTCCTCTAAATTACACGTGTTGCGTGTACTAATATAGGCAACAGCGCGAGAGAAATAATTAGTAAGTACAATAATATTCCCTTTGCATATTGCAGTCTATGATAGGTAGATACTTAGAAGGTACAGATCAGCACGTTTAAGGGTATGGCACTCAGATAATGTTTTAAGCATTCATACGACCGTTAACACTTGGCAGCATGTGACTAGTCGATATTATGGTACATACAATGATCGAAGTAAAATGCTCAAAGCCCCGGTCACAGGTGGCAACATAGCAATTAAACCAACAAGGCAGCATTCATCATAATGCACATTTGGTTGCATATGAAGGTACAAACTGTGCTAGGTAGAGATTGTCATTGCAAGTAGCTGGATATGCGGTAGAGAAGCAGGGTTTATCTCAAGACAGATGGTACAGTTCTTCGTGGGTTAAATAAAGAGTCAACGGCAATAATAGAGATTATTTGCATAAACAGAGCATTCACTGACTTACTAGCATTGGCCGTCAGTACAGAACACAAGAGGCGAGCATGTTATGTATCGCCAGCGTATTTAGACGGAGTAAGTTGTGGTGATTTACCATGTGTTGATGTCAATACAGACAGTCTTTGTAATGAAATGAATGTATAAGCAATGTCTAGTTGTACTAGGATAAAGTACGGCCACGTCCCACGGCCCTCCCGGCTCTGACAGGCTCGGGACAGGAAGAGAGCCTTTGTGAGTGTGCCTTGGTGAGGTGGGCCGGCATACATTATTGGAACAAAATGAAGAGCAGCACAGCCAATCCGGTGTCAGCCTGTGATAGATGAAGTAGTTTACATTTTATTGGTTGGTGAGTCTAGTATTGTATTATGGTTAAAACTGTTGATCATCATTAATCTACAAGGAGGTGAAAGTGTAAGATAACACTTGTTCGGTCCTTTTGCTTAACATAAATAGCACAATGGATGACGATCCAACCTTGTTTGTTAGTCTTCTGTGTGTCAACACCACCCGAACGTATAAGAACCCAGACTTGTTCTTTACTTCAGTATCTCTGAATGTTATCAGGATGTGCCCTTTAGGAAATGGGAATGCCAGTATTAAAGTATCTTAACCAGTAACAATATAATATTGAACACTCAACATAGTTATCCATTATTTACCCAACTGCTTGCTGCTTTGTCAGTACTTGCTGAGATAGACTTTTTGAGTGACTGAAGAGGAGCACAAGCTGCCCTAGAATTAAAAGGTGGTAAAGCACAAAGGCAAGTGGACCTATGGATTAGGGTTGGGCTATAGCCACTTAGCTACTCAAAGGATATCTGTAGCCTTCAGCAGCTGTATTCACCTGTATAATCATTTTTTCTTGCTAGCTTGGCATTGTAGGTATCAAGCAACAGGGCGTATATCAGTATATGGGTAAGCAAGATGGTATACAGAATCAGACTACAGGGCACCTATCCACCTGGGGTTGAGATGATGACCAACGGTGAACCTACATGGATTTACATTTTTGTTTGCTTGTTATGTGCTTATACAGCGAGTACATATTGTTTCAAAGTGCCCTGAATACCAGATTTCTTCCTCCCGTTGCACTGAGTTCAAAGGCTAGGTAACCTGCATGGACGGCACGAGGCGTGTCATAAACACAAATGCGCAAGGACCTGCTCCAGTGATAACGGGGCAAAGCTGAAGGAACGAATAGGGAGGATATGTCCAGCAAGAGAATAAACAGAAGAGCAGTACTCGTAGTGTAGCTGTTAGTAGATTGAAATCAAGGAATCGCCATCCAAGGCAAATCTGAAAACGGGCAGAAGTAAAGAAACAGCAGTTGGCAGTAGTCAAAACACAATCTAAAAGAGAAGTCCAGCAAACAGGCAGAGATCAAGAACTCCTAGCATGGAGAGACTAAGCATGAGAAAATGGCAAAGGACAGGTGGGAAAGAAAAAGGAAATACCGGATTCTAGAGGGGATCGGGAAATAACGGGAATCAGAGGCAACACAGAATGGGAAGTCGAGCACGTAAACCTACTCATTGAGGAGGTCTGCGTCCTGTGTCCTCTTATGCTGCGAGCAAAGTTCGTAGTGTGTGGAGCTTATAGCAGTGCACAGGGCGTACCACATTGCCAGCTGACCAGCGTGGCACTGAAACGTACTCAAGGCACGCAGGGACATGTAGTACTGCTGTGTGCTGAGCCTCCACGGTAGAGTGCTGTGCCACCTCCACCCGGAAATCCTGACAGGACAAAACACTTGGTCCAATTGTTTTGCCTTCAGGCTTCAACTTGCACAGACAATACGTTCCCAAATGGTGGCGATGGCAAGGAGACTACCAAGCAGATGTTGAAGACCAAACTTGATGTGGTGGACGGCAAAGTCTGAAAACTATCCATAGGATACAAATCTAGGAGACGTTCCTAAATGTTTTCTTTAGTATTAACATGAGACTTCAAAGCAAAGCTACTTTTAATATCGTTTGATTGAGAACATTTGTTCAGAGCTAAAGTGGACAAATCACTAAAAAAACATGAATCGTAGAATAACAGTTTACTCCTTTAACATGCCAATTTCTTCTACGATACTGCAATTTATGAAGCTTTGGACTTGTGTATTAACTACTCAGATGGGACCGCAGCAACACTTCCTTAGTTTGAGCAAGGCGGAGGCCAGGGCACAAGCTCAAGAAAGGCGGGTTCCATGGCCCTTCTTTGACATCCAACTATCTAGCACATTTATTTTCAAAAAAGATGCATTCAGAATGGCAGCATTAATTCAAACTATTCAGGACAATGATTGACTCGTCTTACATGACCTGCAACATGCTTATTATCATATTAATATATATATATAATACTAAACACACTTATTTTGTATTGTGTTGAGATGGAAAACAATGCTGTCAAATGTGTACTTTAGTGATCACCATCAAAGCTATAGTAAATTGGATAAGATATTATTCCACTTTGCTCAAGGATGCACATTATAGGGGTCTAACCTAACTGGAAAGTGCTAGGCCTATATAGGTCCTACAAAGGAGCGAGGAAATGTATTAGAACAACATAAGAAATTACCACAAAAGGCCAACAGCATAAGTGACATTACAATTACAGTACTGTGCCTGAATGGTACCCTTCCCTTTATAAACCAGTAGACACACCAAATCTAGTGGTTACTGTAAAACTGTTAACTTCTACAATACAGAGGCAAATGCAGTGATCTATTATATTAAAGTCTATAATAAACCACTGGTACATTCTAAAACTATAGTCTGTTCTAAAAACTTTGGAGCCCTTTAGGGCGACCAGGAAAATGTCTGTTCAGGTAAGTGGTTTGCAAAGTGGGCAGCAGTTAAGCAGCAGACCGCTTGTTTCTCGTGTGTGTGAATAACTTCCTAGTGCTAACGTTTACAATCCTTCAACGGCGAGGAAATGAGGTCTATATTGCTTCAAGATCTGAGCGGACGCTGTGTCGAGCAGACGTGCTCCACCCCTGTGTTTTCATTCTTAACCACGTTCGCACTGCGAAGGGGTTTGCAAAGTGGGCAGCAGTTAAACAGTTAACATTACGGTAACAGCAAGAAATATCAAAATATCGTCTTACTCAGCTTATTTGGCATGAAGCAGCAAAGCAGACAACGCCAAGAAGCCAAAGGTGTAAGTACTTGTCACGCTTGTGGCTTAACTGTACACTAAACAGCTAGGCTTATTGGGTGCCAGGGGGAGACGGGGGGGGGGGGCTATCCCCTTGATCCCCGCGGTGGTCCCAGGTTATGGTCTTGGCATCTATTAAGTCTATTTACAGAGCACAATCCCGGCTACCGGCAGTGTGCATGACTTGCAGGACGTGAACGCAAAGTTTAATTAGTCACTTCGCGGTTTGACTGCACACCAGATTGGATTTCAATATGTCGAAAGTAGAATTGAGACCAGGGAAGGACGGAATAGAGGTGGTAGAAGTGGACTATACTACACCTCCCTCACTTGCGGAGACTGGAACATGCCGGGAGAAGGGACCCAGCAATGGGCTGAATTATGATCGAGCAACAGAGCCCAGGAATGGGTCCTCAGCGTAGGGGGCCTGCCCTATTGATATTGGGGTAGAAATAGGCCGTTCAAGAGTGTCGTCGGTTAACCTTCTACAAATGGAGAAGGAAAATAACCCACTCAACTTGATAACATCTTCAAATCACCAAATGGAAGTCGCCAGTGAGAAGGGGGAGCAGACCATTGATACGGTGGAATCTCAAGCCCTAGAAGGTCTACCAAAAACAGTTGGAACTTCCAAAACCTTAGGGGAAGATTCGATAAACAAGGCACCCTTCCGGATGAGTCGAAGAATAAAAGCAAAATGTGCAACCCATCTGTGATGTCCTCTCAAAGAGAGTTGGAGATATCCTCATCGGATGAGGACCGTATGGGGACCTTCTAATGGACATGGCAATGGACATGGCAGCCGCGCAAATGGAAGAACAGACGACAAACCACCGGTAGACGCTGCCCCGATAGCGACTCTCACATTAACACTGACCCCCTATATGAAATTGCACAAGGCATTAAATGAACAAATCAGGGACCAATCAACATTGCTGCCGATGCTTCACTCTAAGATGGTGTTCTTGGAGGGTTTTGTTACAGCTGTCCAGAGTAATCTCGATAAAAACACGGAACAGATTACAGGAATTTTACACAGTATAATTCATCCGATAATCCAGGATAAAAATAAGAGACGAGCGGATTTGGACAAACGGAGAGGGTTCCATCTCTTTATATCAAAAATGTTATAGTGAAACACACACATATTGAGTATTTTATAACGAAGGCCTGTATACCAAATGCATTTTTTTTGGGGAGGGGTGCCCAAACCCTTAAAAACCCACCCTGAACATTTCCCAAAATAATGTAAACCTTTACCCCACCCAAAAATACATTTGGTATACAGGTTTTCGTTATAAAGTGCTCATTATATATGTGTTTCACTATAAGATGTTCGATATAAACAATGCATGCCAACAGGGAGATGCTGATACAAGACCAGGTGAAGTCATAGGGAACAGCGTGTGTTTAGTAACGCCAGAAAAAGATCTGATGGAGAAGGGGGGCAAATTGAGACTAAAGGATTCAAGGGGCAAGATGCTGCCGGCCATTGATCCTACAGACATCAGGAAGGTCTCACAATATGAGAGTCATGAAATCCAACCACATGAGGGGGGATTCGACTCCAATGGAAGAAAGTGTAGTAGATGCCGCACCTATGGTTCAGATAAAAAGAAAAGAAGTGTGGCTGTTGGAAGGAGATAAGGATACAGATATAAGAGCTCAAAAGAAGAAATATGAGATTTTCTAAATTGAGAGAGGGTGTGAAAAAAGCTCAAACACCTCAAACGAAAAGAGAGCTTTTAAAAGGCAATCTGACCAAGCAGAAGAAACAACAAAAAACAAATATAATGCCGCCTAAAACTAGGCAGCCCCCAAGAGTACAAAGGACAAGACCATTAATAAGAAATGTAAGCCCACCTGATAGTGGAGGTTTACAACCAGAGGAAAGTTCTGTTGAAGCCTGACACACAGTAGAATTTAGTGAAGTGACCCTGGTAGGGGACCGGGAGGAAAGTTCATTTACTTTCAAACATTTGACAGAGGACACAAATGAGGATGATGAGATGGAGGATCTTATTAACCTCTCCACCTACACTATTACAAAGGGTGAAGAAAGTAAGCCGGTAGGAGATCCAGGGAGACCGTAAACTCCTAACTTGGTGGATTCACAGGACGACCATAGTATGTCGGAAGAACAAACAAATGAAGAAGGTGATCAAATGCAAGCCCTAGTATCAGGCCTTGAAAAGAGAAAAGTCAAAAGAAGAATTGTCCAAATTGAATGTCATTCAGAAATGCCAGAAAGAAAAAGAAGGCAGCTGCAGTCAGTTACGGAGGAGGAATTAGAGGATCAAACCACTAAATTCTACCCAGTAAAATCGATGAGGGGAGTAAGAAGCAAAAACTGCCCTTTCCGAACCTTAGAGCAGAAAAGGGCAAACGTAAAAAGTCCACCAAGCGATCTGAAGGGCCCAACTCAATCATTGGATAACAGGGGGTAGCAGGAATCAAGAATGGGGCAGAGGGGAGGCAGAGACAAAGATAACACCGCTTACTGATTACACCTCCAAAGAATCCTATTAATAAATGACGACCTGATATTAAATAGGGAGAATATACTCCGCTTATTACATTGCATACAGGCTTTCAAGGACATAGAATCCTGAGACTTCCATTTGATTGAATTCCCAGAAGAGGAGAGACTGGACACAGTAGTGGTGTATGTATCAACTCTGGGGACAAACATTCTATTGCTGCAAGAGGGAGGGGGACTATTGCTGTGTGGATTTGTCTTATCCAATTATGATGCTAGGGTTAAGAGCGCCAAAAAACTTAAGGGGATATAGATTGATACTTTCCCAAAAAGAAAATGCAAGTATGGCTGAGCAAAACATAATACAACCACCAACAAGCCACCATAATGGAGATCAGAGAAGCCAAGGACAGTAGGCCCTCAAACACCAAAAAAAAGAATTTATCGCATTACAGTTGATCACAAATGGCAACCAAAGCAGAGACCCCAGTGTAAGGACAACACGAGGCTGGGAAGAAAAGAGACCTGTGAATGGCCGGGGCGCTAGCTGCTGAGTATACCTCAGCATAGCTCAGAAATTCTTTGGCAGACACACATGGGGAAGGCCACCATAGGGATATTTCTTTAGGATCCTGGAATACGAGAGGCTTTGCCCACCTTTTTGGTAGAGGTGACCTAAACTTTGAGGAACATGATATAGTGTGTCTGCAAGAGACCTGGTTGTGGGTCAAACCGCTACTGGATGGTTACACAGTCTTTATAAACCTGGCAACCAAGGGCTCAACCGGCCCCCCGCAGTGGGGCTTCTTTTGGCTTTGAAAATTAATTTAAATCTAAATGTAATTTTCGTAAAAATGTCCATCACCTTTAATTCAGGCGATGTTAGTTTCTACAGTACCATGGGAGTGCAAAAATAAGAGGCTACTCCTCATATTAAATGTATACTGGAACATTGCATTGGTGGCAGCTAAGGGTTTTGTAAGATCTGTTCTCAACTTGATCGAGGAGGCAACGGGGACATGTGATAACTTGGAGATTCTAATATGTGGAGATCTCAAAATCCATTGTTTCGATGACAGTTCAAGGTTGATAACGGAATCCTCCAACAATTCATCCCCAAAAGAACCTAGACATCTTGCCTGGAGGGTCGATCTAGATGAATGAAAAGTTCACATTGCAAATGGTCACATTGAAGGAGATATCCCCGCTCCTTCTACCTGGATGAGAGGCAAAGAAAAGAAAATACTTGATTACATATTTGCATCAGAAACCATACACACGAACTTGATGAACTTGCAGGTACGGATGACGAATTCTAGTGACCACAGCATTTTAAGTGTGACAATCAAGGGATGGTTAGGGATGAATATAATGAAGGTGCAGGACAATCTCTTAGTTGAAACAGGAAGAAACAGGCTTAAAATTCACCCCCAACCCCTTTTCCCCCAGGGAGGCAGGCAGCAGGACGGGCCAAAATGTGGGCACTCCTTAGGACAGCAAAATCTTATGGCGTTCAAAGAAATTGGAGGGGAAGGTCAGTCAACCTCTTTTTTCTAAGCAGCACGCCTTTGATGGATGGTAGCCTCCAAGAAGAAAGCCCTGAAAAGGTGTATAAGAGCATGTCGAAATGAAGATCCATTAGAAATAATCACTGTAAGAAGATTAAAACAGCGCTATAAAAACTGCCTTAAAGGACAGAAGTGGATGGTGCACCAACGGAATGCGGAAATTATGCTAAACATAGTGTCAACTAAAAACACTTCAGAAATGTGGAGGGTGTTTACTAATATGACCGCCCACAGGCTTCACTGATAACGAATCCAGTGCTGGTAGGAGTTTGGATGCCTCACTTCAGTGCCCTGTTTTCAACAGACCACGCGAAGCTAAAGGAGGAAAGCCAGACGAAGGGAACTTGGTCATTCCCAGCTGAGAAGGAGGACATAGAGAATCTCATTAAAACTGCAAGTAATTCAAGGGCGACCGGTCTTGACGGCATTACAAACTGCACACTAAAGAAAGACCTGGAAAAATGGTCTAACATTATGTATGACTGCTTCAGGGAGATCAAAGAACAAGGATAATCCCTGATTCTTGGTGTTCCTCCATCATTGTACCGATATTCAAGAAGGGTGATGGGTCTGATCCAGGTAACTACAGAACTATCACCCTCTTGGATGTGATAGGTAAGATATTCGGAGCACTAATATTAAAGGTCCTTACAGAATGGAGCCAAAAGACAAGAGAGTACGACAAATGTTCTTTAAAGCAATTAAAGCAATTGGAACTTCCCTAAACCTTGTCCTAATTAATCTAATTAAAACAAGATTGAAGCAAAAAACGAAGGGAAACATTTATCTTGCCACAATTGACCTTGCCCAGGCTTTCAACATCATTGAGAGACCAAAACTCTGGGACTGTCCTCAGGATATAAGAGAAGCCTTAACGTCATTGTACTCAAACACCATCCTATAGGTCAGACTGGATAAAAGAGGCACCTTGACAGAGCACATGAAGACATCGAAATGGCTGAAACAGGGATGCACCTTAGCATCGGCAAAGTTTAATTTATTCATCTCAGACATCGAAAGCGCATTTAAGAATGTCAGATGCTTCCCACCTCGAATAGCAGGGGAACCAGTGAGGAGTCTGCTCTATGCAGACGACCTGATTCTTTTAGATCAAACGCAGGTGGGAATGCAAAGACAGTTGAATGCGCTGGAAGCATACGTTGAAGCTAATGGATTAAAAATAAGCATGGCAAAATCAAGAATTCGAACCCTGGGGAGCAGAATAGGACAAAAGAACTTGACTAAAACATTGTGGTACCTAAAAAGCGAAAAGACCAGCACAGTCTCAACCATCACCTACCTGGGAATGTGCATAAACAGTGCAGCAGATGCCCAAAGAGAAGATATTTTAAGAAGCAAGACCAAAAACTTGCCATCTGAGGCACGCCTCATACAATCTAAACACTGCAAGTTTTCATTAATCCCAGTGATAGAGCCTTAAATTGTGAGCTTCATCAGAAGGCAGAAATGCATTTGTTTTACTCGAGGCAGGCTTTTTGGGAAAGGGGTGAACGATCAGGGGCATTATTAGCGAGTCGTATACAACAGAAAGAAAACAATAGACAAGTGCTCTTTATTGTGGATGAAAAGGGGATGGTGAAAAGGAAGAATGCAGACATTTGTGAAGAATTCAGACAATATTACGCCTCTTTATACAGAGGTGATGAGACAATTTCTGAGGTGGAAATTAATACTTTTCTTGGAGGATTAGAAATGCCGAGCCTACATGAGCAGGAGTGATTAGGCCTAGATGCAACAATAACGGTAGAGGAAATTGAGAGCTCAATTGAAACATTGGCCAGAGGTAAATGCCCTGGCCTGGATGGATTTCCAACAGAGTTCTACAAGACCTTTAGTCATATTCTGTCCCCTTTTCTTGTAAAACCTTTTACAGACATTTTGCATAATGGGGAGGTTACTGATTCAATGAAGACCGCATTAATAACAGTTATTCCTAAACAAGGTAATGTGGACGTGAAGATTCTGGCAAAAATATTTGCCAGAAGATTAAATGGCCTGCTTCCAAAGTTAGTTCACAAAAATCAAACTGGTTTTGTGAGTGATAGGAATAGTTGTGATAATTTGCGAGAGTTGCTTGATGTAATCTACCTAAAGAGAAATTCTGCGGTTGCATATGCAGCAATAAGTATAGATGCTGAGAAAGCATTTGACAGAGTGAGTTGGGTTTTTCTGCGTCAGGTTTTGCTTAAGATCAATTGTGGGCCTGTTTTTCTTAGACTTTTTGGAGCCTTATATGGAGATGCAAAAGCTGCCGGAATTGTTAATGGCAGTCGGTAAGAGTGCTTTCATATTTTAAATGGATCTAGGCAAGGTTGTCCTCTATCTCCGCTATTGTTTGACTTAGTCATTGAACCGCTTGCCATTATGCTTAGGCATCATACTAATATAATGGGTATTCCGTTTGGGGAATATGTGTCCAAAGTACTTTTGTATGCAGATGACCTCTTAGTCCTAATCTCGAACCCAGAGCGTTCATATCCGGAGCTTTTAGCAACTCTGCATGAATTTGGCAAATTCTCTAATTATAAAGTTAATGTAGCAAAGACTTTGATTTATCCGATTTCAGCATTGTGTCATAGGGGGTTGTTCGGGGTGGATCGGGAGATGTGGGCTGGGTCGGGTCTTAAATATTTGGGTATTTATATAAATAGGGATGTGAGGTCCTTGCTTGCATACAATATCCGTTTGAAAGTTGCAGAGGTAGACAGTCTTTGCTGTAGATTGGAGAAGTTAAAACTAACCTTATGGGTGAAGGTTAACGTAGTTAAGATGTCCCTTCTTCTGAAATTTTTATATGTTTTTAGCATGCTGCCACTTTCACAAAATGTATTAGGTAGCATCAATAAATCCTTGATAAGTGTGTGTGGGTGGAAGGAAGTAGAGTGAGAGTTCGGAAAGATGTTCTTTATAAGTCAGTGAAGCTAGGCGGCTTTAGTTTTCCCAACATAAAGCGGTATCATTCTGCATTCACGCTGCGTGCGTTGCATCATTGGTTGATGTCTGATCGCAGTACTTGTGCAGGTTGGATTAAAATAGAGGAGGAATCCGTTTATCCCGTCCCACCGGATGTTCTTTTGTTCATGGTAAGAGACTGTCTGTTGGTACCACTCCGCCTTTTGTAAAGCACTTTGTGAAGGAATGGCGTAAAAGTAATGAGATTTGTGAGGAGAAATACTTATTGTGTGCAGATTCTAGTTTATGGAGAAACCAGGCTGTGAAACAGAATAACCGTGTCTTGTCATGGGTCTCGTGCCAGAGAGCTGGTATATGGAAGATTGGACAGGTTTATGATGGTCAGAATATGGTTGATTTTGAGTTTCTGCGCTTTAAGTATAAGCTGAAAGCGTCTGAAATTTGTCAATATAATGTTCTGCGGGACCTTTTTGTTGTACTTTTCTCGCCGTTGAATGCTACAATGCATGGCTCGCCTACAACTTTTGTTCTCTCAAGGACTGTGCCCTTGTCTGCATCTACTCTGTATGAATTGATTGCACTCTCTGAATCTAAGTGACCATCGCAGTGTGGTAGAGGTAATTGGGATTCAGATTTAGGTTGCACATTGTTGTATATTGATTGGAGCCACAAATGTGCAGGTCCAGATACATAAAAAGTGGATTTAGATTTGAGATATACACAACAAAGAATTACTCATTATTTATATTGGTCCCCATGGAAGATGAGAATGAGTAAATTGAGTAATGTGGACTGTTGTTAGAACTGTAATAGGGAGGTGGGCACTACACTCCACATGTTGTGGGTATGTGGTAAAATACAATTATTCTGGGATGGTGTTTTCCAGAGGATGGAGTTGGTTCTGGATCGCTCTATACCCAGAGATCCACTTGTTGCTGTGTTAGGTTTACTGCCTTCAAATATTGGTTTAACTACAAGTAAATTGTTTTGGATATATAGAGCTCTTTTGCTAGCCAAGAAGATTTTGAAATCTTGGAAAAGTGATACCTCTCCTAACATTGATGACTGGCTGCAGAGTTTGTCCCTTTTGTCCAAGAGGGAGAAAATATCCTTTAAAGCAAAAGATCAGCTTGATAAATATGAGAGGATGTGGGGAGCATTTAATCATCTCTACGCTTAAAATATTTGATAGTGTTCTAGGTTTCTTATTTTGCTTTTTTCATTTTATTTCTTTCCTTTACCTTCTGTCACCTTACTCCCTGTAAGGGAGTAAGGTGACAGAAGGTAAAGAAGGTAAAGTGTTTTCCCCTCTGTTACTTCTTAAGGATTTATTTAGGAAATTATGGGTGAATAAGTATCACCTTGTGCATTTGAGGTATTGTATTATGTTCTATTGCTTCTGTAAAGTTCTAAATGTATAAATAAAGTTTTGGAAAAAAAAAGAATTTTATAGAATTAAAGTTGCACTGATATTGACCTATGGAGCGGAGGCTTCATTTTCACTTTCATCATCGGTGGGGCCCAAACTGGAGGGCATATTTTGGAGAGGAGTTCTCTTTGCCAATAGGGCTGCCAGTCTAGATAATAAGAGAAGAGTTGGGCCCATCTTCTTCATATGCGGTCACCGTATGGAAAATATTATCATTCTATCGCAAATGCCTGCTGGGATTAGCAGAAGGAGGCTTTAAAGTTTTGAACAAAGCTTTACAGAAGAACACTGAAGCTCTACTATTGGCATGGCAAACGATCTGTATGGCGATATTGCAGGATTTGAATACTCCTGAAGACACACTAAAGATGTACCCAGGAAGGGTTAAACGTAAGCTATTCGACCAAGACTGGATCGAGACAAGAGAAATGGGGAAAAAAAATAAAGTATACAGTCATCCTGGCTTGGAATGCAATAGTAGGGGAAAAGTGCCAAGATACCTCAAAAGATTGCCAAGCAGCACACTCCGAAGCAAATTCATGCGATTTTGCATGAATTTGATGCCAACTAGAGAAATTGGGGAAGTGAGAAAAGAAAAATCGCTGAGAAACTAGGAATGTAGACTGTGGAAAGGGAACAGGGAAACACTGTTCCACTTGTCTCTAATATGCCCAGCACTGCGGCTTCAAAGATCTACGTGGGTGGTAAGATTCTTAATGAACACTGTTAAGTTGTCAGTGGAAGATTGGTGGAGCATTTACTCAAAGGTGACCGCGTCTCTGTAACGTTGGCTCTATTGTCGTACTTGAAGGAAGTATTCTCTGATGGAAAAGGGGTTAGAACGTTAAATTGGGAAACAGGAGCTTAATATAAGCGATGTTCTTTCTCTTTAAAACAGTTAATGGAGGGGGTTTTGACCCCCTGTTAAGATGTGAAATTTATATTTATTTTTCTGTACTTTTGATGTCTTGTGTTTAATGTTCTGTTTGGTATATAGCTGTAAGGTTTGATTTTATAAACCAAATGCTAAATAGACTACCATGTTTTTTTTTTAAAGTATCATTATGAGACATTTTGAAGGAGTTTAACAAGTCTACAACATTTCTCCCATAGCAACCAATTTTGCAAAATCCCATTGTTCTGCAGAATTTGAAGGGATAAATCGGGAAAGCTCCCCTTTTGCACCACAGATGCCTAAATAAGCAACCAGCTCGGGGGACAACAGAGGGCGACCCCCAAACGGAGTTCCAGCTCATGGTATGAGAACCAGCAAGCCAGGAAGGGATGGGTACCGAGAAAACACAGCCCACTTCAGCCAGTGAAGATCAACAGTAGAAGTGGGAGGAACTCAAAATCACTATTTTCTTGTTGGACATGCCATTTCGATAGTTCCTACTTTTTTGGCCCAAAGTCAGATGACTTGGAAAAACAAAACGCTTTAAAAGCAGCTGCTAGGTCCCTAGGGGTGGCTGTGCGCCAATCTATTCAGACCACTAATTAAACCTGGAAAGGAAAACCTTTTTGCTATTACAGCTATTACAGCCAAAGAGGAAAAGGTAAATCATCTACAAAAAATGGGCAGGGAGAATTTACAAGACCATTGAAAGGCAGAGGTGGAAAAACATCCCAGTCTGCTCCAGCTTCAGTCCCATCCAGCACGGCAGCAGCCCCAAAACTACTTTGAGAAAATGTCTCACTCTACATCGGTAGGTGGATGACTGCTGCGTCATTCCAAGGAATGGTGCAGTATTACTTCAGACATATGGGTACAGCAAGTGATCAGCCAAGGGTACTGCCTTCCTTTCCTACGGCACCCACTGGACTGCCCCCCCCACCCCGCCCCTGTTCATTCGGCCACCTCGTGTTCCAGAGCCGCTACTCCAGCAAGAGATAGCCTTCCTACTGGAGAAGGACACCATGGAAATGGTACCTCAAGGAACAAGGGATGGTACTCACTTTACCCTTTGGTACCAAAGATGGATGGAAGACTGCAACCCATCATGGACCTGAGACGCTTAACAAGTTCCTCAAGAAGTACAAGTTCCAAATGGTAACACTCTCACCGATTCTCCTGGCCCTGGAGCTCCAGGTTGGTGTCTTTCTACTGCCAGGATGCTTACTTTCATGTACCGATTAATCCAAAGCACAGAAAGTACCTGAGGTTTGTCATCTGCAGCTCTCGCTACTAGCTTCGATTGCTGCCTTTCGGGGTCACCTCTACCTGAGGGTTTTCACCAAGCTGTTAGCAATGTAGGTGTGGCAGGCAACCTGAGGAGGGGAGGAATTCAGGTCTTCCCCTAAATGGACGATAGACAACTTTGGTACTTTGACAAGAGAACAGCTGGAAGGCTAGGGGGTGGAATAGGGCCGGGCACTGCACCTGCTCTGTGCTGTTGGCCCCCAGAGGCGATATGTGGGAGATCCTCAAGTTCACCCATCCCATCCCTAGCTTTATTTGTGGACTGCCTACTTTCTCCATAGGTACCCAGCTGTGGACCAAGAATCATTAGATAGATTCTGGAAGGGGAAGCTAGAAGAGTGAGGAACTAACCGCTCACTGAGAGGCAACCTTCTCATAAATCATAATGAGTCTTGTTTGTCAGAGACACAAGCTCACAATCACCCCCTAATGGATACTATCATGAGCCCTGCTCATATCAGACCATTGGAGCCCTTGATTTTTTTGGAGAAAAAAAAAACGCTATACTGTAGACGCAACTCGGTAGCCCAATCTAGCATTCTTTTCATGGAACTGTAGGATCAGGCGGTAAAAGCTGGCTAATTTTAAGATGTCGGATAGCCGGTTTCTTATTTCAGTGTGCAAAGTCACTAGGCTTACTGCCACGCAAGTCAGACCACCTGGGAAAATCATAGTTTGCACAGGCTTGATACAGGTCTCACACATGCAATGCCTGAACCCTACCCTGATAGTTCATAACGGGACAAAGCAGCAGAAGGGTGTCAGAGGTAAGAGTCAAATAGTGGATGTGCACGAGAGATGTAGAGTGTGGCGGAGCAGCAAGGAGGAGGAGACGAGAAGAGATTTTGGAGAAGGAACAGAAGAGGAAATGCAGTGAAGAAGAGGGCAAGGAGGAGGAGGACGGCAAAAGAAAAGAGTTGAGAGGAGGAGCTAATGAGAAAGGGAGAGAGTGAAGATGAGTAAAGCAGAAAGAGAGTGACTGAGTGGGCCTCAGGGGAGTTCCTGAAGTTTTAGTGGAGAGACCCGAAAAAGGGACAAAGACAAGAACTTAGCCACAAGCAATTTGAGAAACTGGTTTGCCAAATCCCAAGGAAGGGCAAGTTTAAAGAACCTTTGTGTCCAACTAGCTATACAGTGCCCAAATCTTAACCGCTGTCGTCAGTCTTAAGGGCACCATGTAGAACAGTCCTGGGGGACTAACTCTGTACCCTGTTGATTTCAGCAGTGACCAAGAATCCAGAACCAAGAAAGAAGTGTTCAGGACACTAGTTGACAGAGACTGTGAGTGACTGTTTAGCCCCTTAAAAAAGCAGCCCTGAACTAAGGTAGCGTGAGGGAAGGACTGGGGAACATGGCCCTAAGAGGATTTTGCGGGGAACATAGTGTGCTAATTTTACTATTCCTACACCAGAGTAAAATGGAATCCCTATTTTGTGAGACCATAACAAAGCTGATGGTTAACGGTTAATAATTGTCATTTCTGGAAACCTCTGCTGTGACGGTGCTTAAGTTTTATATGAGAACAGACTTCCATCTCTGACCAGAATTGCCATGCCAATTATATCCATGAACCTTTGATAGTTGGTACAGCCCACCTTTATCTCTCTTTTGACTGACTACCTGTTTCCTCAGTAGTCCATTAACGTTTTACGCCCCATCTGGATATGTCCTGCAGCTTGCTCTTCCACTCAAATTAACAAAAGAAAATATTTAAACTCTATTCAGGTTTTCAGTTCTTCATACCTATCATACACACCAACCAGGGCACAGCCTTTGCTTAGCTAATGTGATTCATGTCATCAAAGGGTCAGTGTCAGAGTTGTACCTGAACAGGACAGCTTAAGCACGTGATTTAAAACCCTTGTATCTCCTATGATGGGTCAGGAGGAGAACTCTGATGAGCCATTTCAGTTTTAACTTTATTAAAGAAAGGAAAAAAGGCCAACCTTTCCCTATGCTATAAAACGTCCCTACCTAACACAACTAAGGTATTCGTCAGTTGAATGTCTTAACAGAAACTGTCCACCACCCAAACAAAACCTAACTGACCTTACCATTTTAATAACAACTAAAGAAAGGAGAATGACTCACTTCTCGTGTGGTGGCTTGATTGGCTTCTCGCAAAGTTTTATTTCAATAGTTCATCTTCGGGTAGTTTCTGGTGACTGTTTTGATTGGTTCATTTAATTCTTACAAGACTTTGTTTGGCTTCTCCTTCCTTTTGGTTATTACCCTTTTGGGTTGTAATACCTTCTTCTTGATTCTCTCTACAGAGATTTGTTCTCTTCCTATGGTAAACCAATTCACTATTTATCAGTCTCTCCTTCTGTTTTATTTTCTTGTGCTTTACTGATATATGATTAAGTTTTCCAGTGTTGACTTTTATCTACTTCTTGACTTTCCGCTATTTGGATTCTTTTATCCTGACTTAGATGAGTACGATTGGTCTCATAACGATTTTCACTCCCTACCCTTGGTTTAAGTATCACAGTCTCTCATCTTGGTTTAAGTATTGCAATTCCTTTTACTTGGACTGGGATGAGTATGATTAGTCCCATAACAATTTTCATTTAGCTTTCTTGGTTTAATTATCACAGTGTCTTTATTTTGACTTGGACAAGTATGATTAGCCCATAACGATTCGCTGTTTCCTTCTGGGGTCTCCTGTTATCTAGGACTTCTAGGCACAACGTCACCGGGCCTTCTAGCGGTTCAGTGTCTCTACTCTTTATCGTCAGCTTTCTTTCTTTTCCTCCTTTAAGGCTTCCTCTTTCATGCGTTTACGAGTATATTCACAAGGTACTTCCCGTACCGTTAGATTCCGTGATTTTGACTTCACAGTGGTTTCAGCGTTAGTTGGGAGACCGCGAGTCGTTGGTGGTCACGCCACCACCTTCAGTGTCTTTCTCTCTTTAGGATCACGGACGCTCCCGGTCTGACTGCTCTTTTCCTGGTAAGATGCTGCGCGTCTATATCAGCTTTGGGTTCCTTCCTGGATACATGACGTTCCAATTCTCTCTCTCTCCTCTAGTTAAGACGTTGTGCGCCTGATTCAGTTTCTGCATTTTCAGCAAGACGCTGAGCATCTTGTACTCTCTCAGCCTTTCCAGCAAGACATTGCGCGTCTGCTTCACTCCCTGCA
Source organism: Ambystoma mexicanum (assembly GCF_040938575.1). Taxonomy (NCBI): domain Eukaryota; kingdom Metazoa; phylum Chordata; class Amphibia; order Caudata; family Ambystomatidae; genus Ambystoma; species Ambystoma mexicanum. Next base: position 1,441,583,685 of record NC_090932.1, read on the forward strand.
AGCGGCAGCTCTGCACGTTTGTAACTGGCCTAAAAATGTAAGTTTACAAAACATGTCAATTAAAAGGTTTTACGAATTGCAAAACTCAAAATGTGATCCATATCATTTTGTGTCCTTGTGACTGTAGTCAGTGGTCCACTAATTAGAGCATAATAAAAATCATGTACTCAAAGTGGAGCATACACCGTTCAAGAAGCACCGCTGTTTATTATAGCTGGGTGAGCACAAATCAAAAAGAACAGTGGATATGCTCTGATCGCTCTGATCGAAAGGCTGACATCTGAATGGAATACGACCAGTAGTTTTATACCAAGAAATGCAATGGTCAGAAATCCATCAAAACACTTTTTCTATGTTTCCCAGGGATTTCATTGGTTTGTGGCCATCACCTCCTTGAAGATTACGTTGATTAGTGAAGCTTAATTGATGCAAACAGTTTCCCATGCTCCAGCATGGGGTCTGGCATGGATTCACATGCCCCTGAATATTCCCAGTCAGGCTGGGAATCCTTGTTAAAAGAAAAATGTTTCACTTTAGCTTTAAAACTGTATTTCCCCTCTAAACCAATCACTGTCCTCTGGGTCATAATGCCCCATCCAATGACAGTCCTCTCCCTAAGCCTCCCCCCCATCCCCCTCCCCCCCGGTGGCCATCTTCAGATTTTTACTGCACGCTTCAGTGTTGGGAGTCCTCTTAGTGCTCTCTGAGCTCATTTCTAATATTTCAAGTTTTTTCAGCAAATTTTGTTTTGACTGATTGTTGAATATATCATTCGACCAAAGGTCGACTACCTGCCGTGGGGACACGCTGTCAGCGAAGATCATAATACATCGAGGATCTTTCATCGAGTTTTGAGAAGGACCGGGCTTAGGCCTACTCCGCACCTTTCCACCATGACTGAGGAGAAGAGATTCCTCTTCAAACTCTTCTTGAAATGTGGACTAGAGAACGTGTACATGGAGGATTGACACCACAAATGTCTGTATTGACTGCATCCGGACCTTAATAAGGAAGGATGTGAGGTCTGCCGTGTTTTTTTTCTCAAAAAAGAGCAAGAAGGATCCCTAAAGCAGGCTGGTGGCATGGTTAAAATCGGGTAAGGCCTCTGACTCTGCCCCCAGGACCAGCCGGTTCCACGAACAAACTCCCTCAGAAAAGAGGTTGAGGTCCAAAAGAAAGTAAGGCTGCACGTCACTGATCCCACTGGGTTTTCTGCTGCTGTGTGTTCTGGTTTGGCAAGGACAAGTTCGCTGTCTCCGACCACATCCACGGTGAGCCTACCGGTGAGGGGACCGCCCTCTATGAGTAAGTCCTTGACTCCTTCCAACTCTGCTTGCCATCGGCGGACAAGACTCCGGAGTGATCCAAAGTTGACCCTTCCTTGCCTCCCTCTGCACCACCATCAGCATCAGCGTCACAACCCGCCAAGACAACACCATCATCATCAACGGTCAAGACCGCATTGACAACGACTTCTGTTACCACCTGGTCGATGATTCTGTCTACATCCTCGTTGATGACTACTTTGTCTTCAAAAGGGGGGCAGACCACTAGGGTGGTGTCCACAGTCGCAGCAACAACTGCTCCGCGTCTGTCCCTACTGGCACGGCATGAGGCAGCTGCTGAGGCTTCATCAAACACCCCTGGAATGGGGACAGCAGCCGCTCCCCCCCAGAAGTCTCCCGAGAGGAGAAAGAGTAAGACTCCTACGACCCATAGGAAGGGTACAGGACAAGGGGCTGAACCGGGGAGGCCAGTGCTAATTTATACTAGCTTCGATAAGGGCGATGACACCTGCCCGAAGGCTACTATTCAGACCACAAAGGGTGCCAGGGACCCTTATCTGTAGGTGGGTCACCGCAAGGCAAACCCTGCAGTCTACCTATCAGAAAAAGCGCACCATTCCGAAGCCACCCACTCTCATTCCTTCCACACCTCAGCCCAGGGACGTGTCTTTGGACATTCTGACCACGCTGCACACGCTGGTATCAGAAATTAAACAGAGACTGCCGTCCACACCGGGCTGTGCTCTGTCTCGGAGTCCCCCAAGACCACTTCCAGGAAGATCTTCTCGCACAGGTCAAAGGATCCTGTTGGTCCAGAGTGTTAACCGACAGCACCTCCACCGTGGGACTTGACCCTGACTGCGGTTCCGGCCATGCACACAGACACGCACACAAACACGGACGCGCTGGCTACAGTGACGAACACCGGCGAAGCCGATGACTTTGTGCCAGCTGACAGGGAATCAGCAGGCACGGATGATCTACGCAGGGCCTCCCAGCTGGATGAGGTTGGCTCCTTCCACTCGATGAAATCCAGGGCCTCTGAACTTTTCCAACTAGTGCCTGAGGAGACGAAAAATGAAGGGTTCATTTATGAACGTTGTGAGTCCAGACAGAAGACATGACCATCCCCTTGTTGGAAGATATCGGGAATGAAGGCCTAGCCCTTTTGAAGAATCCAAGCACTGCTCCGCCTAAGCTGGACAGGCTCAAGAAGAAATACTGAGTTCTGAACTTGGCCCCTAACTGCCTGAGGTCCTAGCCTTCACTTGACTCTGTGGTCTCAGCCACGGCAAGGAAGTGCTCTGCGAACCCGTCTTCCTCGTCCTTGATGCCCCCGGACCAGGAGGGGAAGAAGCTGGATGCTTGTGGGAAGAGGATAATCTATTCGACTGCCAGCACCCTTAAGGCCGCTAATGCCCTGGCCATTTGTTCTGCTATGAGTGAGAACTGTGGTACAAGCTGGGCTCTATCCTGGACTTCCTACCCGACGACAAGAAGGCAGAAGCTCTTGAGTTGTTCCAGGAGTGTGAAGTGGCCTCAGATCACTCCAGCTGAGTGGGGGTGGACATCGCAGATACCGGATTCCATCAGATGGGCAACAGAGTGTCCCTTCATCAGCAGGGTTAGCTGAAAGCCAGCAACGTCAGGCCTGACGTTCAGTTTAAGGTGTTGGACATGCCATTTGATGGAGAAAACCTATTTGGCAAGACGGTCGACGAGTCTCTCCAAATCATCCACGGAGACGGCACGTTCACTGAGTACCCTGCAGCAACGTCAGTCCATTCGTTTTTCGATATACCACCCCTTATCGGCAGCCTTCTGGCTCCACAACGCAAGAGGCATGCATACAGGAGCGGAGGATAGTGCCGGGGTGGGTTGTGCAACCTAGTGGGAGAGGTCGGCTGGCGAGGTTCGTTGGCACGTGGAAGACCATCACCACCGACATATGGGTGCTGGATGCTCTCAGACAGGGGCACACCTTGGGGGTTTCAATGAAGGTGTCCTCGTATTCCCCCTGTGGCTCGACAAGAATAGCACGTGCCGTAGCTGCTGCAGGACGTCCATACCATGTGAAAAAAGAGGGCGATATAGCCCGTCCCCCAGTGCCTCCACGGCTCTGGAGTGTATTCCAGATACTTTCTGGTTCAAAAGAAGTCCGGAAGGTTGAGGCCGATCCTGGACCTAAAACGCTTCAAGTACTTGAAATCCCAGAAGTTCAGGATGGTCATGTTGCAGCACATGCATGGCCAACTGGAGGAAGTCGACTTTCTGGTGTTGCTGGACCTGGCAGACCCCTACTTTCACGTCCCCAATCCATTCGAAGCACCACAAGTTCCTGCGGTTCATGGTCCAGGGGCGACACTATCAGTTCAAGGCGCTGCCCTTCGGCCTGAAATCGGCCCGAGAGTATTCACGAAGTGCTTGGCGCCTGTGATGGCGCATCTTCGTCTTGAGGGCCTCCACGTCTACCCTTACTGGACGATTGGCTGGTCCGATACCGCTCCCATGCTCTAGCGAGCCAGCACACGGCAAGGACTGTGTCTGCTGACGGATATGGGGTTCTCCATAAATTATCCAAAGTCCTGCTTGGAACCATCACAGAACGCTCTGTTTTCTGGGTGCCCGACTCAACACAGTGACAAGCCGTCAAGTCGATATTGGGCATGATGTCCTCCTGCATCAACTTTGTCCGCCTTTGCATATATATATATATATATGATATGATATGGCATTTATAACGTACCTATACACAAGTGATTCAAGGTGCGACAAGGCAAAGGTGGGGAAACGGAGGGAGGACAAAAACAACAATCTTACTAGGCCTAGTGACATTCAGATTGTGCAAGGGGGAGCAGAGAGGGGAGAGGTGCCAGGGGCGGTGGGAGGCTGGACAAGTGCAGTACAAGTAATCGGGAAAGAACAAGTAGCGCAGCCAACAGGTGGCAAGTGTAAGTGTTAGAAGCGCAGACAACAAGTGTCTAATAAGTGCAGGAGAGGGGACGGTATGGTTACAGATACAGACCACAAGTGCATTGGGTGCCAAGAGGCAGTGCAGGTTTGCAGCTGGACAGCAGGGACCAGGACCCGAATTAAGAGGGTTACCAGGTGACCAGTGCAAGTATCAGCAAGGGAGAGGAAGAGAGAAGGCAGAAGCTAAGAGGAATGTCTTGAGGTTCTTGCTGAATAAGAGGTGGTTCTGCTCAAGTTACAGAGATGCAGGGAAGCTGTTCCAGAGGGAGGCACCAGCCGAAGGAAGAGATCTGCCCCCAACTTGTTGCTTGGAGAAGCGACTGGCCCTCAAGGAGTTGGAGGAGCAAAGAGCTTGAGTAGGAAGATATTTTGGTAGAGAGAGTTGGAGGTATTGCGGTCCGAGGCCCCAGAAAGCCTTGTGGACAATTTACAGGTCTTGAACTTGATCCTTGCTGCCACTTTGAGCCAATGAAGAGAGTTCATTGCTGGAGAGATACAATCCCTGGGCTTGAGGCCAAGGACAAGTCTTGCAGTCCTATTCTGGATGAGTTGTAGAGGACAGAGGACAGAGGGCAGAGGCAGGTAGATTTAGAAAGAGGCTGTTGCAGTAGTCCAGCCTAGAGAGGACTAGAGCTCCGGAGACAGTGAGCTTCTGGGGGAAGTGAGGAAAGGAAGACTACCGCTGAGGAGGTGCAGATGGTAGTTTGACTTCTTAGAGACATCGGAGATGTGAGGAGAGAAGGAGAGTGTGGAGTCAAAGATGACCCCAAGGTTCTTAGCCTCACAGGTAAGATGAGGAAGAGAGCCCATAGTGGGCCGCCAGAGAGTCAGAGGAAAGGAAGGCACTGGTGAGCCAATGAGGAGGATTTTCGTCTTAAATTAAGGCACAGATCATTGGCGGCACACCACTCCTGGATTGTGGACAGACAATCCGGGATGAGAGAAGGAGAAGAGGTGGCTCAGGGGAGCCTGAAAGTGAGTTGAGTGTCATCTGCATCGCACTGAAAGTTGGAGCAGAAAGCAGCTATGCGGTGGGCGAGATGTGCCAGGTATTGGCTGAACAGCCAAGGAAAAAGAGATGAGATCTCTGCAGGAGTTTCTGGATGCGAGGTGGCTACAAGTCACTGGGTCCTGGACAGACAAGATCGCCCTCAACGAGGAGTTCAAACAGGTGATACAGTGGTGGGGTTGGTGCCCTCTTCTCACGCAAGGGGCTCCATTTCAGGTTGCACCTTACCAAGAGACAGTCACCACAGACGCTTCTCTGGAAGGTCGGACAGCCCACAACGGACAGTTGCATGCCAGAGGCCTCTGGCTGCCAGAAGAAAAGATCCTACATTTCAACATCCTGGAGCTTTCGGCCGTCATTTGGGCTCTAAAGTCCTTCCTGCCGTCTGAGGGGCAAGGTGGTGACTATTCACAGACAACACCACCACCATGTTCTACATCCGGAAGAAGAGCGGAACGCGCTCTTCAGCTCTCTCCACAGAGGCCCCATGATCTGTCATGCTGAGCTATTCATCAGGACATGTTTCTCGTCCCTTTTCACCTGGCGGGCACCAAGAACACTATTGCAGAACAGCTTATCAAAGAGCTTCGTTCTTGCCATGTGTGGGAGCTCTGCTACGACCCAGATCGACCTTTTTGCGACGGCAAAGAATTCCAAGTGTCAGAAGTTCGCCAGCAGATTCCCACATTCGAGGAGCATGGGGGATGTGTTCTCGTTCCTATGAGAGGGACTTTTCCTATATGCTTTTACTCCGCTCCCACTCCTGCTATGAGTGATCAACACACTTGGATGGTGTTACTGCATGATGCTACTCATCGCTCCGACGTGGCCACGACAAATCTGGTATCCAGAGCTACTGTGTCTGTTGGCTGCTCCGTTCATCAGGATCCCACTACTTCCCGATCTTCTCTACAGACATGGAGGAGCGATTTTGCACCACGACCCAGCATTGCTGGACCTCGGGCCAGGCTCCTGCAGCCCTAGAATTTGGACATTATTCTTAACCTGCCGAATGTAAGGACATCATGGCCAAGGCCAGAGACTCTTCAACGTTGACGTGCTACGGCCACAGGTGGAAGTGTTTCGCCGTGTGGTGCCGTTCTCCGAAGATTGTTCCTCTGCATGTTACAGCCCCACAGCTCCTTCCATGTCTACTTTCCTTGGCAAGGCTGTATTGGTTTAAGCCTTTATCAAGGTGCACCTGGCTACCATATCCCGTTACACCAGGACACTGAGCAGGCCTTCCTTGTGGTGGCACAGCCTCGTCAAGGAGTTCCTCAGGGGCCTCTTCAGGACTATTCTGTTGGTGAAGGCCTCTGCCCCAGCTTGGGAGCTCAATGTGGTCTTGACTAGACTCTTGGGGGTGCCCTTCTGAGCCGATGCATCAAGCCCCGCTCAAGTTTCTCTCGTGGAAGATGGCTTTCCTCGTGGCAATCACCTCGACCAGGTGGGTCGGAGAGATCCAGGCCTTGTCTTGCAAGCCACCGTATTGTCCTTCCACGCATCAAGGGTGGTACTGTGTGTACACACCCCATCTTTATGCCGAAGTTCCACCTCAGCAAGCCTTTGGTGTTGCAAGTCTTTCCGAATCCATCGCTGCCGGCGGAGAAGGCCTTGCATTCGCTGGACTTTATTCGTGCCTTGAAGTTCTACGTGGCACGCACAAAGGGGTTTCAGAAGACTTCTCAATTGTTTGTCAATTTTGGGCCTGCGGATCATGAGAAGGTCTTGTCGAAGGCTTCCGTCTCCAGGTGGCTCTCCGGCTAAATCATGCACTGTCATCGGCTAGCTTACAGAGCCCTTCCAGGCCGGCTGAGAGCCCATTCCACCAGAGCCATCGCAGCAACAACAGCGTTTCTCTCTGGTGTGTCCCTGCTTGACATCTGCAGGGCTGCTACGTGGAGTCCATGCAAACCTTCACGAGGTTCTACGGCGTCAACAGGGATTCCAGGGAGGAGTCCTGGGTCCGCCAAGCGGTGCTAAGCAACCTGTTGGCTTGAGGTGAGTCTTTTACTTCTGTTGAGCCTTGCCACCTCCCGTGGTTGTGTATATGTACTGCTGTGCAGTCGTTATTCATGGGAATGTGAATCCATACTAGACCCCATGCTGGAGAAGGGTTAAGTTGCTTACCTGTAACTCTTGTTCTCCAGCATGGGTCTGGCATAAATTTGCATGCAAACCCTCCTTCCCCTCTGCTTAGAGAGAGGACTGTCATTGGATGGGGGGCAGTATGAGCCAGAGGATATTGATTGGCTTATTGGAGGAAACCAGTTTTAAAGCTAAAGTGAACCCGTTTTTTCTTTTACCGAGGATTTCCAGCCGTCGACTGGGAATATTCATGAGCGTGTGAATCCATGCCAGACCCATGCTGGAGAACAAGAGTTACAGGTAATTAACCTTTACAGTGCCTCCCCATGTGGTACCACAATTATTCACACTCCACCCCGGAACAACTTGTTATTACTGAAGTAACATTTGTGCTGACTGCTGGAACTTTAATTTATTTATTTATTCTCAAGGCATAAATTAGTTTTCAAAAATGGATTAGCAGAGTTTTCTAATGAAAATTCTTTTGATTAGCAATTTTGTACTAATATTGTGTGTTTTTTTAAACTTCTTTTTATTAGTTTTACAACACAGAAAAAATTGCATTTCCCAACTTCCCCCACCTCCCTGCCCTCCCTCCCCCCGAAGGCAGCTGCATTATGTCTGTAGTCCATTAGCACCATGGACCGGTCACCCCAAATTGTCCAGTTTGTAACAGAGAAACAACCCTTCCCAACTACCCCCCCTTCCTCTGCAAGTGGCTCCTCCTTGTCCATGATCCATTGCCTTCATGGGTCATTCACTAGTGTTCACTGTAGTTCCAGTAGTCGCAAGCGCTGAGGACGCCACCCGATCTGAAAGTCATCTTTAAGAAAAGCCATAGTCTCCTCCCAGTCCCTTGCGAAGGACTGTAGATTGTTATCCTTCGCATATGTTGCCCATTCAAGTGCCACAATTTCCCAGATTTTCCGCAACAAGTCCTGCAGGAGGGGGACCGCCATACTCTTCCACCTCTGTGCTATTACTGTCATATCTGCAATCGTAAGGATCGTCTTGCTTTCTCCCGGGACTTAGGCTTCCCCGCCCTGATGCCTCGCCCAACTCCTAAAAGGACCTCTTCTTGGGGGCTGCTACTTCCTGGCCCGTATGCTTGCTCCTGGACCTCCAGCCAAAAGGGCCTAATTTTTGGGCATGCCCACCAGAAATGCTGCGCCGTGCCCTCCATCCCACAACCCCGCCAACAACTCCCAGAGGTATTGGGATATATCTCCCGAAGACGGGCGGGTGTGTAATGCCACCCGAACAAGATCTTGTACCACATTTCCTGTAGCTGAGATGCTTTGGCCAGTTTGGGAATTTTCCACCATAACCTTTCACCACTCTTCTCGCTCGATTGCCCTTCCCAGGATCTGTTCCCACCTCCGCATATACAACCATTGGCTTCTAACAGTTTCTTCGTCCAAGATCTCATATAGATTAGATATTAGACCCTTGGATCCGTTGTTAGGCAGGAGAAACTTCTCAAACCGTGTCTTTTCCCTTATTGCGGTCTTTTTGTTCACGGGGTTCAAGACCCAGTGACGTAGCTGCGGGTATCTAAGCCTTTCCCCCTCGTTCACTCCATACTCCCTCTTACAGTCCTTGAATGAGGGACTTCTCCCCCTACCCCGAAACATATCACCCAGCCATTTACAGCCCCCCTCTTGCCACTGTTTAAATGCTCCTCCCTCCATCCCAGGGGTGAAGTCTCCATTGTGAAACAGGGGTGTAAAGGGGGGAAGGAAAGGTTGTGATTCCCTTAGTTCTCACCAATTTGTCCCAGTTCTCCGCCATCAGTTTCGTTATGGTACTTTCATATACATGCTTAGGCCTATGCTGTTTTGGGAGCCACAGGACCTCGCGAGACTACGATGTACTACCGCTCTGTCCATTGCCACCCATTGTTTATCTTGAGTGGCCTCCCACTCCCGAAGCCAGTCTCTAATTACTCGTAGCTGTGTTGCCTCATAATACTGTTGAAAATTCGGTAATGCCAGTCCCCCTTCCCGCCTAGAAGCCATCAACAGATGCCTACTTAGCTGCGTTTTTTTCCCTTCCCACAGGAAGTCCCTAGTCAAAGATCCCAATTCCTTAAAGAAGCCCCCAGTAATTGCTTGCGGTATTGCCTGGAAAAGATATAACGAGCGCGGGAGAGTTACCATTTTGATCGCTGCTATCCTGCCCAACCATGAGATCCGAAAACCCCTCCATCTGCGGTTGTCCCGTTAGATATCCTTCAACAGCGGTGGGTAATTAACTCGGTACCAACCTGCCAGGGTCGGCGTAATTTTCACACCCAAATATCTGATTCCCCCCGGGCTCCATACGAATGGGGTTGTCACCCTCAGGGACTCCCGATTCTCCGCCTTTAGAGTCAAATTTAGGAGTTCCGATTTGCCATAATTGATCCTAAGACCAGAGGCCTCCCCGAATTCCTCCAACAATTTCCGGCTCAATCGAATAGACTCGATCGGTGCCATCAGGGTTAATAACATATCATTGCAAAGGCTGCTACTTTTTGTTCTTCTTCCCCAAATGGAATGCCTTTTATCCCCTCCTCCTCCTTGATGGCTTGCAATAAGGGCTCGAGATAGATTGCATAAAGCATAGGAGACTGTTAGGGAGAATTCTCTTATAAGGCTAATTTCCCAAACCTAGTGAGTCCCCCAGCAGCTTTGCTGGATTTTTGGGGTTTGTTTTTTTCTCCTGCTAAGAGTGAGACTCTTTTCCTCCCACTCTTAGGCATGATTTGAGGTATGTCTTTGACTTTTTGTGTGCTTATGGGCTATAGGGTCTTTTACTCCATAGGGTATCATCTGTTTTTTGTGTATGTGTTGCACAGCACCCTCAGTGCAGTAACACAGCGGTGTCATAGTGACCCCCAAACATAGACTCCATACCCTGGGACTGACTACTGTATCCCAGGGCATGTAAAGTCACCATTGACTTTACTAGTCCAAAATTGTGAACAGAACCAATACAAACCATCATATTGTGGCAGTACTGGAAGGGGTTAATTTGATTGCCCCTGGGTCTGTTTCCAAGGGGGCACTGTCAAGTCCCCCCTTGTCGAGTTTCTGGCTTAGTTAATATTAAATCACTGGTTGGGTCTTTTTGCCAGAACTCTTTTCTAAAATGGCATTTGTGCCCGTCTCTGTAACTCCAACCAAGGTTGGGCCCTTTGTTCCACTTTTTGGCGGGCTTCTCCACAGAAGCCCTCCAGCTGGTGACACTCTGTCTGGGTTCCACAGGATGTGTGGGTGGGGGAATTGGCACCCTGGACTGCGTTGCCTTAGCAACACAAGTCGCACTCTGTTCTGATTGGGCCAATGGTGAGCCGCCCGGCTCACCACTTAGCATGTATGAGTGACATCTAGGCTGTTGAATGGGGTTTTTCTGCATAAAAGCAGAGCTTTTGGGACTGGAACTTCAGAGGTCGCCACAGGACCTAAGAAATCCGAAGAGGGAAGAAGCTGAGCCATCTGCAATGACGACACCACCGGTGGAGCCCTGCTGCAACGACCGTTTGGTAGTTGGCTTGGACCATGCGTGAAAAGCTTCCACTAATACCCATCTTCTGCATCACCTTAAACAGAAAAGACCACTCCACCCGGTCAAACGCTTTTTCTGCGTCCAAAGATAGGAGGACCGCGGGAGTGTCCGTTTTGTGAGTCTTTTCCACCAAGTGGGCCACCCTCCTGATGTCCGCCGTCTGCCGGCCTCTTATAAACCCGGTTTGCCAATATTTTTGTAAAGATCTTGGCGTCGATGTTATTCAACGATATGGGTCTATAAGATGTTCTCCCCTCAGGGTTCTTATTGGGCTTCAGAATAAGGGTTAGTCTGGCCTCCTCCATGGACGGGGTTATTTTCCCCGTTTTCCTAAATGTGTTAAAAAGGTAAGTTAAGTGTGGGGTTAGTTCAGTTGCAAATGTTTTATAGAAAGCTGCAGTGTAGCCATCTGGGCCTGGTGCTTTATTCAAAGGTAAGCCTCTGATCACCCTCACTACTTCCTCCTCTTTAATCTCCCCTCTCAGTAGTTCTGATGCCTCCTTCCCAATCTTCCCCCAACTCCACCCTATCTAGAAACTCCAGCTGCGAGCAATCCTGGGGGTCCTGCGATGCGTATAGAGATTCATAGAAAGCCACTAACGTGTCTCGTATCTCTCCTGCCTCTGTTACTCTTTCCCCCGATCCCGTTTTTAGAGCCGTGATCGCGTTTCTAGCTTTCACTCCCCTTAGTAAGCGTGCAAGGAGAGTGTCTGCCTTGTTTGCTTTAGCATAAAATTGCTGGCGAACCCTGAGGAGAGCCCCCTCGGCTTTTTTGGTTCGGATGATTTCCAACTGTCCTAGTGCCCTTCGATAGTCCCTCATAGAGGCCCTAGTCTGGGTCACCCCCGCCTTCCGCCTCGCTGTTTCGACTTCCTCCTCCAAACACGCTTTCAACGCCTTCAGTTGTTTCGCCCTGTGAGTCGCTGCAGCTATTAGCTCCCGCCTCAGCGTAGCCTTGAACGCATCCCATCTTATCTCCTCCCTGGTGTCCCCCCTCTTGTTAATTGCAAAGAAGTTCCTAATCTTTTCTTCATTTCCTGCCTAATTATCGGGTCTCTAAGAAGATGTCTTGGATACCTCCACGTCCATATCCCTCTTTCCCTATGACCTAAGTCCATTGTCATAGACACCACTTTATGGTCTGCTATGCCGATGGGGCCCGTCCCTACCACTTGAATCCGGCCCACTAGACTCGAAGTTACCCAAATATAGTCAATTCTAGATTGAGATCCGTGGACCCCTGATAGGAAAGTGTACCTCTCCTCCTCCCCCTTAACGTCCCGCCACACATCTCTCAGCCCCGCACCGCGTATTCTATCTTTGAGGTCCATCGACATCACTGCTCCACCTCCTCCTATGGGGACGCCCTGACCTGTCCCGGTCCCTCTCCCAGGCTATGTTAAGGTCACCCATCAAGATTATTTGCCCCCGGGCCATGTCCTCTAGTTTTCCCAGAACCCGTTTCAGAAACTGCTCCTGACCTGCATTTGGTGCATATACCACTGCCAAGGTGTATGGGCTGTTTTGGTACACCCCTATGACTATTATATACCTACCCTCCTTGTCTTTTATAGTTTTGGTGACCCTAAAGTTCACCAAGTTTTTGATAGCTAAGGCTACCCCTCCCAATCTGCTCCCCCCGATGCGTGCAGAATCTGATCAAACCCTCGTAATTTGAGGCGCTCCTGATCTTGGCGTCTAAGATGCGTTTCCTGCAATCCCAGGATGTCCGGGTTCTCTTTTCTCGTGAATTGCTTTAGTTTCTTTCTCTTGAAGGGGGGTGTTCAGGCCCCTCACATTATGTGTTAGCCACTTAAGAATGGATTAATGTACCTCTACTTCCATGATGCCTTAGATCTCCCCGGACCTTCCTCTTTTAGAGGGGCCCAATCGGCAGAACATTCTAGTCACCCCCCCTGATCCCTCCTGCATCTCCAGGTATTGGGTAGAATCTCTGCTCTCCATATCCCGGCCCTTGCGTGAGGCCTTTGTTGCCCTTCCCACCCCCCCACCCCAGTTCCTCCCCGCCCAACCCCCCCACCTCTGCCTCCCGCACCCCTAGAAGGCCGTACCCTTCCCGCCTCCCTCTCCCCCACTCCTCGGATATACCCACACTTCCTGGTTCATAGATGGATGCTCCCCCCACCCCCTGCCAATTACTCCCTTTAGTAGCCCACCACCCTTATAGCGTATTGTGATTTAGGTCTCCTCTTGTGCATCCTCTCCCGCCTCCACGGAGCATTTCTTGTTATTTTCCTTGGTCGGCTTACCACTCAACTTCACCCTCCTTCTCTTCTCTCCCACTGTTGACAAAGCCCAGCGAGCGTGGTTTGTTTTCCAGATTCCATGGGGGCGTCATCTAAGTCCAGTCGTAGAGTACTCGCCCCTTCCTGTAATGTGGTTATTCACCTCTGAGACCCCTCCCACTCGAACAACAAGCCACATGGGAAGCTCAACCTATATTTAATCCCCCTCTCGTTAAGCACTTCGAGAACCGGTCCCATTTGACGCCTTTTTGTCAGGGTACTACTCGCCAAGTCCTGAAACAGCGCAATGCGGTGCTCTTTGAATATAATTGGTTCTGGTTTCCTTGCTTTCTTTTGGGCATACCTGGTGAACGCTGCCAGAACATCTCTGGGTCTCGATTGTGGCCCTGTGCCTCCTCTGCCCACTCTATGAATACGATCAAGCTCTATCTTTTCCGGAGGCGAGACTCCCAAGATCTCTGCGAAGATAGATCGGGCTACCCCTTTTAAATCTTTGTCTTGGACGGTTTCCAGTAGCATTTTGACCCTTCTATTGATTTGACAGATTCGACGGGACCTGTTTTCCATATCCTCCATTTGAATCTCTAAATCCTGCGTGGCTGCGTCCAGTCTTTCAATTGCTTCGCTGTTGCTCATCACCTCCTTTTCCGTTTCCTGCAAACCTCTCTCCAGGAGGTCCGTCCACTCGCCCTGCTGCCGCAGCTCCTGCTTTATTTCCCCCAAGGCCGAATTGAGGACAGCTCGTAAAAAAAAAGCTGGAATTGATCCTGAAATGTCTTAAGCTGGTCTGCAGGGCGTGCATCTCCCCCCTAAAGTCCTGTCGTGACATTGGGGCTGTGCTCTCTCCTTCAGGTGATAAGTTCTCCCTCGTGGCTTTAGCTGTTTCCCTCACCTCCTGCATCGGCCAAATGGTAGGAAAGAAACCTGGGGCATCTCCTGAGGTTTGCAGTGCTCTCCCGCTCTTCCCCTTAATTTTCGCGGCCATGTCAGTGCAGGGCCTGACCGTGCTGCACCCCCTCTGCCCATCCGGAGCCTCACCTCTACTCGGGGCGCCCTGCTTACACTTCAGGGAGCTATCAAGGCTCTTCTCCCCGCTATGACTCCTCCGGTAGTACGCTTCTCTGAGCGCCCAGTTCCAAGCTCCACGCTTCCCTCTCTCAGCCGTGCGCTTCCCTAGGCTGTCTGCCAGTGGGAGGATATGCTTTGCCGCAGTGGCTGTCAGTTGAGAACTCCTCCGTGCCCCCACCCGACACCCCTCTCTCCTGGTAAGGACTGGGCAGGCTAATGGGCTCCGGGGGCCCCGGGTGCTAAACTACAACTTTGTCCTACTGGAGCACCTCCCTTATGTTTTTGGTCCTTCTGCAGCTTCCCAGACTGGTGCTTCCTCAAACACCTCAGTTGCTAGTGTGCCCCCCCTTAGGGGAGATCAATCCAGCGCCGCCGGTGGATGCTACAACCGACCCCCCCCCCAGCAGGGTCGTTCTCCGCCCCTCTGCTCAGTTGGCCCGGGGCTGGTCATCTTTTCTGATCTACTGGGCCTGCTACGGGGCTGTCTGCAGGCCTGCCCTCTTCTCCTTAGAGAGCGGGCCTCCACGATGCTAGCCCTACTGGGCCTGGCCGGCAACTCTATCAGGTACCTTTCCGTGGCCCCCGATGGAGCCGCTTTCTATTTCTCCTTGCTGCCGTCTCTCCCAGCCCTCACTACCGGCGGGAAGGACACGCCCCCGGGCTCCTCAACGCCCTGGGGGAGGGCACCCCCGCCTCCTCTGCTGCCAATGGGCACTTCAGCTTCTCACAGGGCGCCCCACTCTGGATGCCGCGGCCAGCCGGTACCCCTCGCAAGTCTCTACAGGGGTGCCGGCACAGCCGCGCACTGCCTTGTCTCCTCCTGATCTCAGAGCGGGTCTCGTCACTGCGGGCCCTGCAGCCCCGCAGCTGGATGCGACCCGCTCCTCCGCCACACAGCCAGGCACCCCACGACCTCCGCCGCTGCTCCTCTTCCTTCAGCGCCGCTGTAGACGGACTGCCACACTGCTCCCCATTCACCTCACGCTATCGGGTGCACAAAGTCTGCGCTGCTGTGCCCGCTGTCCCAATTCTTGCCTCGTTAGCTGGGTGGTGGGAATTCCCCAGCCTCAGGATCGGGAGTTCCGCCGGCACGTCTATCGCCTGCAGCCGGCCCTCTTGAAAACCCTGTACTAATATTGTTAATGTCATCCGAAGTTATTTGTACCCAAGACACACAATGAGCAACAATACAACAGTTTTGCATACCGCTGAAATAAGACATTAGTTAGAGGAGTCAGGCCTTGCAAATTCTTTAAAATTCAGCTAGACCTGCAGGTCAGGTAACTTAGTTTCCCCATTCAACCTAAGAGAAATGCACTCTACCCATTGCAATGGAGGACAACAAATTAATTTAAAATGTGATTAGTGTACAATGGTGCTGTTAGGCAGAAACCTGTGCAGTTCCCTCTGGGACCACTGCAAAAGATTTAAGACTACAGGTGTTTGGCAGTAAATCCACTTGGTAGCAGTCTGTACCACACAGATTCACTTGTTAGCTGTGGCTGAGCAGTCAGACTTCCCTCAAGAAGAGTTAGGCAGTATACAGAGTATTCACAATAGGTCAAAAGAACACAGTAGAACAAGCAAACACTGACCAGAGCTTGGTGTAAAAGAGATATAAGTTTTTATTTAAAACCACATCTAATGAAACACACAGGCACTAATTTTAAGCAGTTCAAAAACACGGTCACTAAAAGATATACACTCCCTTCAACGATTAGTTAGACAAGTTTTAAGTAAAGCAACACTTATTTTCAGACATCGGTGAGCGCTTAACGAAGATGGCACTCTAATCAATCGGTTTAAAAGGGAGAGAAAGGCAGAGCAAAAATAGAAACGGATCCCAACACTTTCAGAAGAACACAGTAGGAGACGAAGGCAGGTTAAAACCGTAAAGTTAACAAGGCCGGACCCACTGTAAGAGGCTCCGGTCGAAATGTATCCAAGGTCACACGGTTCAAAGTGCCCAAAAGTCTCGAAATCAGTTAAGAAAGAGTTGGACCAAAAGAAAGGGACCAGTTAGATGGTCAAGTCGGCCAGCCCAGTCCAGAAGGTTAAGGGATTATTATTACCTTGTAGCAATCTTTAGAAAGGGAGGCCTGGCGGACACGGTACCTTAAAGTGGTCAGAATACTCCAGCGGGGGCAGTTGTTCCTGGCAGTGGGTGCTTCGTCCGGGGAAGAGAGGATCTCGTCGGGGAGGAAGACAGGAGTCTGTTGCACTGCCAGGGAAGAAACCAGCCGCGGAGTTCTCAGTTAAAAGGAGCGGTCCTTTCATTCGCGATCCAGTGGTAAGTGGCTATCCGGTTGCCGGGGTGCTTGGCACGGGCAATTCGACCACAAGATGTCCTGGGATGCGAGGAAAAGAAGGTAAACTGGTTGTGCCCACCAGTCAGGGGAAGAAGACTCTCCAGCCGGGAGATCTTCTCTGTCTTCGGGAAGTGGTGTCGTCGTAGCAGGTCGGCTCAGCTTCTCCCTCGTCGGATTCTCAGGTCCTGTGGCGACTTCTGAAGTTCCAGTCCCAAAAGCCCTGCTTTTATGCAGCACACCCCCATTCACTCAGCCTAGCTGTCAATCAAACATGCTAAGTGGTGAGCCGACCGGCTCACCACTTGGGCCAATCACACAAGAGTGCGACTTGAGTTACCAAGGTAACTCAGTCCAGGGTGCCTAAACCCCCTCCCACACCCCCTGTGGTACCCAGACAGAGTGGCACCACTTTCGGAGGCTTCTGTCGAGAAGCCCGCCAAAAAGTGGAACAAAGGGCTCGACTTGGGTTGGAGTCACAGAAGAGAACACAAACGCCATTTTAGAATCGAGTTCTGGCAAAAAATACCAACCGGCGAATTAATATTAAATAAATAAACCGGCAGTATGCTCGAGGCTATGAGAATTAAATAATTAAAGTTGGTAGCCTCGAACAATGGGAACATCCCATAGAGATATATTCGCGGTCGAATATAAAAAGTAGTATCCACTGCCACCAGCCAAAACTCGATCAGACGTGCCCCCTCGACTAACAGACCGCGGGGCAATCGAATTGCCCCGACCAGTACGTCCACAATATGATGGTTTGTACTGGTTTCTGTTCATAATTTGGGACTAGTAATGCCAATGGTGACTTTACATGCCCTGGGAGACAGTAGTCAGTCCCAGGGTATGGAATCTATGGTGGGGTGTCACTATGACACCCCTGTGTCACTGCATTGAGGGTGCTGTGTAACACACATAGTAAAAACACATGAGACCCTTATGGAGTAAAAGACCCCATAGCTCATAAAACACATTAACCGTCAAAGGAACCCCTCAAATCATGTCCAAGAGTGTGAAGAAAAAGAGACTCAGTCTTGGCAGGAGAAAAAAACAAACTCCAGAAATCCAGCAAAGCTGCTGGGGGACTCACTAGGTTAGGAAATTCCGCCTAAACAGAGAATTCTCCCTAACAGGTGCATGTCATTAAAAACCTGCTTTATTTGGTACACTGGTGCCACCCAGAGGCCAGCCATGCCCAGTGAAAGTTTTGTTTGACATTTACTACAAACAAAGTAAATGTTACATAAATGTTTCAAACATCTCTTGCAAATGCTACTGGCCCATCATAAAATGTAAACAACTATGCCAGTGGGCGAAAAGACTTTGCGAGCCACAGCGGAGTGTCTACAGCATGTAAAAGGTTAGCTGCATGAATGGACACAAATAAATAGATATGTTAAAAAGTCTCTGGAAACAGTTTGCCAGCTGTCGCCTGCAGGTGGGGAATATATAATGCAGTCATAATCATAAAGCAATGCAAACTCTGGAGGTTAACTACAGTGTTTGGTATTGACTAGATCTGCAGATGTACATATTGGATGGAACAATTGATCACTACTTTGCGTAAGCATCTAGTTCGCTTTGTTTATTCATTATGTAAGAGGAAAGAAAGAGAGCAGAGTGGATTGCGTAGTAGACAGAGAACTAGGCAAACTAGATGGAATATCATAGTTTGTGGTCATCTCAATTTCAGGGTAGCTGGTATAAAGCAACTGGGTGATAATATAGAATGCCAAGGAGTAAAAAGGCTCCGAAAACAGTTTGGCCATCTCGCTCCCGCAGGTGCTAACATATAATCTAATCATAGAGCAAAGTGAGCTCTAGAGGATAACTACAGTGTGTGGTATTGCAGTAGATGTGTTGATGTACAGTCTAGGCGGTACTATTGATCATTTTTTTGTGTAAACATCTAGTTAGCCTTGTGTATTCATTATTTAAGAGGAAAGAAAGTAAGAGACTAAGCAGAGTAGTAGGTGTAGCAGGCAGAGAACTGGTCAATTTAGGTGCAATATTCTAATTTGCTGCCATTTAACTGCTATAAAACCGCTCATCGGATGAGCAGTAGTTGCAAGATGTATGCAACCTGCAGATTACAGAACTAGGTTTGCCATCAAATGCATTTGATCATGTGATCATGTACATTTTCAAAAGTGTTCTCTCGTCAATATGATGCATCTTCCCCAACACAATGCAATTTAGATACACTAACCTAACTTTTACTGTAAAGCATGGAAATGATGCAATCAAGCATTATGTAATAACCTACATTTTAGGAATGGAACTGCATGACTGTCTTTTTAAAAACAATATAAAGTTGACACATACTGGTCTTTGCCAGACAGCATATAAAAAGCTTCTAAAAGTAGCATCCCAATTATTTCTGGTTTGCACTGATATGAAACAGAAAAATAAATTCTTGCCTAGCACTCCCACACATGCCTTGGCACTTAAGAGTGGAGGAGATAATTACTGCTGCACTTTCTCTCCATTAAGACTTGAAGTGAACAGAGAAAAGAGGAGGAAGAGAGCACAGAGGGCAAGAGAGGAAGTGCAGGGCGAGGTGTGCTTTCATTGAAGAGGGCAACTTAAATAGCTATCTTTGCTACACAAGTGTCCATTTCATTAGCAAACTGCCAGAATTGCATAGCAAATTGCTATGCGACACCTCTTATTTTATACCTTGAAAATGTGTATAGGGCTATAAAAATCTTTACAAAATACATTATACATCTGTAAACAATCATTATTTCACAGTCTTAAAAGGTAACACAATTAAAAAAACTTTGCATATTATGTATTCAATCAGCTTTTTCATTTAAATGTCATTAAAAACACATTTTCAAACATACACAGCATCCATTATAAACATTATTAAAGCCTATGCTATTATAATTCATAAAACCCAATCAGTTCATAAATATAACATCTGAATATTAAATGAGCCTAGTTCTCTCCTGGTAGGAGTCTCAAAATAGTGCACCATAACCAGTATAAATCAATCTGAAGACTCTCACACTCGGTGTTCAGGTATCACAAATGTATTTCTCATATATACTCTTATAGGTATTCATTAGCACAATGCACTCAGTAACAAGGTGTCTGGAAGTCTCTAGTTTCCCTTGTTCATTACAAATACGACGGACCTGTATCAGTATTTTTAAAATTGCCCCTTTAAAGATTAAGCAGACTTTCCCTACTGGCCACAGCCAACAGCTGGCAATGGGATTAGTTTGGGCTTTTATGAACAGCTCCCCTCTCCTCCTTATTAATTGGCCTTTTAATGGCTCCAGACCTAGTTCCAATCGTAAATATTATCGGGGTAGATGATGTCATTTTAAAAAATCTTTTCCAGAAATAGCCCTCTAACCTATCAGGCCAATCTAATTTATACATAGCAATTGCAAATGAACAAGGGAGGTCCTGGGAGTCCCTATGCCAGACATTAGTCCTGGTTGCAAGAGACTTACCCAGAGTCTTTAGCTCACTATCGTTCACAGAGAAGAAATATCCATCAATACATGGCAATTGCATCCATACCGTATAAAATCGAAGGGCAGAAACTTTGCTTATATAGAGCGATTATACCCTCCAAAGAATATCCGGCCATAGCATTTGCAAAACTTTCAATCAAAAGTCAATTGCGCTTTCCTGGTTTTTGCCTCTTTTATCTGGATAGCGTTCCTAGAGGCGCTCACATCCAAACCTAAATAAGTGTACTTTTCCACATAACCCAGCACACACAAACTTGTCTCAAGAGTGGGGCGGCCGACCTTTCTAGAGGCTACCATCATTATTTTAGTTTTGTCCATATTTATCATAAGCTCATTCAGTTCAGTATATACAACAAGTTTCTTAGACATAGCCTTTACACCACTAAACGTATGATTAAGTATCGCCAGGTCATCCGCATATAACATGCACGGTACGCCACTCCTCCCATTTTAGGATAGCATCCTGTTTCTGCAGAGAAACATTTAGGAAGATCTGCTAAGATTAGATTAAATAATAAGGGGGCCAATCTGCAGACCTGTTTAACCACCCTGTTTATAATTACTCTCGCAGACAAAGTGCTGGGGTCGTTCGGCCTGATTTGGCTACCAGTAGTTGTATGGAGACCTTTAAGAATACAGATCAGCCATTTTGGACATCCCATCCTTTCCATTTTAGACCATAATTGGTCTCAGTTGACATAATCGAAAGAGGGCCGGAAGTCCACAAAGCCAATATAAATTAATCTGTCTAGCGTTCTGATGTTGTAGTTTGTGGCACTCCCTGGACAAAACCCGGTCTGTGTGAATTGAAGAATGTGGTTCTCATCTAACCATTTTTGTAAGACCCTCAGAATGAAAGTACCAAACATTTTCCTGGTGGTATCTAAGAGGAAAAGCAATCTATAATTTTCTAGTAATAACCTATGCCCTTATTGATGAATTGGGATTATAATAGATTGTTGCCCTGATAAAAGGTATCACCATTGAATGACACAATTTATCAAATAGAATTTTGAGAATTTGAGCCCACCCTGTAGGATTGTGTTTTAGTACCGCACTCAAAAGCCCATTAGTTCCAGGCGCCCTAGAATTATTAAATATAGAGATGGTTACCTTTATATCTTTAACAGACACAATCAAGGGCCATCCACCAGAGCATCTTTCCACCTCGGTGGACTTTGACGAAGTAAAGTCTCTAACTCTTAGGTCAGTTAACCACACTTCCTCTTTAATAGGGTTTATAATGTTCTTATGTCTCATCCCCTTGGCCGAGGCTAGGGTCCGCCAAACCTTCCTCGTATCCTTAATTCTAAGGGCACCAATCATATTTTGCCATTGGCAATTTTTGATTGAGAGTCTCCACTGCTTCAACCAACCCCTATAACTCAGCCTTAGTTTTTCTAATCTTGAGGGCCAACTCATTGGCTGAAATTCCTGCCCTATTTAGTATTCTTAATCTCTGTCTCATTGCTCGCTTACCATCCCTTATCGTGATATCAAATCTATTCACATGTTTTTCTGAGTTCACATATTGGGATTTCACCAGGCCCCTTTCACTTGCAAGACCTTTTAATAGTCCTTCAATTTCATTTACATTAATATAGCTTAGTAAGAGCTTATCGCGAGAGATGACCTGAGCGAGCAGGGAATTAGTCTCAAAGTTTTGATAGCAGACCAGCAAATGCGATTTACTGCTCTATTAATTTGAACCCCACTCGTGCCACAATATAGTTCGGCTACAGAGTGTCCAACCAGGGACAAAGCAAGCAGTGCATGATCACTGAAATAGTTTTGTATTACCTTAAATTCCATGACTTGCTCCAAACACGTGTTATTTCCAAAATACTAGTCAAGTGTTGCTTGCTTATTACACAAACCCCAGGTAAAATGTCCATGGACAGTCTCCCTTTGTTCTGCCATTCAATAAGGTTAGATCCAACTTTATGTGGAAATCCAGCCATTTGTACTTTTCTGTACCTACAGAACATTTGTCTTGGACATCTTGGAAAAGTGCACAACTTTCTTTTATCAAAACACCTTGCATTTTTTAAAATTTTTAAATTTAAATTGCATTAGCCAAAACCAATTCTTACTTCTTACATGAAAACATCTTGCATTTAGTTCACCCCCCAACACAATTATCTGTTTTTCCACCAGCCCTGCCCAACCCGCGAGTACTCATCAATATAGTCGTGTATACTATACAGGCATGTGGAATCCGTAGGACAGTAAATATTAATAACCAACATATTATAGTTTTCTATTAGATCGTCCAACCTTAGGTCCACTGCCAAGACATTATCACATGGCGTTGGTAGTAAAATCTCATTTGTGACAATGTTTTGTCTTATCCCGATAATCAAGCCACCACAGGGGAGTCCCCGTGGACCTTTAATAGCCAACCTTTGGTGGATATTATAGCCATCTAGGTATAAGGCAGAGTCCAACCATGTTTCCTGAAGAATAAAAACATTATAATTCAATAGTTGGGTCAGTGAACCCCTACTATCCATTAGGTGGTTGAAACCTCCAGTATCCCAACTTGCAATGTTATAAATTTATATTAACAGCCGCTCCATAGGTACTGGTAGTCTTCCACTCTCAACCCCAAAGATGGGGTACTGTGGGGGAGAGATAAAGTCAGAATGCCTGACCATCGAGGTTAGCACAGGATTGCGCAACCTAGTCCCACCCCCGTTATTCGGGGCATCATTTGTTTTGGTGGACGCTGATGGTTGCTCATAGCAGACTGTTAACTTATACCGCATGTTTAGTAGTGTTCTTGTTCATGAACATAAGAGAGACCACCGCAGGTGTGGCAAACTTAATTAGTGCCCAGTTTGACAAACTATCCCATTTAGTTAGTTCCAGACATAATAGGTCTTTTTTAGTAATTGTAGCTAACCAAGGAATTCTTTTCCAAACGGTTAGCAAAGTAGTACAGTTAAGAAATGAACTGCTACCCGTAGGGTATAGTTATTCAAACTTTACCAACAATCCCAAATTTGAGATCACCAAATTATCCTCCACCCCATACTGATGTTTATCCCCATATTTCCTAGTTGGCCAACTCTCTACTGACTCTGTAGCTGGGGCGTTATTTTGGGGGGGAGTGCTCCAGAAGTATATTTGGGGCTTGGGGATGTGTAGTATAACGTAGGTCTTCCAGACAGGGTGATTTGTAGACCGACACCTCCTGTTGGAGCGAGGCATAAGGGTTAGTAGTTTTTCTCAAATAAAGATCGGAATTTAGGGGAGCTATTGTTTCAAGCAAACAACCAACTGAGGCCAGCCAATTATCTAGAGGACCTTGCAGTGTAACTTTTCGCATCGATCCATCAGCCGGCCTCTTAATGACTGTTGGTAGAGGCAGATGAGGAAGATGGCCTACACCATTTGCTTGCAGTGGGACACGCGACTTCCCAGTTTTGCTTTTACCCTGCTTATTATTTTACTGGGTTTTACCCCTTCGTTTCTCTGCTTGGTCAACACAAAAGGTGGGCTCCTCATCAAGGAGGACTCAGCACATGGTGCATCATACACATCATCTTCATTTCTTGCCGCAATGTTTAACAACTCTTATACATTCACCACACAACCTCTGTGCAATGTTCTATACATAGAGCCCCATTATGCAGCTGTCGGTGTCTGCAGTTTATCTCCTGTGGGTCACCTCCTTCATCAAGGAGTACTTGGGTCACCTCCTTCATCAAGGGGTACTAATATCTGTGCTTCAATCACCTTTGTTTTATCCACATTGTCATTAATTTGAGTGGTCTGAGCATAGTTCTCCAGGATAATATCAACCTACGTTTGCTGTTATAGTCTTCAAGTCAAGCTGTTCAGCGGTCATTGCAGTACATAATACAAATAGGGCGTCCATTTTGGATAGAATGGCAGTAATCAATGATAACGGGTCAGCATTATTTACAGAACCAACAGGTAGAGAATCTGATTGCGATGTCTCATGGCAGTCTGTCTATTTCTACTTCTGATAGTTCCAGGTTTGATGATGTAGTTTCCATTTTCTGATTACTCAGCAGATTTGCCCCAATAACATTACCGTAATCGGATGATATAGGGCCCAGCGAATTGCACCTTAAATGTAGGCAAAGTTTAAGCAGAGAGCCTCCATTATCTATGTTGGTTTAGGTGCTAGATATGAACTCATCAACCTCATCAGTCTGCTCAGAGCTCGACCCCATCGTCTTCATTTTCTTTCTATCCCCTTGGTGTCCTGTCCCCGAGGGCAGAGGGCTCCTCTGGCATTTTACCCCCCGTTTCGTACTGCTGCGTAGGTATCACTTAATAGCCAAGTTTATGCAAATCCAAACTCCTTATTATTAAATTGTCCTTACACTGCCACCAGTTTCAGGGCACCGCAGGCAAAGATAGACTCAGCAGCTCTCTCACCGGGGAGAAGGATGACGCCGCAGGCACACAGAACCCCACTTCCGGTACCCACCTGAGCCTGCTCTTGCTCCCGCAGCATGCACTCACTACATAGGCAGGTCTCGGCGATGGCAGGGGACTAACGGCAGGCAGACAAAGGCCTACAAGGTAGGTGAAGGCCTGTGGTCTAGAGAGGACAGACAGGTAAAGTACAGATAAGGTACAGATAGTGGTGAAGCGGGGCTCCAGTTCTAAATTTTGGTGTACCGCCCCCAATACATTGATAAGTAGTAGACCTTTCTTGAATCCCCAGTGCCCGCACAGTGATTAGCGCAGGGTCTCTAACAGTCCAGGACAGCCCAGTACAGAGGAAGAGCATTCTTTTTCAGCCGCTGCACCAATCCCAGGATGCTGGTCTCTGCGCTGTGGCAGGCAAGAAAGGAACTAAAGGTAATGGCCTAACAGCAACACATGTCTGTTTGTCAAGCCGCACACCCACTACGCAGCCGCCTCCGACTCAGAACACAGTCTTCATCTGGGTTTTGGACATCTATATGTCACTCAACCACTGAGTCACACATCTGTCCATCCATAAAGGAGAAGTTAACCAAAAAGCTTTTGTCAACAAAATCAGTCGCAATTGCAAATAATGCACATAACAGGATAAAAACAAGAGGCTTTCCACCTTCTTTGTAAATCAAACAAGAGTTCACAGAATTCACAGTGCTTACAGTACGTTTTGAAGCATGCGTTTAAAGCCTGCCAGCAGGCTGCCCAAATACCAGTGCTGGACCTGCTGCCGTAGGTTACTCGCAATCCCCCTCCAGAGGTAATGTCCCCAACTCTGCAGGCAATGGAGGGCAATGGCGCCCCACGGCTCTGCAGACATTGCTGTCTGCCCCCAGCTCAGCTCTACCGCAATCCGTTTCACGGGTGTCAAGGAGTTCCCCCCTTCTCACCTGAGTCCGATCTTTGCTGGATTTCTTTGTCGATGCCTTCTCGAAAAGTAGTAGGGCTTAAAAGTAAAGTGGACCAAACATGAATCCAGGAATCCACGAAGGGTTTTTGCCGACCCATCGTATTTGTCAACTATGCCGCCCAGCAACACCCTTTTTTTGTGGCAGAATCACGGGATAGAACCAATTGTTTGAGAGCGGCGTTTTCCGCCTTGAGATTCTGTACCTCGGTTGATAGTTCTTGCATGCCACGCATCAGGTCCTCAACGGCCACTTCCATGTCCATATCGAGTTCGGTCGGGTGGTGTCTCAAACTGTCAAGGAGTTCCCCCTTCTCACCTGAGTCCGCTGGATTTCTTGGTCGATGCCTTCTTGCAGACGGATCGGGTCTTGAATAAGACTGCACGAGTCTCTTCCGACTCCAGCATGCGTTCAAAGTTCCGGAATGCAATGATCCAGGAATCCGAGAAATTAAGAAGTGCACTACACAGCACACAGCACAAGAGTCCAGGAAGTACGAAGGAAAGGAGAGGGACTAGGTGTGGAGTTAGTAGGGACAGAATCAGGGAAACAATACCGCGAGCTATGGAGCACACGTCTGGTTGCTACTTCGCAATAGCATTGAGACGCGCAGAGCCGTGGGCGGTGTGGTCTATTAATAGAACAGCTACGTCCAACGCGTAGAGCGAGGAAGGTGTTTCACGCTGGCCGGCCGGCCATGTTGGGAGTACCAGGGAGTGTAAGCCCTGTTGAGACAAGGACCATGAAGTCAAAAAGGGGCGCGTTCTGTAGGTCATGACAACGGGTGCTTTTCAAACGCCACCCCGGGCCACGCTGGAGCTAGTGCATAGTAAGAGGAGAGAACCTTACTGCTTTCGGTACAAGTGACACTCGAAAGATCGTCAACGTAGAACGTAAGAGGCCGCTTCCGACAAGCTTATTCCAATGGCGAGAACTTTAATACACTGCCATTGGTCAGCACCATTGAGAATTGAACATGATACACCCTACAGTTGGTGGGAAAGTGGACATTCACACGATAAATGCCGTGCTAAGTTAGCGGTGCACCTTGCTCGTCCTGTCCTCTCATGCTCCACCTTTTATCCCTGTGGGGAAGGGAAAGGGCCATCAGGTGTGTGTGATTCTGGTGAATTGCCTGACTTTGCCCAACCATTGTATTGGGACATGTCGCGTAAACGGCTCTGGTGTTAGTCTGTTGTCTTTCATGTTGTGCATAGTGTTGGTGTCGGAAAAGGGTGGGGGGGGCGTGTTTTGGAATATCCTACGCGGTAGGATCGGGAAAAGGTGTTGAAAGAAGGGGGATACCGTGTCTCACCCGTCTGTGTCCCACTCCCTAAGGACCCCCCCATCCAGGTGAAACTCCCTCACTGGTCCACCCCCAGGAACTGGATCCAATAGCGATGGCTGTGTCCTGGCCACCTGGATGACGGATCTCCGGGGAATAGGCTAGGGAGCCACCTTCAGGTTTCTCACACCAGCCCACATGGTTCACTTGTAGGTCACCCACCCTATCATTTTCCTAAGGGTCAATGACTTTCAGGCCCACAGTGATGTATAGTATAGCATGGCCACTGTACTCGCAGAAATTCACAGACATCGTTTTGCTCTTGGGGCAGATTGTCTCGCTCCCAAATAAATAGTCTATACCCACAAAGCAGCAGTAGGCATGACTTTGACTTGCTTGTTGGTCACCGTCTGCAAAGGTAGCACCCCCCTTCTCGGACAATATACAATCGATACAAAGGGAATTCAAATCCCCCCCCAACAAGTCTACCTCTATGAGCCTAGATCTAAATGTTGTTATAGTCTCATAGTCACTTGCAAAGCTTCTGTAGAATCTCCTCCAGGGGGTCATATACATTCACTAAGATAATATGACAGTCCTTGCTCAATTCTGCCTCAACCATTTGGATGTTGGGCTTACTGACTGGTACTATTATTTCCCTATCATCAATTAGCACAAATAAACCACCAAATGGGCAACCCTCATCACCCCTTCTTGCAGAATTGTTAAAACATGGAAAGCCATCAACAGCAGCATCTCCCAACAGCCATGTCTCTTGTAGTAATATGATGTCTGATTTGCATAAGATGTTATGTGAACCCTCTTCAGAAAACAAATCATGGCGGCAAGTGTTCCAAGAGAATATTATGCTGTTTTCAGGTACGCTGCCTTGGCGCAGGTAAAAAGGACAGGAGCCCCTTACCAGTGTGTTTTCACCAATGCTTCGCCTTCCTTCCTCAATGAATGTTGTCAATGGGAGCTCCACAGGTTTATTCAATTGTCCCCCCACCCTGAGATTGCGAGGTTCTGGGTTACAATCACTTTTTTCTGATTAAACCTAATTTTTTCTATTTGATCGATATTAAAGCCCCATTTTAAGATATTTCAGCAGTACATAATTGTGATCGGGCGTTTCACAACACAGTTATGTAGATTCCGCTCCTAACTTTCCATTGCATAAGCATAGACATCCTAACAGAAAAAAGGACAGTACTCATAATTTTCCTATATT
This sequence comes from Ambystoma mexicanum, assembly GCF_040938575.1. Classification (NCBI taxonomy): domain Eukaryota; kingdom Metazoa; phylum Chordata; class Amphibia; order Caudata; family Ambystomatidae; genus Ambystoma; species Ambystoma mexicanum. Next base: position 1,441,611,613 of record NC_090932.1, read on the forward strand.
TGTTACCCCTGCCTATTAACAGGAGCCCTTCCCCAAAAAGAAGTGTTTACAGAGGGCTGGAAATGTTATGGGGAACTATGAAACAAAACTCTTTTGCGTTGTGAAGCCATAATATCATTGATGGACTACAATTGCATAACATGCATGCCATGGTTATTCTTTGTGTGCAGTTCCACCATCACACTGATAACAGGTTTTTAGGTTTTGTCTGAAGGATTTTAAATTTTGTTTCCCTGTTCCTAGATGCATAAGAAACATGCCCAAACGTCTAAACTGGCAATCATGTTGGGGGGGCTAAATATTGATTTGCAAGTTTTCAGAAAAATAATCAAGGGAAATACCTGGTTTCTGATTTCAATATCCGAATTAATAAATGATGACAGATCTTGATCGGAATATGTCATTTGTTCCTCACATCACATAAGTGTCGTCCATACATAGGCAAGTACCTTAGGCCTCTTAAGAGTGGTCGTCTGCCATTCCTGTGTCTCAGGCCAGGCCATAGAAATCACATAGGGACTAATTTGCTGCTTACAAAATAAATGATGCAATGACAGCCTATATCCCCTGGGTGTTAAGGAAAATAATAGTGTTTGTGTGGGGAGATGTCAAATCTTGAGTGTGTCAGCAGGTAGGCGAGATCACGTCAATTTAGCTTCCTAATGCAGCATAGACCCTAAAATTAGTCATTTCCTACTAAACAGCAGGTTTTTTAATTGGAGGAAAAATGTCTTTCAGAGAGACGGGTTTAAGCAGTTATCATTGTAGGTTCTTCCAGGAAGGGTTGTCACCTTTGATCATCTGATGATTTCTTTCCTAGCCAGTTTTTGCTCTCACCCATAAACTCTAGTCTTTTTCCCAAATGGCATTCTATGTTTTGCCAGTGATGTTTGTTTAGGGCTTAAAAGCTGTCCAGTCACAGTGCATACAGTGTTGGCTTGCTATGCGGTGGACCAATGCTTTTTTACTTTGTAGGATTTGTTTCTAGTCCTGCGACAAGGCGACACATATGTTGGCAATGGTAAGGACAATACTGACATTATTTCCACAAGTTCTTTTTTTCTATTCTATTGATATTCATTTTTGAAGAAAAAATGCTTCACAAAATATATTGCGTCAAATTACTGTAAGTACATAACTCCTGTGTTTCCTTTTTTTGATTAGCATGCTCCTGAGCAATTTCCATCTGAAGAGTTCCCAATTTCTGAATCCAAAGTCAGTATGGATGTTAATTTTCCTGGGGCTGCCTTTGTTATTGTGTCTTGCAAGGAGGGCCAGACTGGATTTCGTAAAGAGTAAGTTGTTTGCCAACTCTCAGGTATTCTGATTTTTTCTTTTAATAGCATGTTTTTATTGAAGTATTTTTAGCATGCCTACTGTCTCAGTTGAGTTGTACAAATATAAAGAAACATGTAAATTGGCCCTTTCGCCGGCATTCACTCCACTCCCTCCTCCAACCCAACATGGCCCACAACATTTTCCTTTCCACGGCATTAATTAACTTTACTTGACTGCAACCTGGGGCTAGCATGGAGATGTCTTCTCCCATTTGTAAGTTTCTCCTTCCATTTCATCTACACTGGAAGGACTAATTTCTTGGGAACCACATTCCCTCGTATTTCAACAGACATCCACTATTCTTATAAACTCATGTAAGTGTCTTATTTAGTTAATGGCCTCCTTCGACACCAACAGTGTAGGAATTGTTTTTGCTTCTCAGTGGAATGCCTTGCACCAATTAGCGTTGACAGTTCTAAAAAGTCTTCTGGATTGAGAAATTACAGCCATTATTAGATTCATTTAAAATTCTTAGTCAAAGAAAATCAGCTGTTGTCATGTTTTTTTTCTAATGTTGCATTCTGATTTGTTTTTACATTTTCTGTGGCACTAAACATCTGGAGTATTTGTTTAACTGAGTTTCTTGATGGGAAATTCTTAACATATTGATCAGATCGTCTTTTTTAAACCTGATATTATCTGGAAAGACTTGTATTTCCTTTTTTAATTCACAGCTCAAAAAAAGAAAAAAGCTGATGTGTATACAGCTGACTTCAGCGTGAGAATGGCATAATATATTGTGCTTGCTTGACATCGCAGGTCTTTGTTTGTATAAATCTTTGACACCACAGTGCTCCGCATCTCTACATAACTCCTCTCCTTACATTGTTCCTGACATATGCTTGAGGGGTGATGTAAACAAAGCACACGCTGACTCTCATTAGTCAGCTTGCTCTAAGCAGAATCCTGCATGCTTAGTCTATTATACACTATAAGCTATTATTAGCCTCACCATCTTGAGTTGCATTGGCTACCAAAAAGTGCCAGGCCAGCACAAAGAGCTTGGCCTGTGGCCTTGTCCTATGTGCAGGGTTCAAAATTAAGGTTCGATGAGCAGGAGCTTAAACCAGCTCCTGAGTCAGACATCACCCAGTAGGCAGTAGCTACAGCTGAGGAGCCAGGAGCGAGTACACAGTATTCTGCAAATCTAACTTCCACATGAGATGTACACTTTAGCATTTTGCCTATTAATATAATTAAGGCTCCCTTTTTCAGTTTTTACAGATTTCTACACCTAAAGACAGACAGAAATCAATCTGTTTTCTATCAGTATTTATTTATAAAGACGGAAGGAAAGAAATGAAAGGTCTACTTGCTTGAATGCCCATTTTGTCATTCATCCCTCCCACACCGACAGCTCTGGGAATGTAAAACTATCAAGTGATATCCAGTTTAAAGTGGTTTATATTTCTGCCAGTTCAGTCACAGGAGTATCAATTTCTTTCCAAGTAAGAATGTAGTTTGAATTGATGTGCACGAAACCTGCACCATTTGTCTACCATATGTGGTATGTGCTTCTTTTTTCTAATTATAAACATTTTGTTCACTTGGCCTTTCAATCTCAACAATGAAAGTTGCACAATCCTTCAAATCAGCGTACATCAGGCCACTACTCAAAGAAACAGGAGGAGACGTAGAGGACCTCTCCAACTACAGACCCATATCCAACATCCCGTACACAGACAAACTGCTTGAAACGTACATATACAAAACAACCCAAGAATTCATAGAAGAGCACTACCTACTAGACCAGACGCAAGTCGGTTTCAGACCAATGAGAGGAATGGAATCTGCTCTCCTCTCAATATGGGACGACCTAAAAACAAACGCAGACTCGGACAACAGTTCTTCCTTGATACTCCTAGACCTCTCTGCGGCATTTGACACAGTTAACCACGACATCCTCATCACAAGATTAGAAGGACTGGGAATAACAGACACCGACCTACTGTGGATCAAATCCTTCTTAACAAACAGAACAGAAACCATATGGATAAAACCTTACAAATCCAACCCAAGAGTCTCCACATGCAGAGTACCACAAGGATCATCCTTATCCCCGGTATTATTCAACATCTACCTATCTCTACTAATTAAAATCATCAAAAGACATGGCGTCACTTGCTACAACCACGTCGATGACACACAAATAGTCTTCAAAATACAAGTCACTCTAGAAGAAAACACAACACCAGAGAACTGCCTTCATGAGGTATTCAACTCGCTGAACTCAAACAACCTCACAATCAACCCAGGCAAAACAGAAACAATGATCATCACAAAAAATGGAGGAGACAACCACTACATCCCTTGGCCAAGGGAACTCAGTACAAACCCAACCCCATCGTCGATTGTAAAAAAAAAAAACTGAGGATCCCGATGGACAACAAACTCACCCTAGAGCCACAAGTAAACACTCTACTCAAGAAATGCTTCTTTCTCCTGCAAGCAGCAAAAAGGATCCTACCGTTCCAGTAATTCGCCAACAAAACACCATCATAGCTCTCATCATGTCCAGATTAGATTACGCCAATAGCCTATACCTGGGCATGCCTGATTGACTTCTAAAAAAAAGTACAACGCATACAAAATGCAGCAGCCAGATTGCTTCTCAAACTACCCCGAAGAGAGCACATCACACCTGCTCTAAAAACACTACATTGGCTACCAATAAAACAACAAATCAAATTCAAATCAATGTGCATCACACACCGAGCAATCCACAACCAAGGCGCAGAGTTCCTGAGAGACAAAATACGCTTACATCAACAAGAACGCTCAGATCAAGCAACAACATCTGCTTTCTCTCACCAGGCACCGAAAACCTGGAACGACTTATCAAAGAACATACGTAATACAAGAAACCACCTACTATTAAGGAAACTGCTCAAATCCTGGCTCTTCACTGCGTAACTAGAAGACCGCGCACAGGGGCACAGACATAGCGAAAAATTATGAAAGAAGATACCAATCCCGGATCCGACCAAGCAATCTACTACAAACAGAATCTAAGGAAGACATTCTACGACATACCAAACTACAGACTGAGAGATAGCTATGATAGGATGACACTAAAGACTGAACACACAGGCAGACCAAGACGGAAGGACAAGGACGATTCATCAATAGCACTCTGACCACGAATTACACCTAATTCCAACAGACCTACGTCACAATAGATAGCAAGGGGGGGGCAGCCATTCCACAGCCCCATCACCAGAGGGGGGGGGGACTAGACACATCCAACACCACCGTACAAAGTTCACCGGAATACAGCCGGGAACGCGCAGCACCATCACCCACAACAGTTAGATGGTCCAGAAAGGAAAGCAGAAACTAAGTTTACCCATAGGAATGCTAGTTAAACAAAACAAGACCTGCTAGAACGAGGACATACATGCTACTAATTCAACTTCAAATCTCTGCATACCTAATTCACCCAAAAATCCACACAACCACCTTTCGCCCAGCAGACTGCATGCACTTCACCACAATGCAACATCAACAAACAAAAACATAAACAGCACCAACAGCACACAAGGTCTCGCCCCAGTCGGATACTCGCACCAAAGCTCAGCGTACCGTGGAAACCGAACTGGAGCCGCCAACAGCACACCACTTCTCTCACTCACCTACTCCCTCTTCACCCGACTAACCCGCCCAGATTCTTGTTTTACAGATCCGCCTGAGCGCCTGGGGACCAACTCCATTGGTGACAGTGCGCGATATAAATACATTTAACATGTAAACCCCCCAACAAGGAGGTGATTGCCTTTTGCAACCCGGAGCTCCGTCTGGCGTGTGAATATTTTCTTTTTTTTTCTTTTTTGTCTTCATGGTAGAACCAGACTCCATGTGTATTGCGTGAGCCCAATCTCCCATGAAAACAAGAAAAAACAAGATGGCCCCTGTCATAGTAAAGAGAAACGGTATGTAGTCCCTTTTCTATTTCCACAGCGGGTGCCAGGACCGGAGCACAAAGCACCAGTCCAGCAGGTAAGTGGGGAAGGGTGGAGGGAGTGGGAGAAGGGTGCGGGATGTACCAGAATGGTGGAGGGTGGGGAGGTTACAGGCAAGTTCTTCCTGTTGCCTCCCCACAATCAAGATGGTGCCCCGCAGGGGAAGGGCCTTGTGGCTGGAAAATGCGGGCGGCACACAGTGTGTTCTCTCCTGCATTTCCAGCTACCTGATTGCCTGAGCTAAGGCACTAGTTGGCCTGGTGAGCCAAAAATAACTCATGGTAACTGTTGGTGTAAAGCTAACCAGGCTCTCCTTGGGTCAAAGCAGGAGCTAAATAGCTCCCAGCAATTTCAAACCCTGCAATATAATATAGTTACAGGTAGCATATCTTATTCAAAGAACTATACCTTAGGTAAACTTTGTATATTTGTGCTATACCCTGCTTTTGAATGGACTATTTTCGATATCAAAATCTGCCTTGGAAATTGATTGCTACAAGAGGAAAGTCCGGTTTAGGGTGTTGCAAAACATCCCTTTAAATAAAAACACAATGATCCCATGAAGGCGAGATCCACCGTATTATTGTAATTGTGTTTTGTCTTCCAAATACTTCAGTGGGGGAGAATGAAGGGTCTGTCATCTGGATGGGAGCAACTCAAGTTTGCAACAACTAAAAAAAAGTATCCGTTCAATGCTTGGAGTTCTCTAGGGTATCGGCTGGTACTGGCTTGACTTGGTTTCTGTGATGTTCTCTTAAATCAAGAATTCCCTTTCTGCATTATGCATTCTGGGATGGAAGCACCCTTTGCTAAACATAGTCTTATGAACAAAGGGAAGCATGAAGACACTTGCATATGTTCTCCACCCACATTCCACTGCCCTTCTCTTTCTCTACTTGCTGGGAATGGATGTGTTTTTGCTGAGCTGCTGACCACTTGTGATGCATATCCTTTTTCTTTCAAGAACAAGGAGATTTCTTTTTCTCCCACCTTCCTCTTGAGTTCCTGCTCCCAAACTCTTTTATAATTAAGATAGTGTTAGGACATTTTTTTCTTTTTGCTGCTTTCCCTCCATAGACCTGAATGGAACACCCTACTTTTTGCAATTTGGTTGAACCTTTCTTGACTTTTGAAGGTAAGTAAGGCATTTTTGCTCCACTTACCGTGCTAAGCGCACCTTGTTTGGGGCCACTAATCCGTCCCTATCGCTATCAGTGCAGGAGAACTCTATTCTTCATAGTAAAGTTCCCTTTTTTCCTGCACCCATCACCTTATGTGAAGTGCGGTAGAGACAATTTGTGTTCCTTTAACTTTGTTTTTGGTGACTTTGTGTTTACTTGCATGATCTGTCCATGGTGGGCTGGTGGCAGTCACTACATTTGCAGTGTTTTCCTGGTTATAGCAACCCCTTTGATTTGTGCCACCTCTTGCCATTTAGAGTAACGTATACTCTAAAATGGCTGTGCCACAGGATTTATTTATTATTTGCATTTTTAAGGCGCTCGTACAGCCCGGGGGCATCAAGGCGCTGTTACAGGAATATGTCTTAGTTGTGTATTTATAAAGCACTTAATACCCAGAGGTTTCTAAGCACGGACCCGGGATTGAACCTGTGTTGGCTCGTGTTGTCTTGTTTCCAAGGCGAGCACGTTGCTGCTGAGCTATCCTCCCGGGATTGGCAGTTGTCCTTTGCCCATCTTGTAGTCTGACCTTCTTCATGCCCTGGACTGGCTGGATCTTTTTATATATGGTAAACTCTTTCCTGGGGAAAGCTCCAGCTACGTGGGCAAAGTGGCAGTCGGTGTGTGTGGCAGGATTTGGGGGCTGGGTCTGTCTGAATCCAGTCCAAATTCGTGCCAGTGTGTGTCTGTTGCTGGGAAGATGCAGTGGCCAGAGGCTGTCCAGGATTGCTCAGACCCTGCCAGTTTGAATGTTGTAGATCCTTGCCATTGGGTTGCTGGAGGCAACTCCATTCTGGATCCTGCAAAAAGCTCCTGAAGCCAATCTTCAGATCATCGTTGACCTCTACAAAGGGAAGAAACTTGTTAACGACTGTGAGACACCTGAAGGTGTCTCTCTGGCTAATCCCTGGCGATCTGTCATCCAGGTGGTCAGGACACGACGATCGCTATTGGATCCAGTTCCTGGGGGTAGACCAGTGAGAGAGGAGCACCTGCATGGGGGGGTCCTCGGGGAGTGGGATACCGACTGGTGAGGCACGGTATTCCCCTTCCCTTGACCACTTTTCCCCATTTTCTCATGTACGACATTCCAAACCACTGCCCCTCCCCTTTTCCAACACGAACACTTTCACACAAGAGAATGAACTAACATCAGGGCTGTTTACCTGACATGTCCCAATACAAGGGGCAGGCAAAGTCAGGCAATTGATCAGAATCACACACACCTGACGGCCCTTTCACTTCCCCACAGGGATAAAAGGTGGAGCAAAAGAGCACAGTACGGACAAGGCGAGAAAGCAGAGCACGGCAGACAGCATGGCGAGACGGCTAAATCGGCGCAGCAGTTCAAGAGAAGGATAAAAGCGGCAGGGATGGAGTGGATGGCGAGGAGAAAAGTGACCTTGGCCTTTCCATCCCAGGGCTGCGGAACCTTCGTGGAGGACAGGCTAAGACTGCAAACAATAGCACAAGTGTCTTGCAGCAGATGTCAACGGTACACGGTGCAAGCCTATGCCGGTAAGCAGGAGCGATGAAAGCTCCAGCGACCGTGGTACCGGCCCTGACTCCAGTAAAGCCGAAAGCCAAGCGGTTCAGCACAGCCAGTGAGTCGAGGGGAGAACTGATGAGAACCAGGCAGTGTTGAGTGAGAATCGCAAAGTGGCAAGTTTGAACGAAGTTTAATGACTGTAAATGAACTGTAAAAGGTGTAGATGGGAGACCAGCTGCAAAGGGAACTCGGCACCACATAGGTGCTGACCCAAGAGACTCTGGTCGATCCCCATCAGAGCCAAACTATGGCTTTCTGAAGGCCATAGGAGAGACGCCGAAAAGAGGTCAATGTGCTCATACAGGCGGTCTGGTAAAATCCATGTACAATCGAAAGACTTTGATCTACAAATAGTGTGAAAGCAAGTGAATGTAAAGTTGATAGGAGTGTGCCCGACCGAGGGATGCTGACGAGAGGGGCAAAGTCTAAAGTCCTGAGAAACAGTGTGTTGACAGAAGTGAAACGGGCCAAGGGATGTCCACTATGAACTGTTTCAAAAGACATTGAGAAACCAAGGGAAGTGAAACCCGCTAAAGAGAAGGGTCAGCGCCCAGAAGAGGGGGATCCAGGGGTGAACCCATCACCCAGCGAACATTGAAAACAAACTTTCATTTGTTAAAGGAACTTTTGTTTTTGTTAGTTGCAGACCTCGGGTCCTCGAATGCAAAAGACTTTCAAGGAAACAAGAATTGCCCATCTACGGTCCTGAGAGCTGCCATTAGAACTGTTGTCTCGAGCTGGAGAAGCCCGAGACTGTACTGTGCTCTAAGATCCCACCTTACCCTCTGCTCAAAACGTGGAGAAGGGAGAAGAATGCTATGGCATCTTGACATATTATTTGTGAACACTTGCTTTCTTTTCTTGAGAACTATCCCACACCCTTTTTTGTATTAGTTGCAAGGTTTGGCCATAGGTTTCTTAGTATAGGCCCTTTTATTTGACACAATGCCACTAGGACTGCCTTATTTTTCATTTGATGGTCGACGTTTGCTCCCATCTTAGATGTAGGTTTAGAATAGGTGTTTTTCCAACCTGCATACAGAATTCATTGTTAAAGAAACACCCTTGAACTGTTATCACTTGTGTCTGTCTTGTTGCCACCATGAGTTGCTGACATGACCCGGAACTCATTGCTGGAAGATCACCAGCAACCCTTTCTTCACTTGCCTGACACATCCCTGTCTCTCTGTGCATATCCTGAAGACCTTCATCAGTACTTTGACCCCCTGGACCAGTGGCAGCAACCAGTCCTGACCCCCGGTCGAAGATCCAGCTGCTGGAAGCTCTCGGAAAAGCCCAGGCACTAACCTATGGGCTAACCAGAAGTCGTGCTGGGCTACTTCTCTGCAATGGTCGCCGTCCCGATTTGTCCTTTGGGACACCGCAGAGCCAGAGTTTGTGGAATATGAAGCATTTCCTTGAAGTTGCTTTTCACCACCATGTACACGGGCCTTGCAGGGCCAGTTTCTTTTTTTCCACCACACGTTTCGTCTTCCACCATTTTCTTCAAAAGCCATCACTAATCGCCACCTTCATCCCGTCCAGGGAGTCTCATCAGGTTGTCCAGAAATTGGTGTGTCCTGTGTGTCCAGCTGTTCTGAGTAGAGATCCGTTCTATCGGAGCACGGAACTGCCAGCTAGCCGGACCCAATAACCTGATGCCTGAAGAGTGACCTCTGCACCTGCAGCCCTTGGGCTTCCACCAACAGATCCAAGGTCTGTTAATGGCTTTCCACTTCTTTTTTTCAAACTTTGGAAGATTTAGAAACTACTATCTCAAGCCAGCACTTGTTGAATGTTTCCAAAGAGAAGCCTGTCCTAGCCTCCTGAAAATACTTTTATTGGGACCTGCAACCTTAAAGGAGCTATGCCCCTTCTTTTCTAGCTGACAAAGGACCTCTGAAGGATAGTACCTTAATTACAATGTTTTGTATGGTGTTTACTAAGTTCTTTGTTCTCAACCTATTCTCGAAGTATTGATTACTTACCTGGTTTAATTTCTTTATTCGCTTGCTTGACTATTACATTATATTGAAAAGTGTTTATAATTGCATTTTAGAGCGAAATGTTAGTGCTGTTCTTAGCAGAGCACACCAAGGTGAATGCATACTTTGTAGTGAATGTTTTAGTGTTAGCTGTGGTTTTCCATTTATAAGAGTTTGCTTAACGACTAATTAAATAACTGAATTTTTATACATTTTAACTGTTATTATTAAGAGTGCTCTGTGTGTGTTTAACTGAACCTGTCACCACTCTCACTCCCCCCCTAAATCTAAGCCTTGATGTTCAGTCACACTTCCCATATAGTCTTTGTAGCCATTAGTGTGTGTCCCTGTTCATCAGAATAGGATGGCCTCTCAGAATCCTCCCACAGGGCTTATTCTGAAAATCCATCTTAAGATGTAGCTTTCAGGATTTGTGTATCCTTTTCAACCCTGTATTCTGCATCTGATGCTCATTCCCTGTGCCCTTCAGTGCCTTGGTCCTGAAATGTAACCACATGATTGTGCAACCGGTGCGTGACTAGGTCGGTTGGGGACATTTTATTTAAATATCAATTTCTATTCGGCAGGAAAGTACCAGAGGAATTCTACAGATTTGTAGAGAGAAAACATTCTCAAGAATACAGATAAGAACACATTTACTACTGTGCAAGAATATTTTGGGTTCACAAACAGAGGTGTCCAGTAGGATACAAAGAGACTCGAGTTTTCGTACTAACATCTCAGGTTATGATGCCACCATGGGTGATGCTGAGGGTACCTTCTTCATTGTCAGGCAAAATATTGGTCTTAAGTTGTTATTTTATTTATTTGATTTCGCATTAATAAAGGGCCTAAGCCCATAGGGATCCGGGTACTGTTGCAAACTTGTTACATGATACATATACATACATATACTTCGCAAAACATAGACTAGAGAAAAGGGGATATCCATAAAACATAGAAAGGGGGGGTGAGATAAGCAACAGAGTGGGACTTGATGCTTCTACAGTCCATGGTTTGACCGGTCAAAGTCAGGTAAAGAGGAAGGTTTTTAGTGTTTTTCTGAACGCCCAGTGTCAACTCTCTGCTCGTAGCGCGGGTGGGAGGGAATACCATTGGGTCGCAGCTACTGAAGGGAAGCTCGCCCTACCTCCTCTGACATCCCTGTATTTTGGTCGGATAATCCGGTGGGCGTAGGGGGTCTGGTAGGATTAGCCTTGACAATTTAATTTAGACAGATATGCCGGTGCTGTGTTATGAAGGCATTTGTGGGTGGTGGTAAGGATTTGGAAGTTGATCCTTTCTTTTATCGGGAGCCATTGTGCTTTTTTCTTGTTGGTGGTCTTTTTTTAGTGCTGTTGAGTGCCGACTGTAGTGCATTGTTCTGGATTGTCTGCATTTTGCGGCTGTTTTTCTTGGTGGTGCCTGCAAACAAGGCATCACAGAAGTCGAGTCTCGCTCCGGTTATTGATCTGGCAATGGCCAAACAGCTAGTCGTGTAAGGTATTGCCTTGCTGCATTAAGGAGCTTGGCTGTGTAAGTGGCTGATGAGGCAATGGAATTTACTTGTTTAGTAAGAGAGAGGGTAGTATCAAGGTGCACTCTCATTGTTTTCACAGAGTCTGAAACTGGGATGTTGACACCGTCGATCAGGAATGAAGAGTAAGATGAAGGACATTTTTTTAGCATCCAAGAGGACCGTGCTACCAGAATTTCCATTTTGTCATCGTTTAAACAGAGGTTGTTCATGGCCATCCAAGTTTGGATGGTGAGGTAGATTTCATTGATCATGGTAGTCTTTTTCATGTGATCCAGATAGCGGTAGAAGGATTTGTGTGTCATCGGCGTAGTTAGTGTAAAGTATGCTGAGGTTTTCCAGGCGGTCGAACACGTGTTTTGTGAATATGTTTTACAAGGTGGGGGAGACGCACAATCCTTGCGGGACTCCGCATGTAATGAGTTTGGGTGGGGCGTTTGCCAAGTCTGAGAAAACTCTTGATGATCTGCCTTTGAGGAATGAGGAAACCCAATTCATGGCGTCCTTGAAGAAGTTGGCTTCCGAGGTGAGGTGGTGGCACAGAGTTCTGTGGTCCACCAAGTCAAAGGCGGCCGATAGGTCAAGGAGGAGGAGTAATGCTACCTTCCCTTCATCTCTGAAAAGGTCCAATTGATTTTTCAAGTTTAGCAGAGGCGATTCGGATCCATGGCCGGGTTGAAAGTCAGATTGACGTTTCCCAAATATTTGATTTGGTTCAGAAAGGTACAGTAGTGATTGGCGGTAGTTGGTGCGGGCTGTGGGATCTAGATGGGGGGGGGGGCGGTTTAAGTAGTGAGAGGACCCAGGATTCTTTCAGGCTGGAAGGGACACAATTTGTCGAGAAGGAGGCATTGATGAAATGTGTAATGAACGGGGCTAGGATGTCTGTGCAGTCTTTTATGATAGATGCAGGACAAGTGTCACCTTTGCATCTAGATGGTTTCAGCTTCTGGATGATATTGGTAGTTTCTTCTACTGAGATTTCCCTGACGTGAAAAGAGTTGGCAGGTGGATTGGTGTGGGGTGGTGCAGCGGTATCTGTAATAGGTGCTTTGGCCTTGATAAGGTTTTTTTTCAAGGTAATTTTATCCTGTAATAGGGGGATTTTGGCCTTCATGGCACATTGAATGCTAGTACACCATGGCTCATCTATCTTAATGGTAGAGGGGGGTGGGGGGGTTTTCCCAGCTCACTAAGGATGCAGAATAATTCTTGCGTATTGGAAGAGGCGTTAGTAATTCTAGTACTGTAGGCTGCAGATGTAGCTGCAATGATAGCGAGTTTGTATTCCTTTGCAATCTTGTGGAAGGTCAGTTTGTTTGGATTGTCTAGATTATTTTTCCAAACAGCTTCGGCTTTCATTTGTTGGAACATTTGGCCTGGAGGTCAGTATGGCTACCACATTCACTGTTTTGGTGAAGTTGCTAGTATGTTGGGGTCTGCAGAGGGTGTGGGTTCGAGGCAGAGGGGACGGGACGGGAGGGGAGTGAGGTGAGGGGCAATGGTCTCCCCGGTTATCATACAGGCACTGCACGTCCACATGGTGGGGGTGCTTAGGTGAGGGCAGGGTGGGGGGTCTTCACAAGCAGGAAGGAGAAGGAAAGCATACGGTGATCCAACCAAGGGCAAGGTGTGTTAGCAGAGATGTGAATATTGGAGGTCAGATCCGCAGTCCAATCTAGGGTTCTACCTTTATTGTGTGTAGGGGCTGTGACGCAGTGTTGAAAGCCTATGTCAGTGAGTGTCTTGGCAAAGAAAGAGGCTTGGTGGTCGTTAGTGTCATTCAGGCCGAAGTTGAAGTCCCCTAAATTGATGGATGTGGAGGTGGGCTTTATGCTGCTCCCTATGGAGAGTAGTAGGTCTTCTTCAAAACTGCTGTTAGGGCCGGGTGGCCGGTAGATAATATGGATATAGACTGAGTCAATGGGGAAAAGGTTAGTTTGGTGGATAGTAGCTCATAATTGTCTGATGCATGGGTTGTAAGAATTCTAATGAGAAGGGTGTCTTTGATTATGAGAGCAACTCCTCCCCCTCTAGTAACTAGTCTGTCGCTCATCAGGATTGAAAAACCATCGGGTATGGCTGGTGCTGAGCTGGAGGCTTTATGTAGCCAAGATTCTGTTATGGCAAGTAGGTCTACGTGTTGTGTGGATATGAAATCGTTGAATCAAGGGCATGTGGTGAGATGCTTCTAGCATTGATGAGGGCATTAGTAACTGCTACCTTCTGGGGGGCAGGAGGTGGGTGTTTAGGGGCAGGTCTGGACTGGAGGGGCAAAGTTGCGGGGGGCAACTCTGGGGCCAGGCTGCCTGTAAGTTGTTGTGTGTTGGGGTTGACGGTAGCGGTAAGCTTAGAGGGTAGGTGAGAATTCATGGGCGTAATAAGCAAGGTAGGGAGAGTAAGTGGGCATTTATGCACTGCCTTGAAAGCACTTTTGGGTGCACTAAAGGTGCAAGAGGGGTGAGTTCTAGTGCCTAAATTGGCGTTACGTGTTTCCCTTGGTGGGGGGGGGGGGTAGACATGGTGGGCTGCCAGTGCATGTCCTATTCCATAATCTGGTATTTCTAGCTGTGATGCTGCGGACAAGTGAAATTCTTTCTATTGGAGCATTTAAGTTTTTGTGTAACAGTGTATGGAAGGTCTGTTTGAATGAGATTATAGTCACTGCATTCTGGGTCCTATCAGAAGGGACAGTGACTGTGGTGCGAGTGGAGCTCACCTGCCTAGCATTGTTCAAGTGCTGCAATCTTGGTGTAGGTGCTTGTTGCCTCTGGGTGGATTTCAACCGGGAGCGGCAAGTGAGGTACAGCATTCGTACTGGCAGGGCATGTTAGTTGAGTGGGTCGGAACGTGGTTGGTGATCTGCGTCTTTCAGACGGTGTGGTACCATGTAAGCTGTGAGCTGCGGGGTCCAAGCAGTGTAGGGCAGTTCTAAGGGGGTGGGGGCCTGCTGCTATCGGGTATTCAGGAGTCCACATCCACCGGATGAGTCGACAGCGGTGCAGGTCGGGTAAAAGCTGATGTGGGATTTGGGCATGTAGCTACATCAGCGCTAATGAACGGATTTGGGCCGATGCTCAGGCATGCTGGTAAGAACAAGCTAGGGAGTGGTGTGGTGATGACTCACGCACATGATGCGGAGACGTATTTCAGGGGTGTTGGACGGATATTTCCATGAGCATTTAATATCGCTGCCAGCTTACTATTGTGAGCCGAGGTGCTGGGAAATCCGGCACTGAGTTGGACACCACGAGGCAATGGCAGCAAGCAGCAGAAAGCGGAAGTGAGCTCTTGCACCCTTGAGAATCGCCCTTTAGATGAGCCCGGGCTTGCTGGGGTTGGCTCATTCATCAGCCAATGATGATGCTTAGTGAGGGCTCTGCGAGCCCCTGGCTGTTGGTTCAGTTTCGAGGCGGTCATCTTTCCATGTAGTTGATCGTCTTTGCTGGGCATAGTGTTCCTGCAATCCCCAAGGTAGGGGGGGGTCCTGGGGGTCTCAGCGCGGACCCCGGGTGCAGTGGAGCAGCAGAGAGCTCCTGCACCCTTGTTAATTGCTCTTTTGATGAGCCTGGCTCCGCAATCCGGCGAACAGGGCTTGCTGGGGTTGACTCATCAGCCAATCCTGATGCTTCGTGAGGTCTGTGCGAGCCACAGGCTGTTGGTTCAGTTTCGAGACGGCCATCTTTATATGTAGTTTGCTGTCTTTGCTTGCAAAGTGTTCCTGCAATCTCCATGGTAGAGGGGGATCCTGGGGGATTCAGCGTGGACCCGGGCGCTGCGGAGCGGCAGAGTTCGTTTCCTCTGATGTGTAAAATAGGCCTAATACTGGTACTAAGTCCACTAAGGCCCATAACAAAGGGGTCAGGATGCAGGCGTGCATCGAAAATGCGTTTGAATCTCTGTACAGCTTTGACAGTCAACGTGACACAGTGCACATTTCTTCCCATAAGTTAAAGAATGATCAGGAACAAATTACTGATAAAACCTTTAAAGTGTTTAAAATCAAAGTGCTTAAATCTTCTACTGAATCAAATTCTAAATACATAAACATGTGTCCACACCTTTGCCCTATGCCATTTCATCAAGACTGCCATGCCTTCCCTACTTGAGTAGAACAGCCAATGGAAAGCCTTCCAGACTCTCCAGAGTGGTCTCCTGAAGTTAGAGCTCCCTTACAAAGGAGAAGTTCATGGTTTATTGGAACCAGTTGGGCCTGGTATGGATTTGTGACAAAAGGTTTTCTAGCAACACACACACATTTTGGCACAGCCTATTGCATTATATAGGCCTTTCAGACAGACATTACCTCAACATACTCAAATTCTAAGGTGTTTTTCCTATCCAATTTAGTCTGGTGCAAGCCTCTGCATCTTCAGTGTTTCTATTGTCTTGCATAACTCTATACCTTCCACTTCAAATAGTGAGGGATTACATATATTATCATCGCCTCCCAACAGCACAGAACATTGTCCTTCAAGCTCACCTCATGGGCACCTTTCCCAGGTTCATGACCTCTGAATGTATGTTAAACTATTCAGAAAATCTATTCCCAATCCAACCTGTGCTCCTGTTTCAGAGGCTCCACCGAAATCATTATCAGTGCCAGTTACCACACAAGTGGGTGCTTTTACTTCTTTCTTACCATAAGACTCACCATATAGAGCATGCTGGTTATCATTTCCTCTCTTAACCTAGCCCCCATGTTCTGATTAGGATGCATTAGTGGACCCGTGCTCTTCTATTAAGGAGTATCCTTCCTTCACATCAGATGCTATTAACTAGTTGGGTTTAAAAAAATGATAATCCAAATGGGATCAACATATAGACTGATTGTCCACATGTGATTGTCGTTCTACACTGCTTGCCATGTATTCTTTTCAAAGGCAACATGTTGACTGATTTCTGCCTGGTGGTCTTCATCTTACATTGATCGTCACCTTATTGAAATGTTAAGTCTCCCAAATATATTTGAAGTGCTTTTTTGCTACTTTTAATGTCTTGCATTTGTAGCTTTCCTCCTCACCTTTCTTTTTTTCATTATTCCCTTTTCTAATGGATTGTGTCCTCCTACAGTTTTCTCTTGTTAGATATATTCTTATGCTTTGCAGCACTCTCTGAAAACCTTTTCCTAGCAAAGGGCGCAGTGCAGTCTGGTGTCGGGGGTCCTCAAGTCCGCTTTGGGACCGGGTGTGATGTTTTTGTGAGTACAAATAGCATGCTCGGCACACCATCATCTCAATTGTCATGTTTTCCCAATGAACAGTTGCGTTAGGGATTAGAGACAAAACAGTGAATGCTCAAGCGTTAAAGGAGAGAGATATTGTAAAATCAGAGGAGGAAGCTCCTTAACCGTGGGGTAGGCTGGGAAGGCAATTAGGAATCTGTGAGCAGAACATCCATCATAAACAACATTACCTGAGGTGAGTAATTTGTAGGTTGAATGGATTGTGTCCTCCCTCAAGTCCTCTTCTTGGAAAGACTCCCATAGCAGTAAGATATCATGGAAGAGGGAAGGAGCGCACTACACGGGAATTATGGTATCACATGTTGGAGGACAGCTCTGTCAGAATGAGACTCATTGTGGATACTGTGTCCAGGCAATATTGCTTAGCGAAGGTGCACGTCTGTTATGGGGAGGTTGGTGACCCGAGTCCTTGGGCACGGTGGGCTTAACAGTTTTCCCAGAGGAGGACCTGTTGGAGCGGAGGGCAATCGGACTGGCACTGATGGCCTTTTTGCTCTCCGTACAGTGGAAGACTGTCCTGATCATGACGGACAACACAGTGGCCATGCACTACATCAACAAGAGAGGTGGTGTAGGGTCACCTCCCCTGTGGAGATAGGCGTTGTAGATCTGGTTCTGGCTATTACAGAACAAGATCTCTCTGTCTGCAGTTCACCTCGCTGGGAAGGAGAATATGACGGTGCACGGCCTGAGCAGGCAGGGTTAGGTCTCCCAAGAGTAGGAATTGTGCCAGGAAGTTAATCTAGAGATCGCCTTGTAGGGATCCCCTCAAGTGGTTCTGTTCAGTTCCAAGTGAAAACATTTCTGCTCCAGCGAATGTCCCCTGCAAGGAGCCCTTGGGGACACATTGGTAGTCGACTGGAACTGCCAGCTTCAGTATGCGTTCCCACCTTACCGTCATCCATCAAGTAATCTGGAGGTTGAAGAGGTACAGAGCAACCATGATCCTGATTGCCATGGATTGGGTCAGGAGGACATTGAACCTGGACCTTCTGGATATGGCCATCTGTCATCCACAATGTTTTCCCCGGAAGCCAAACCTTCTGTCTCAGGAAGGGGGGGAGGGGTGGGTTCTTCACCCGAGCGTAGACACACTTAACCCGCATGCCTGGCTTCTGGCTTCGGAAAGGCTAATGTACAGGGATTGGAAACTTCTGGAAGAGTGATGGAGGTATTGCTTTTGACCAGAAGGCCAGCAACCAAAGCTCTATACCGCTGCTGTTGTAAGAAATTCTGCAGCTGTTGCAGAGAACAGGATGTGGAACCTGTAAGGGTGCATAAGTAAGGCTCTGACACAATGGTGGCATGTTACTGGATATAAACATTTATTAAATAAGACAAGTTTGGAAAAAGGCCTCTCTATTCCTAAAGCTTAGAGGGGTTTCGCTACCTCAAAAGAAACTAGTGCAATTGTCAGGAAGTCCGGAAAATAAAGGGTCTTTCACTGTCGTGTCCAAACACTTGCTTCTTTCCCTAACACTAATATTCTACAGTAACTGTGCAAGGATGGTTTCTTTCAATCAACCGAAAACTTCCCAGTCTTTCTGGTAAAGAAAAGTGATGAAATAAAAAACAGGGATAGATTTCTCACTGCGGAACTGTTGTCTCATAAAGCTATCACTACCTATGCCGTATCACAGGCGTAAGCATCTGTTTCATGTCCTTATTCTTCCTCTTCCTACTTTACTCATCAATTGTGTGCTGGTGTACCGAGATTTAGAGGTACCCTGGCATTATTCCTTGTGCACCGGTATCGCCGTCTCTTATTACCGAGTTGGACACATAACGGAGTTCTCTCGCACAATGGAAAAACCTGGGGCGTAAGACAGTGTAAGGCGCAGTGACCTTTAAGTGGATACCTAAGTGAATTTCACATTCATATACACTGCCTGCGATTATACGATCCAAGAAAGAGAAGCTTTGTTGTTTTTATGGCTTTTGTAACTCTGTGTGTAGATGAACAGAAACAAATTGAATATCTGTTAATATTGCTGCTCGGTAACAACTGAACCTGTGGTCTAAGAAAAAGGCCATATTTTGTATACTAACCCAAGATGAATGTGTTTAATTGATGTATGTGAATATGGAACGTATGAGCTAACACATGCCTTTTAACACAATCACATTCTCCACAGAAGAGAAATGTGGTCAATCAGTAAGTGTTTTTAATATAGGTATAAAAAGCAACAAATTATTTGGGACCGTTTGTAGTTTGTTCGTTGGTTGACATCACAGTCAACTTTTTTTCAGCAGGTGTGGGTCTTAAGCATTATAAATACAGGAGAAGGTTAAATGTATTCCTAAAGTGAGATATAATGTACATGGGGTGGGGGGATATGGTTGTTGTGGAGGATAAACTATACCTGGCATTTATACAAATCTGCTTTTGACACAGTGAACCGTGAGTATTCCTGAACATTTATTGTAATGTATTATGCAGTTATATGGAAATACATATGTCAATTAAATGAAGCTGGTGAACTAGCTGAACGTATTAGAACTAATAATGAGTTGAAATAGGGGTGCGTTTTGGCACCCCTATTATTCAACCTTTATATAACAGACATAGATAGCACGCTTAAAAGTGTTGATAATTTCCCTCCCAAAATTCATAAGCTTGGTTTGGCTATGCCGATGATGGTCTTACTCGATAGGACACCTATTGGCCTCTGAAGATCTTTTAACACCCTGTCAATTTTAACCCTCTTTAAATAAACCTGAAAAAAAATGTTATGCATTTTTGAAAACAATAGCAGTACACATGATTTTATATTTGTTTGTTTATTTATTTGGTATTGCGCACCAAACCCTTGGGTAGCCGGGCGCAGCAGAGGTCAAGACAACTTAAGCTTAGTTACAGAATGTGTACAAAGAATCATATAGTATACAAAACAGTTGGAAAATAGGTGCTGCCAGGATAGTTACAATGGCGCACGGTAAGAGACATGCAGCAGAGACAGCAGTGCAAGGTACTGAGAGGTAAGCTAACAGTCATTTGTTCGTAGGCATTTAATTACATTGAGTCAGAATTTGGAGTACAGTTGTTCCTTTCTGAGGTCATGCGGTAATGCATTCCAAGTTTTTGCTGCAAGAACTGGGAAGCTAGATCCTCCAACTGTAACACGTTTAAATCAGGGCATTTCCCAGGTATGGGCATTGACTGCTCTCGTTGGGCGTGTGGACGATCTTCTGTTTATCCTTTCAGCAAGGTAGGGTGTCAGATATTTTTAGCCAATGAACCTCTCTTCTAGCATCTGAGATATGTTCTCTCATAGCTGCTCTTAGGGGATTATTTTGCATTCTTTGTATTTTGTCGATGATATTTCTGTTGGCACCCGAGTAGAGAGCATTACAGTAGTCTAGTCTCGACATTACGAGGGCATTGGCCAGGCTGATGCAACCCGAGGTAGAGAGGAATGGTCTACATGCTCGAATAAGCTTACAGGTATAAGCTGTGGAGGATGCGAGTGAATTGACTTGTTTCTTGAGCGAAAGAGTGGCATCAAGATAGAAGCCTAGTGTCTTGACCACTGGCATCACCTTGATGAGATTGTTGTCTATATTGAAGGAGGTATAGCTAGGGCTGAATTTATTTAAGTTAGTTTCAGAGCCTCGGATTAGTATCTCGGTTTTATCGTCATTCAGGCAGAGGCCATGAGATGCCATCCATGCCTGAATGAGGAGATATACTCTGTTTACTAAGGCTGTGTCCTCCAAAAAGTTGCCCGAAAGGGGCATAAGGATCTGGGTATCATCTGCATAATTTGTGTAGGTGATACCCAGTCTGTCCAATTTGTCAAACAGAGGCTTAGTAAAGATGTTGTACATAGTAGGTAAGACACAGGATCCTTGTGGTACTCCGCAGGCGATTTGAATTGGGTCAGCAGCCGTTAATGGGGAAAAGACTCGCATTTTCCTGTTAGCCAGGAAGGATTGGACCCAGGCTATGGCTTCCCCTGAAAAGTGCGCCGCCGACCTAAGGTGGTTGCATAAGACTGCATGATCCACTAGGTCAAACGCTGCAGAGAGGTCCAGGAGAAGTAGCATAGCTGTTTGTCCCTTGTCCTTCAACTCGTCAATTTGAGTCTTAAGGTCTAGCTGGGCAGTTTCCGTTCCGTGGAGTGGGCGGAAGCCAGACTGTCATGATCCTAGTAGATAATTAGCTTCTAGGTATTCCTGAATTTGAATATATGATACTCTATCAATAATTTTAAGTAGAAAGGGGACAGTAGTAATGGGTCTGTAGTTGGTGGGGTCTAGTGTTTGCTTTTTAAGCAAGGAGAGGACCCAAGATTCTTTGAGGTTATTAGGTACTGAATTGGTTTTAAAGGAGGCGTTAATGAGCATGGAGATAAACGGGGCAAGGTCTCTAGCAGCATCTTTTATAATTTGGGCCGGGCAACTGTCGCCCTTGCAGTTTGAAGGTTTTAACGAGAGAATGATTTTTTCTGTGTCAAGGATGGAGATTTCTTTAAAGGTAAATGGTGTAGTTGTGTTACGCCCAGTGTCGGGATGGTTGTTGCTCAGAAGGGGGCAGAGAGGCCTTTTTAATTGCTATTTTCTGTTGGAGCGTGGTCATTTTATTCAGGAGGGCTTTTTGAATTGCGGTGCACCATGGCTTATCCTTGGCGACAGTGTCTGCCGGTGGAATTGGGGCTTCCATTTCTCGGAGGATGGAGAACAGTTCCTTAGTATTAGAGCTGGCTTTTGCAATTCTATCATCGAGTATGTTTTTTTTTGTGTTTGTTATTTCTTTTGTATAGTCTTTGGAGAGTTCTGGTAATTTAGCCTTATTGACGGTAGTCGGGGAGTGGCGCCAGATAGTTTGCAGTTTTCTTTTCTGTAATCTTAACTCTATAAGTTGAGGTGTGAACCATGCATTGAGGTGGGATTTTTGTCTAGCTTTGCGCATTTTAAGTGGGGCGGTAGTGTCCAAGGCTTGGGTCATGGCAGTATTGAAAATGTCTACTAATGATTTAGGGTCAGTATTATTATTGACGTTGTTCAGGGATGGGAGGAGGTGAGGGAGTAGTTTTTCTGCTGTGATGTCCTTTTTACTTCTCGTGTGGAGTGGGGGTGCCATCTCAGTGGTTTTAGGACTAAGGAGGTCGAGTGTGGCTGAGAAAGTAATAAGGTGATGGTCAGTCCATAATTGTGGTCCATTATCTCTAATAATAATGTTACAGTTTAAGACAGCCACCCAGTCCAGTGTTCTGCCTTTGATGTGGGTAGGGGATAGGACTTTTTGTGAGAGTCCATGATCTTTGAGAAGTGCAGTTATAGCTTGGGTGTGTTTGTTTGCAGCCTCATTAAAGTCGAGGTTGAAATCCCCCAGCAGCAGGGTTTGTGAGTGGTTTTTAGTGTTGCTGGCTATGATATCTGTAAGTTCCTCCTCAAAGGTTCCTAGTGGACCAGGAGGTCTATATAATAGGTGGATCGTTAAAGTACGGTTGTTAGATAGTGGAAGTTTAGCTGCAAGCACTTTGCATGAGGGGTATGTAGGCGGAGTGGCAAGTCTAATGGCGAGGCTGGTTTTCGAGATGATGGCTAGGCCGCCACTGCGAGAGTTAGGTCTATCCACTCCGAGTATCTGGTAACTCTCGGGTATTACTATCATAAGGGCAGGGCCTGCAGCATCATGGAGCCAAGTTTCAGTTATGGCTAGTAGGTCTAGATTCTCATTGTGTAGTGTGTCTGCAATTTCAGCAGCATGGGCTACTAGGGATCTGGCGTTAATGAGTGATCCAGGTAGAGATAGTGTGCCTTTATTTGTGGGGTGAGGGGGAAGTTTGGTTTCTGGTTTATTAGGACTAGCAAGGTTTTTTTTTACTATATTGGTTGGAATCCGGTTGTAAGGAGTGGGTAATACTGTACGGTTATTAGTATTTTTAGGATCATAGAGCCGGGGTAGCCTGGATCTCCGTCTCGTATTACAATCCAGAGGAGGGCACGTTAGGCGTGTGGCTAGAGACATAGTGACTAGGAGGCTAAGTGTAAATGCTATAATATATAATAATATCAATTGCACAAATAGGCTAGTATCAATTGCACAGGTAGGCTAGTATCAATTGCACAGGTAGGCTAGTATCAATTGCACAAATAGGCTAGTATTAATTGCACAGGTAGGCTAGTATGAATTGCGCAGGTAGGCTAGTATGAATTGCGCAGGTAGGCTAGTATGAATTGCGCAGGTAGGCTAATATCAATTGCACAAATAGGCTAGTATTAATTGCACAGGTAGGCTAATATCAATTACACAAGTAGGCTAGTAAGCAGATTACAAGGGTGAGTAGTAATACATATAAACAAGCCTGGGACAGTTGCATGCAACATTTGTATGGAACAGTTGCATATGTGAGCCATATTAGGTTAAGGGGGCAACTATCTGGTCATACTGGTTAGTACAAAGGGCTAGACGGCATTGTCAAAGTTCAGGATTGCAAAGTAGACAAAGGGTGTTTGGGCAGGTGGAGGAGTATGCAGCTCAATGTTCGTGTCCGCACGTTAATAGTTTTAGAATGCTAGTAGGGAGATAGTGGGGCCAATTGTCCGTCTTGCATGCATGAAATAGTACGTTTGAGGGGCGTGCACAGGCGAGGCAGGAATGAACGTCAGGGTGGGATCATCCATTAATTTTTCGGCGATGATAGAAACGGTGCTCATCCAGCACATAACAGGCGCAGAACAAGGCCTTTTCATGCCGGGCCGGCTTCTGCCTGCCGGCGGATGTTGCTGGTTACAAAAGGAGGCCTGTTGCTTAGCAACAGCAGGCAGCCTCGGTATGGGCCCGCGTTGCGCTGGCCATCTTGGGATCAGGCTGCTGTGTGAAACAGCTGATATGGTGCTGGGTTCGCGCACATCAATACTTAAACACGTATGCAGGCTCGGAAAGTGCTCACCAGTGCGATTGGGAGGTGCATCGGGTCAGGATGTCTTATCCTGGAGAATTACGGTCCATTGCTCGTGGGAGAAGCTCGATGTCTGTTTAAGGCGGGAAGCAGGACAGTAACTGCTGATGGTGGGGGGAGAAGGGCTCCTGCCCTCTCCTTCTCATAGGGTGGAAATGGAGGGTCAGAAATTACAAATTGATCAGTAAATGTAGGTGTCCTCTTAAGTTCTGCAAGAGAGACTCTTAGGCTGAGAAGATATATATAAAATGAACACATTTATGTAGATTAAGATTTTTTTTTCAAAAAGCAGGAACATGGTGGGCTTTTTAAAACTATATTGTACCTGTTTATAGTCCTTGTATAACCTATGGGTTTTTAGCATACAACTTTAATGATGTTGGTTGGCTAAAATTTCTCTAAGGAAATGTATGGCGTACAATCCTGGGCCTGAGTAATCACACTCCCATTGAGGCCATTAAGGTACAACTGGAGTTAACGTCAAAAACCACACATTTTAAAATCAAATGTAGCTTATGGCTGAAGGGGCGTGGCCGGCCAGCAGAGCATGTAGACATGTGCTACCTCTGCTCCTCCGCGGCCTACAACCTGCTGGAGAATCTATCCTTTTGACCCTACTTTTACTGTAAGATCCCGCACTTGCCAGGTTGCGGAACCTCTGCTGTGTGCCCTGGTGGGCGTCTGAAGTATAGATTGGCAGTGCCGCACCGGAGAAGATCTGGAGCACCCGGATGATCCACGCCATTTTCTGAGCACTCGCTGCAGGCATATCACCCGTGGAGCCTCCCAACGGACCTGCACCTCGTCTTGCACACACTGCATCCAGGTGTGGCGGCCTGACTGAACGGCAGACTGAATGGCACGCTAGAAGAGGGGAAGCGCTCTGAAAGATCAGTAAGAAAATCCTCCTTTCTCCGAACCCGTTCATCGGCTGAACCCCATCTGGAACAGGGACACACCTCCCAAGGGACCACTGCGGAGTGATAGGTGTGGAAGGACCAATGAGCACACCCTCACAGCACTCCAGCTACAGAGATGCTGGATGGAGATCCTGCCAGTGGGAACGGTATACATTTGTGCCCAATTCACTTGCTGAAGGAGGAAGGCTGCCACCCAGTCCACTTGCTGAAGGAGGAAGACTGCATTTTACACACAGGACCTGTAACATTAGCATCCACTGAAGAGGGTGCCAAGGTCCTGACCCCAAGTGGTGAGGCGCTGTGTGCATGAGGTGAGCAGTGTGGGCAGAAGGTGTTAGTGCAGGGAGTGGTGCACCTGGAAGGGGTCTTACTCCCTCAACGGATAGTATGCACCAGCCTGAGTGCTAAAACAATGCTGCAGGCTGTGCCCACGCTGGTTTGCCCTACGCAGACTGTGCTCGCCGGCTCCCCCTCTGACCTCCACTTGGCTGACACTATAGCCTAGGGGTGCCGAAGGCCTGCAGTGCACACCATCCGGGCTGGGACAGTCCCTAGTGGCCCACACATGCTGGGCCCTAGCTTCCAACGATGCTGGGGTCCCTATGCTGGGCTGGTCAAAAGCTAGACAGCAAGCAGAAGGAATCTGGTACAAGGGTTGGCCAGAGCATCAAGTGGTCACCAGTACACAGCTATTGTTAGAACAAAGAAAAACAGTGTGAAATAAGTTATATCGGAAGGGGCTAAGGCAAACACACATATCTAATAAATAAGCCAGCCGAAAGTAATCATTACTTCACTTGCAGAATGTAGGCTTTCCATGGTTTGAGGACGTGAATGAGAACAAGGACATAACTGCATTAATATGGCTTTCTAAAAAACAAACTGATTCCGGACTGGCATTGTTTCTGGAATTCAGCAAAGAGGTTTGTAACATAATCCCATGATTGATTGATTTATTGATTTATAGAGCGCTTTACACTAAGGCGCTGATGCTTTCAGAGGTCAGGAGAACCAAGGCCAGGATGCTTAGAGTTAAAGATCATAATGGGCTGAGTTTAGCAACCTTTGTGGCTCCGCCAGCCACCTTCAGCAGCAGGGTGATTGTATCTTGGCATTACATTTCTTGTAAGTACTACAGTGGCAGTGCATGGCTGGCGTTGGAACAGAATTGTATTGTATTGTTTATTTATATAGAGCCTATACACATGAAAGTGTTTCAAAGCGCTCAAGGAGGGTGGGAACAAGAGAAAAAATAAGTCGCTCTGAGCCCTTGAAATTCTGAGACGGTAATCATCTGTACAGGCAAAGTAAGTGCGTAAATACAATTAATTTTACCAGTGCAATTAAGGGGGAAGACCAGGGAGAACAGACAGACGATCGGGTTAGATTTTGGTTGTGCAAGTGCATAGAGGGTCACAGGGCAGGGGAGGTCCAAGTGCACCCAGTCGGTGGAGACTGGGGTAAGTGCAGAGAGAGCCATTTTCTAGTGTTATTCTAAGTGCAGTGAAGGTGGGTGAGAGTAGGGCCATGAGGCAAGTGCGAGAGGACTGGCGGGGGTGCCCGGGATCAGTGAGACTCTGTGGTACATCCGGCAGCCAGTCAGCAAGCTGTAAGGAAGAGGAGGGAGAGAGCAGAGGGCTAGGTTAGCAGGGTAGAGGGAGAGCAAAGGAAGAGGAGAAGAGGAATGTCTTAAGGAGTTTCCGGTACTTAAAAAGGTGAGGCTCAAGACAGAGGGCGGCAGGGAGGCTATTCCAAAGGGAGGCACCTACTGAGAATAAGGATCTCCCTCCAAATCTCTGCTTGGAGAACCGGCTCACTTGCAGATGGTTGGAGGTGGGTGAGCGGAGGGCTTGTGAGGGACCGTATTTAGGTAGGCAGCGTTGCAGGTAGGTAGGGTGGGGAGTAAAGGCTGAATTTGTGGCTTCCCTGACATCTTCAGTGCTCAGCGCAGACTAGCAACTTCTGACGGGGCCTCGGCAAATTCAGTGGCAGTGTAAGCTCACAGGATCCATCAGTTGGTTGCAAAGACAGCTGACTCCCTTTACCCGCAACCCGAGACTACAGTCTGCTGAAGATGAACCCTTACACCCAGGGACACTTTCGAAGGTGCTACCCTGGCGCCAATTCTATGATCTGGAAATATGGAACTGCTTGTAGTGACATGGCCTGGAGGTCCAGTGCATATCCATAATGGAACTGAACAAGCAACTGAGGTCAGGGCAGGTGCACAAAGGTGTAGGAATGCTGCTGGATAACCATGTTGCCTTGTTGCCCCCATGGTGCCTCCCTGCTAAATATGTAATTGGGCCAGGTTATTTGGGCTTCATTGCGCCGCTTTAAAGATGGCAGCGCATGGTAGGGTGTCCCACCACTACTAATATTGAATGAATGAGTATAGCTTTCTTTTCAGTGTAAGAACCATAAAAACCACAATGCATAAAATCACTCAATGCAATATACAATTACTAAATACAACAAATTACAGCATATTACATGTAGAAAAGGGGCAAGAGAAGACCATATCATCTAATGGATCTTGTGTCTGGAATTGCAGGCATCCCCTACATTTGATAACCAGTACACTTGCTAAAACCTTATGAAAACACAACCATATAAAACGTTTAAAATGTGTTCATCAGGACTGTCCTAAAATGTAGTCACTAGAAACCAAAACCTTATTATAATAATAATAATATTAATTCCAACTGTAAAATATTATTTCAGAAGGTTACCTTGCGCGTTACCCACTACTAAGCAAGACAATCCTCCGTCTAAGCCATGTTCTGTGAACATACTTGGCAATTTGCTGCAACATATTAGGGTCATCACATCTTCTACAAAATTCCAGAACCACTATCGCCCTTGTAAGACCTTGTGATGTACATGGTGGCAAAAGATACTTTTCCCTATGGTGTCTATACCTAGGCTAAAACTATAAAAAGAGAAGGACGGATTCACTCTGAGCACCACAACACTGGCAGTCAGAGCGACATCCATCATTCCAACCTTTTATGAAAAAAGCCACACATAATGTGCCTGCACTCAAGCCGAACAATGAGTGCACCTGGCCGCGAGTATCAATGTCCAAATATCGCTCTGGGCCAAATATGTTATGATATGAGATGATTGTTTATTTATATAGCGCCTATACACAATATGTTTCAAAGCGCTTCAAGGCAAGGGAGGGAACAAGGGAAAATACAACCACATTCTTACAGGCCATGAACAGTAAGGATGTGAAATTAACTATCGTACTTGGCCTGACGACATTTCAGATAGTGCAAGAGCTAAGACATAGATAAGGAAGGGAGGGGAAGAGTGGGAAGGAAATGGAAACAGACAGGCGACTACCGTACTAGGCCCGATGACATTTCTGGTAGAGCCGGAGAAAAACAAAAGGTGAGGGAGAGTGGTGCAGAAAGGGAGGGGAGGAACAAAACAAGCGACGATCATACTAGGCCTGACAACATTTCAGATGGTGCTGGAGGGGTGGTGGAGAGGGAAAAAGCAGTAATGGGGGGGGGTGGAGGAAACAGACGAGGTTGCTATCATATTAGGTCCAGGGACAATTCTGATAGAGTAAGTGCATAGAAGAAAGTAAGCGGAGGAGATAGGAAAAGGGAGAAGGGAAAGGAGGAGAGAAAAGAGAGTAAGCAGTCAAAAGATTGGAGAAGCAAGAGTGGAGAGCGAATACAATTGCAGAAGTCATTAGTAACACATAATGGTGCAAGCCAGGATACAAGAGGAAGATGAGAACAGCATGATTCAGGGCCACCATGAGTACAAGATGCAAAGGAAGTCCAGCATGAGAGTTGAGAAAGAGTGACGCACTGTGAATGAATGAAGTCCATAAAGTCAAATCCAGCATTGGCCACAAGACAGTGATGGTGAAGGAAGGCACCAGGTGGGCGGGGCTTGCTAAGTAGTGAAAAAGAGCAGCAGGCAGGAAGGTAACAGGTGGGCGGGGCTTAGGCCAGGTGACCTAGATCCACTTGCACCTGCTCCCCATCTGCAAAGGAAAAGAAGCTGGAGGGCTCCTTAAGTAGGGAAACAGAGCGGCAAGCAGGAAGGCACCAGGCGGGCGTGGCTTGCTAAGTGGTGAAAAAGAGCGGTAAGCAGGAAGGCACCAGGTGGACGGGCTTGTTAAGTGGTGAAAAAGAGCAGCAGGCAGGAAGGCACCAGGTAGGAGGGGCTTAGTCCAGGTGACCTAGATCCACTTGCACCCGCTCCCCATATGTTCTTTACCTGTAGATAAAGATGGCCACTAGAAAGCCTTGCACAAGAAAACATCAGAACCTACCTGTAATGTTCTATACAGGCGGCCTTAATGACTTCCTTGCTATCAGGACGGATGCTTGATGGCCTCTTCCAATATGATTCGTGACCTAATAATATTGAGGAACTGGCTCAAGAGGTTGGAGGGATCCCAGTCACATTCACTAAACTGGGTTAGAGAAATCAGAAACCGCCTGCAGACCCGTATTGAGAAAGGGAGCCGAGCATGAGGGGCATTTTGTAACCTCAAACCTGACTAAACTGGCCCCTGAGAAAAATGTTGTAGAGGATACCAGAGGAGCACGATAGCAAATGGAACGGAGAGGAGGTGGCAACACCACACAAAAGGCAGAATATAAGGGAATGAGTGGAATAGGAGAGTGTGGGTTGTTTGAATGAGGCCAAGGAGATGGGAGGCAGACCAAGAGACAAGGCGGAGTAAGGACTTCGGAGTGGAGCTTGGAGGAGATTGAGAGATAATTTGTTAAAGATGTGTGAGAGTGCATGGAAGGTGAGTGAACCTAAGTGAAAGTGTAGGAAAATAGGTGAGTGGGGTTGAGCACAGTGTGGATGAGGGCGTGATCGGGAAGGGATCCTAATGTAAGTAGGGAGAGTAGAATAGACTAGTGTAGTAGAGAGGAGTGTGGAATACAGAGTAGTGGTGATGAGAGAGGAGTGCAGCATGTAGAAGGGAGTGGATAGTGTAGGGAGGAGGAGAGTGAAGACTAGAGAGTAGTAGGGATAGAAGATTGGAGGGAGACCGAGACAGAAACAGAGTAGAGGGAATTCATGCACAGTGAGGGAGAGAATATAGAGCACAGGAGAGCGTGAAATAGGAGGGAACAAGAAGTAGAGAATATTAGAGACAGGAAAAGGAGGGCGTGAAAGAGGGAGACTAAGTGAAACAGAGTGACTGAGAAAGGCACCACATCTCATTGTGAGGCCCAGATATTCCTGGGGAGTTAAGATAGATTTCACCTAGAAAAACCAGAGAGGGAGAGAAGGCTGAGGCTTTTAGGCCATCCCTTCAGTTAGTATTCTAGTCAGTAGGGGTTAATGATCTCGAATTGTCAACTATGGGGTTAGGGAAGCATGCACTAGGGAGGAGGGACAGCCTTTAGTTTGTCCTATTTCCCCCTCATGCCAACAGCCAGCCGTATTTAAGTTCTTAATCAAAACCCTTTAACCCTCTTCTGGAATATTGGTATTCTTGAGGCCATCTGTGCCACAACTTGTACTTCAATAGAACCACACTTCTGAGAGGAAACAACCAAGTAATGAGGAAAGCAATTGCACACATTGGGATGTTTGGTGGAGAAGGAGAGTTGGGGAGTTGCAATGCTGCTTCTTTCCTCTAGCCGTCAGTCCTTTTATACTGCTGGAAAATCGCTGACATGTTGAAATTGCTTGACTGTGTGATTGGATTATTTGTTGATTGGTGAATTTTTCCATGACCATGTGACATATGTGTGTGTATTGTGACGAATCGTGGGGTTCCGTCACTTCTCTCCAGGGGGGAGCCTTTCCCTTTGAGGCTATAGAGGTGAACCAGCAACACAATACCATCCCTAGGCGTAGAAGCTAGTGAGACCTCACCGGGAGAGACTACCCTTAAGCTAATTGCAGATCTATGAATGCTGCATGTATAGGTGTTTTCATCCGTATGGATTCAAATTTTAACTATTAGGTTGATGTTTGTTCCTACTTTCTTAATAAAGCCTGTTTGTCGTGGATCCTGCATCTGATTTGTTATTGCCCATTATGTTAATCTTTTTAGCAGTATTGAGGCAAATACCTTT
The DNA here is from genome assembly GCF_040938575.1 of Ambystoma mexicanum. NCBI lineage: Eukaryota > Metazoa > Chordata > Amphibia > Caudata > Ambystomatidae > Ambystoma > Ambystoma mexicanum. The sequence goes on from NC_090932.1 coordinate 1,441,642,309, forward strand.
CCTAATGGATCTAAGAGGGCTATTAGCTGATTTTCTGTCACTGTGTTTAATAATTGGGATCAGTATTGCTGATTTCCATGTCATCAGGAGATAATTGTGTTCTAAGATGATATTGAACATCTGTATACACAAGTTTGCCCAAGCTTCTGGCTTCCTTTTTATGATGGCATTACTTTAGTTCCAGGGCCCCTGGCCCAGACGGCTTTTCAGTTGAGAAATGTGTTTCACTATTTCTTCATAGTCCCATCTGATGTGCCATTTTTCTTTGTTTTCCGATGACAAGACTGTCTCTATTTCATTTCTTTTCTTGTATAGTGCTGAAAAGTAATCTAAAAGAAAGATGTAGGCTTACTGGAGACCGGTCCAAACACGGAGTGTGTCACGCTGCAGGTGCAGAAAACACAAAGCATGTTTCTCAGCCTGGGCGTGGCTTAAATAGTCTCTGGGTATTCCAAGTGTCTCTGGGCTGAACCACACCCAAAAGACTAGACTGCACATGCAGTTCTGGGAACCGAAATATGTGGGGGCATCCATCTTGTCCCCATCAATGCACTACAAGTCCAATCCCCAATGTTATCCTATGGGAGTGAGTGAGTCTGGTGCCACAAGCGCCAAGTCTGACTCCAAGTGGGTCTTTGGAGGGATGGAGAGGCCCTTGAGGGCCATGTAGGTGATCGTGGCCTGGCTCCAGCCTGACATCTTGGAGGGCTGGGGACATGAGGGGCAGGAATCATCACACTTTCTCAAGAAAGCCAGCAAGCCTCTCTTTGTTGGTTTTGTTTCTTTACAGTCTTTTTCTCATTTCTTTCCTGTTTTTTTTCGGTCTTTGGCTGAGAGTGATTAGTGTCCTTCCCAGCACAGTCAAAAATCGTGAATATCTCTACATCGGTTGTTATTGATTGGGTTCCTTGTTGCAAATTTTTCTGTTTGCGTTCATTGTTTCTTTGTTTGGGTACAGTACCTTGTTTAATTTGTTTTATAGGTGAAGGCGTTTGTTGGTCACCTGGTATCGTCGTTCCTGTGTCTTTCGATGTCAATTTTTTAGGGCCAACTGTTGATTTTGTACCATGTTTTATTGCTGCATACTTGTCCAGCTTGTCCGAGGGTTTTTGTTTTATTCGTTCCATGCCAAAGTGAGTATCTTTCGTTTGTTTGGTATCTGGTGTATTTACAGTTCCATGCTCTAAGTTGTCTCGGTTTTGTATCTTTTCTTGTTTATTGCTCATCGTATTTATCAGAGCTCTTATTGTTAGAGCTTGGCCAGCTCTGTCATTCCTAGCTATATCAAACAATTGTGCCTGCCATTGAGTCGTTGCCTCAGTATCCAGTCTGTTTTGGATTTTGTTTACGAATGCTTCTATGAATATCTGCTTAGTATGCATTAGGGCCAATAACGTGGCTTGATCTCTCATTGTATCACTTACTGTTTCATATAGCTTAATGAAAGGTGTTGGGACATGGATTGAAGCTGCCATAAGTACATTTTGTAGTTCTACCATTGTGGTAGGTATTGTCGCATGCTGTTCGTCCCTGCGTATTACATTGGCATTTGTTTACCTTATCTGTCTGGTCCCTTCCTGCTGTTGTCTCCGAATTCCGTATGTTTGGATTATCGGTTTCCAATTTGTTTAGGCATGTAGCCTGAGATTCTATTTGTCTATTGGATATCGGTTTTGTAGTTAAGTCCACGGTACCATGTATCAGAGTCGATGTCCTATCCGATTCACGTTGTTTTGGTCAGTGGGAGGTTATCAAATACCTAATTTCTTTTTTCATGATTCATCATTAATGATTCTATTTCTATAATATACAATGACAAGCAAGCCGCCGATTTTCTGGCATTGGAGTCATCAATGAATTACTTATATTCCTGTACTCTTGATTAAACTTTTGCTGCCATCATAATTTCGCCTTAGCAGCCCTTTTCCTTTTGTAGCATCGTTGGTGTCATCTCGCCTTCTTTTGTCTGTGAGATCAGATCTTTCTCAATCATTTGGGAATTTCCAGTTGTCCAATTTAATATAATTTCTTATTTATAATCTTTCATTTTTAAATCTTTGTTTCTGGTTGCTTCTAGCTCTCGCCTTCTATATAGGAGACCTGTGGTTTCTATGGATGGTTTTTCTAATGAGAACTCTTTCTCATCAGGTGTTTCTTGTCGACTGCTGTTGATGTATCCCCGGAATCTTTTGTTGCAGCTCGTGTTAGATATCTTTATAGTGGCTTACTTGCGTTTGTGTGTCGTAACACCTTGTGTGCGGCTCCTGTCTTAATGTTATTTGTCCGAGGTGAGTCAGTGTTTAAGTCTTTAGTAAAGCCTGTCATTATTTGTTGCTTATCCATAATAGTTGTGGAGTTAGGCATTTCATTCTGTGTTTTTACCCCTGCCTGTATGTGTACTCCCAACACCTCTCCCCCCATCCCTGCATGTCTCATTAACACGCTGTGCTTTGTCACTCACCTTCAGAGCCACGTAGTCTTCTTCGTTTGTTTTTGTCATCGATCGTGTCAATTTGCAGGGGGAAAGGGGCAGCAGTAGCAGGGAGGGGATGGGGAGTCAGTTGGGGAGGCGGCTTCCAGAGCAGGAGGTTTCTTTGTCCTGTACTTTGTTTGGGGTCCCATTGATGCAACCATTCTAAATTCACTTTGTGTTAACAACAGCGGTGTTCGGCACTGTGTCAACAGTTTTCCTCCTCGCTCGTCTTTCGGGGCTACACATTAGTGAAGAACCTCGCAGCAGCGACTACGCCGCACTAAGCGTTTGACTTTTCTCCAACTGCGAGTCGCGTTGTAGTCTGTGTGCACAAATTTTAATTTCCAAACAGAGTTCTGTGTCTTGTTGCCACCCTTACGCCTCCTCACAGACTCCGCAAGACTCCACTGACTCTGCGCTGCTCCGCGGGTCAGCTGGGTTTTCAGCAACACGACCCGCCTCTGTGAAACAAGCTGCTCTCAGCCTTCTCACAGACTCCTCAAAACTCATCTTACTCCGCCTTTAAAAATCAGGCAGTTCTACTGTCCCAATATCTGCTGATGAGATCCCACGAAGGACAAGATGCAACAATTTAAGTACCTGTTTATTCAGTGGTAAATAGTTCAATGAACTTCATAGTTTTCCCCACTATTATTGGCTCTTTACAATCACTTTCCACAAATGTATACCAATGTAATTCCTTATACGACTTTTTAGTATTACCAATTTGTTTTCTTTTTTGTTATTTATTAAATGCATATGGTTTAACAACCTTTAACACAATAAAATAAAACAATTAAAAAATCATATCCCATTTTACAAACATCAACTTGATAAAACATAAATCAATCCGTACATCTGAATTAAAAAAAAAATAAAAGCAACAACGCCTAATTTCAAATTAAGCACATCAATCAACACTTTCAATAGATAAAAAAGAAGGGAAAAACTGCATTAATTAAGCAGATCATTTCCAGTTTACGGTATCAATCTTGATTTTACTAGCTGCCATATGTGAGATGCAGCAGCAGTAACCACCATCAAGTCCGTGCCATAAATCATGCTCCAGCACTGTTCCGATTGGTAGTCACTGAAGTTAGCGTATGTCCTCCCATAAAGTTTGCTCAGTGACAAGCACTGTGTAAGACTGTGTCAGGATGTTTCCACATGGGTTTTACATAACCTACACAGTCGCTCATCCCTGGGGATTCCCCTCCAGGCACCTGTATTTACCAGAACTGGGAGGACCTCAAGCCTTGGATATAAAACAAAGCGTGTAAATGATGGGCATCGGAAGGTAGAGATATTTGCGCGGTTGTTCTGACAAATCACCCTGATGACTAGCTTACATATTTCCAGCTAGCGGCCAGATGAGGTAATGATGTATTCGATAATACTCTCTGGTTTTCTCCACATATCCAGAGAGATGAAAATCCACAAAAGATTTGGGGCATTCGCTCAAGGCAATGTAATCAAGTGTTTTAAGGAAACAGACTCTGTGTCTTTGAACCAAACACTACGTGAACACCGCCATGCATGGTCAGTCATTTGACCGATAAGGGAGGAGCCACATGTGTTTCCATATCTGATACTTTCCCAGAATCGACATACCGAAACCTTCCATAGTGATGTTAATGGTTGGAGGCCCAGTTCTAGTCCTCTATTCTCAATGGGTACCACCCGAGGTAGGCCCAAAAGAGAACGCAATATGTTTGCCTCTATTTTTGTCAACCATGACACTGAACTTTCAGGGTATGTTTCCAGGGCATATAGAATTGCCAGGACTATGGAAACTCTATAGGCCTGGATCTTCACCTCAATCAACCCCGTTGCCCATGAGTGTCAATGACCATTTCTTCCTGCACTTGGTAGGGACCTTTCCTGCAAAATGAGTTAAAGTCTTGGTGTTGCTGATGTACCCAAATACTTGTACTCATTGACCTGTTCCAACTGAAGGTCCCCAATCCTCCAGGTAAACGCTGGGTGGCCACGTGCTTTTTTCCCAATGATCATGCTCTTAGTTTTGTTGATGTTAATCTGCAAGCAATTCACCTTAACATATTGGCGATGCACATCCGACAAACGTTGAAGGCTATTGTTGTGCGATACAGAATAACAGTATCATCTGTGTATACCAAGGAATACATGTCCTCGTTTCCAAATCGAAGGGGAAAATTATTAACTTTTTTCAATGCTGAAACAAAATCCTAAAGGAATAGGTTGTATAGCCTGGTGGAAGAACACATCCCTGCTTCGGGCCCCTGTTAGTGGGAAAGGAGTCGGATAAATCACCCTTTTGGGATAAACAAACCCTAACATAAGTGTCAGTATGTAATAATTTAAGAAAGTAAAGAATAGAGGGATCAGTGCCCCACCTACTAAACTTTTGCCATAACTTGGAGCTGTTAACACTATCAAAAGCCGAGGAGTAGTCTACAAAACAGATGTATAGGGCTGACTCCTGAAAGTATAATGTGCCAGAAATTAGGGTCTGCAACACCCAAATGGAATGCGACGTGCTGCATTCTTTCCTGAAGCCTGTCTGGGTCTTGTTTGAGAGGCTATTTTCATCCGCCCACATTTTTACAAGGTCCAAGAGCAGGCCGAGAAAATCTTGTAACTGCTGTCTAGCACTGCCAGTAATCTATAATTTTCCGGCATCTGCCGAGGACCCTTTTTGTGGACAGGAATCAAAATTGACTGATGCCAAGACCAAGACAGTCTGCCAGTCTCACAAATGTCGAGAAAAAGTAAATGAGCCCATAGGGACTGATCACTCTTGACCATAACATTGCATAAACTCTCTGGGCCAACTGCTCTGGATGATTTTACCTTCATTATCGTCTTCACCGTGTCAACCTCTTTAACTTGTTGCCAGACCATGGACCCAGTCATAGATTTGTATTTGGTCTCAAGAGGAGGCTCTTCTTGATTCCAAAATGACATTTTCAAGTGATTTGCCCATGTACCAAAACTTTCTGGAGTCACCCGTCGTGATAAGTTGTTTTACAAACTTCCAACCAGCAAAGTCTTTGTTGGAGCGATAACTGCAAAGCCTGTACTGGGTTTTCTATTTACCACAATTCACCCTCTTAGTAAGTTCATTCATCATATGGTTTCTCTTGATCTTCCGTGAGGGCACATTCAATTGCTTTTTTTCTTAGCCGCACCCACATCAAATAAGTGCCCCTCTTTATTGCGAGGGCCACTTCTATGTGTGTAACTACGAGAAAGCTGGCCACCCACATTCACTCAACATGTCCCGATGTATTCAAAGAGACAAGTGCAGTGTTAAAGTTACATATATTGACTGCTGACCAACGTAGTCTATTACCCTGAATGTTTACTGTCGGATTATGGGTAGGTTTTTCCTTTGCAGGGTGACTATCTATCTGCAACTCAAGAATGGCATGGTCACTTGCTCTAATGGGTAATATAGAACAGAGGAAAAAGAGTTTTTGACTACCAGGTTCACAAAAATGAAGTCTATGCAACTGTTCTTAATCCCATTAGACCAGGTATACAGCACATCATCATTCTTGATTGACACAGGTTGCAAGTCAAACTCTGCAAGAGCTTCAAACCATCTTTGAACTCTTACATCAAGTTGTGCCCTGGCGGTCACCTTAGAAATGTGTGAGGATGCTCTGCAGTCTGCATTAAAATCACCTGTTACAATAAGGACCATGGCCTGAGAATGTCAGGCAGTATATCACACAAATAAGAAGTGAGATTGCTACCTGGAGGGTCATATAAAATGACAACCACAGCAGGACCCCTGCTGAAAGCATGTTTGACTAATTTGGCACAAAGAATTGTTATGGGTCTTAATATTTAACATTTCCTTCTGATCAAATGCAATTCTCGCCCCAATACAAATTCCATCCTTAGGGCGGCCTGCTATAGGTTTAGGTGAAAGGGAGAAAGGTAATACATAGACATCATAATCAAAGGGGCAGTCAACCATGTTTCCTGGAGAAAAAATAGATGCACATTCTTCAACTTCTCCAGTACTATAACATTGTGTTAGGGAGAATTCTCTGTAAAGGCTAATTTCCCAAACCTAGTGAGTCCCCCAGCAGCTTTGCTGGATTTTAGGGGTTTATTTTTTTCTCCTGCTAAGAGTGAGACTCTTTTACTCCCACTCTTAGACATGATTTGAGGTGTTCCTTTGACTTTGAATGTGTTTTATGGGCTATGGGGTCTTTTACTCCATAGGGCTTCATGTGTTTTGATATGTGGGTTACACAGCACCCTCCGTGCCGTAACCCAGGGGTGTCGTAGCGACCCCCAAACATAGGCTCCATACCCTGGGACTGACTACTGTCTCCCAGGGTATGTAAAGTCCCCATTGGCTTTACTAGTCTCAAATTGTGAACAGAACCAGTACAAACCATCATATTGTGGATGTACTGGTCGGGGCAATACGATTGCCCCGGGGTCTGTTGATCGAGGGGGCACTGTCTAGTCCCCCCCGACCGAGTTTTGGCTGGTGGCAGTGGATACTACTTTTCATATTCGACCGCGAATATATTCCTATGGGATTTTCCCATTGTTCGAGGCTACCACTTTTTAAAATAGCCTCGAACATACTGCCGGTTTATTAAATTAATATAAATTCACCGGTTGGTATTTTTTGCCGAAACTTGGTTCCAAAATGGCGTTTGTGTTCGCTTCTGTGACTCCAACCCAAGTCAAGCCCTTTGTTCCACTTTTTGGCGGGCTTCTCCACAGAAGCCTCCAAAAGTGGTGCCACTCTGTCTGGGTACCACAGGGGGTGTGGGAGGGGGTTTAGGCACCCTGGACTGAGTTACCTTAGTAACTCAAGTCGCACCACTTAGCATGTTTGAGTGACAGCTAGGCTGAAAGAATGGGGGTTTTCTGCATAAAAGCAGGGCTTTGGGGACTGGAACTTCAGAAGTCACCACAGGACCTAAAGAATCCGAGCAGGGAGAAGCCGAGCTGACCTGCAACGACGACACCACCGGTGGAGCCCTGCTGAACCGTCTCACCACTTTTCCCGACGACAGAGGAGATCTCCAGCCCAGAGAGTCTTCTTCCTTTGACTGGTGGGGATAACCAGTTTGCCCGTCTTTTCGCCTTCCTGGACCATCTCGTGGCCGCCTTGCCCGTGCCAAGCACCCCGGCAACCGGAATACCACGGTTTACCACTACCGCGAAGAAAAGGGTAGTACATTGTAACCGGGAAACGCTGCGCTGGTTTCTTCCCTGGCAGTGCAAGGACCTTCATCTTTCCTCCATGTCGAGACCGCCTCTTCCTCTTCCTCTGGACGAAACACCAACTTGCACCCGCTGCCAGGAACAACTGCCCCCGCTGGAGCGTTCTTCCCATTTCAGGTACTGTGTCCCGCCTGGCTTCCCTTGCGACAGATCGTTCGGGGTGACAGTAAATCCTCGACTTTCTAACCTGGGTTAGCCTGGGGACTGTTAACTAACTTTTCCTGACTCAATCTTTTGTGAACTATTTACAAAGACTCTTTGGGCATAACCCCACTGTGTGATCCTGGACACATTTCGCTTGCTCTCTCTAAGAGTGGGCCTGGCATTTGAACTTCCTTGCTCTCCAGTAGATTTTGCCTAACCTGCCTCACTCTGGTTCTTGCAAAGTATTGCAACTTGTGTGCTTTCATAACTTCGCCTTTTCCCTCCCTTTTTATATAACTTATTAGAGTGCCATCTTATATCAAGCGCTCACCTCTGTCTGAAAATAAGTGGTGTTTCTCATTAAGACTTGGCTAATAAGTAATCAAGGTTGTATATATATAATAGTGAGTGCGTGTTGGATTTACTTACCTCTTTTTGTGCTAGTGTAATTCACAAGTGTGTCTTAAATAAATAATTATATACTTTTACACCAAAGCTCTGGTCAGTGTTTGTTTGTGCTACTGTATCTCTGTACCTATTGTGTATACTCTATATACTGCCTAACTCATCTTGAGAGAAGTCTGACTGCTCAGCTACCAGGTAAATCTGGGTGGTACAGACTGCTACCAATTGGGTTTACTGCCAACCACCTGTAGTCCTAAATCTTTTGCAGTGGTCCCTAAGGGAACTGCACAGGTTTCTGCCTAACACATTGCACAAGAAGGAACGATGCCCATGTGTGTTCCATGAAATTACACAGAAGGAATTTTTTTTAAATTAATGTGTTTGTGTAATTGAGATGATCTATGCTTCTTCAACCAAAACCCGGCTACGCGCTCTTCCTCCGACCCATGGCCAGACTCCTTGTTAGTAATAACCGTGGTATGATGTATCGGTATCCTTGAGCACGTTTCAACACCCTTCTCCACAGGACACAAAGCCCTGGAAAACATCAAATTCAAAACCCAAAGCGGAAAAAGACTTGCATGTTGTGAGAAACCTGAAGGTGTCTCGCTTACTAGTCCCCGGGGGTCTGTCATCCAGGTGGCCAGGACACGGCCCTCACTATTGGATCCAGTTCCTGGGTGTGGATCAGTCAGAGAGGATAACCTGGATGGGGGGGGGGGGTATCAGGGAGTGGAAGTGGGACGGCAATGGGTGAGATGCGGTATTCCCCTTCTTACACCTTTTCCCCATCTTACCCTGTGGGATACTCGAAAACTCTAACCCTTGCCCTCTTTCTTGACACAAAGACTTTCACACATCATGAAAGACGACGGACAAACACCAAACCTGACATGTCCCTACGCCAGGATTAGGCAAAGTCAAGCAATTGACCAGAATCGCACACACCTGACTGCCCTTTACCTTCTCCACAGGGATAAAAGGTAGAGCACAAGAGCACAATACGAGCAAGGCAGACCGCACGACGAGAGAGCTAACTCAGCACGGCATTTCAAGAGGAGGAGAAAGACGTCACGAACCGAGACAGTGATAAGTAGAGAAGCGACCTTGCCGTTTCTGAGCCAGGCCTGTGAAGGAAGCCATTGTGTGTTGCACCAGTTGTCAATGGTACACAAGGCCCTCCTCTGCTGATAACTAATCCGAGGGGAGATGCTCGTCACTGTGGTACTGGCCTTGACTTTAGAGACTAGAAAAGCCAAGCGGTTCATCACAGCTGGTGAGTCGAGGGGATAGCCGATAAGAAACCTAACTGTGTTGAACATAAGTAGCAAGGAGCTGATTAAACAAAGTACAAAGAACCGTTGATACGCAAAGGGGAAAGCCAGCTATAGAATAGTCAAGCACTATGTGGGTGCTCACTTAGGAAACCCTGGGGGATTACCCTGTTGTTGAAACTACCGTTACCAGAAGGCCTTGGGAGAAAAGCGAGAATCGGGTCAAAGTGGTCCTACAGGGTTCTGGTAAAATCCTCTGTACAGTCGAAAGCCTTTGACTGACATATGATTGTTAAGCTAGAGGAAGCGAATGCTGCATCGTCAAGTTGGCAAGAATGAACCCGATGGAGGGATACAGATACAGATAAAGAAAGGGGCGAGGCCAAAAGTCCTGATTAACAGTGTGTTGACAGGAGTGAACCCGGCAGAGGGATGTCCACAGTGAACTGTTTAAAAGACATTAAGAGTTGTGAAATAGATATCACATATGAGATTGTGTTGAAATGCCATAGTGAACCCAGCAGACGGAGGCTAACAATCGAAAAGGGTCTGACCCTGGAAGAGGGGGACCCAGGGGTGAAGAGTTATCACCCAAACACAAGCAGAGAAGAACTTTGAACTTTTTGTTAACCTTTTGTTTAATCTTTTGGAGCCCATCAGACCCTCGGAAGCGAGAAGCCTGATATTGCTAAGAACTTCTTGTGGATCTGAGCCCGGAATAGAGGTATCCGGGGGTGAAATTACATCACCCAATGTGCAAGCAGAAAGGAACTTTTGTTTATTATTTTTGAAGACATCAGGGCCTCTGAAGCAAGAGTTTTTTTGTAGAAAAGAGTCTTAACCACCGAAGGCCCTGATAGGTTGAGAGCGGAACTTTTAGCTTGTGCTGAGAAAGCTCAAGCGTGTGCTGTGCTACAGAGTCCTACCTTATCCCATGCTCAAAACGTGGGGAGGGGAGACCTGACTACCGCATCCTGACTTATTATTTGTAAACACTTCTTCTTTACCTGTGAACCTTAGGTTTGTCTTGGTATAGGCCCTTTTATTTCTGACTTATTATTATTTGATGGTCGTAGCTTGCTCCCATCTTAGATTTAGGCTTAGATTTGCTGTTTTTCCAACCCGCATATACAGTTTAATAAAAACACCCTTGAACTGTGATCAAGTGTCTCTTTACTGTTGGCACCATGAGTTCCTTACAATGTTTACATATGTGTTTCACCCCTGTGGGTGAAACAAAAGAAGCCACGACCCAGTTTGTGGCAATGTAGCTTTTGGGTAATTCCAGACCATCAATTTCCTTAGAGGTGATGTTACACAGGTAAGGAATGAAATGCAGTAGATCCAGGAGCAGTTGAGAAATGGGCTCAATGAATTTGGATTGTTCTCTAGAATCTTGATAACTTTGGCATCCGTATATCAGGATGGGTCTAAATGAGACGAAGACATACCCTTTTTAGGATTTTGGATACAATCCACAAACGAGTGCTAGTGGTCATGTGTCAAAGCTACGGTGGGACCATGTTCCTTCTCCAGCAATTGTACTGGTTTTTCCACTTCATACTATTGAGTTATTCATTGCCCCACTTCCAGCTCAAGCATTAGCATGTCTCCCATACCATTTTGCTGCTCCCCTCTTCCACGTCCACCAGCAATAACACTCTTCCTCATTGTTTAACAAGATTAGTGCTCACCACATCAGAACTCAGGGGGCCCATTTGCCTCCTAGGCCGGCCAAGTTCACAAGATATGTGTTTTTATCTACATTAACCCTGGTGGCTACTGTATTAGCTATGTTTCGAGGCTCCAACCAGTTATCCAGCGGCCCATGCAATAAAACCTGGCTAAAACAACCATCACTCAACTTGTTAGTGAGGGTATAATAGGGCCTTGAACAAGGTGACACTTGTGTGGGTTCTTGATTTAATGGGGATTTCCTTAGGGTAGTTTTCCTGCGTCTTGGAACACAGGGGCAAGTCGAGCCACTCTGGATCTCTCCTGCCTTTTCCTCCTAGTTTCTGATGGCAATAAGTTAAACATGGATAATTCTGTGCACAGGGCTTCGACAGCATGTTCCTCTGTAGATGCCACAATGCTGACTCTGTCCTGAATATTCAACTGCCATCTCAGTGGTCATTGGAGTCAGCTTGAATACACAAGGCTCCTCCTGTGGCACACCCTGGGATTTAGCATTTCTACCTTGGTCCGGCATGTGATGCGGTAGCTGGGGACTACTACAGCCTCATTCAAGGCCAAAGCTTCTCGCTCCGTCATCTCTTCCCTTTGACAATTTGCTGGTACAATATCCACAACTTTCACAAATATATTCTTGAAATCCTTTTCTTCAGTAGCCAAATTCGTGTAAAGGAGAAGTAAGGCCTCCAATTTGGATTCAAGCTAATTCATCTTTGTCAACATTTTGTGCTTTGTTTTTGCCGTGTTAGTAGCAGTAATATTACTGTATTCCTAGACCTCCTCCTCTATTTGGCAAGTCGTTCCATTTCACTGTGATAATCACCCTTAGCTATAAAGGCAAACGACTCAACCTCTTTATTTTTCGCTGGATTTACAACACTAACTTGCCAAATAGGAACCTGCTCATCAGTGGGATTGTTTCCTAAATTTGCCTCAGGCCTGGGTATAAAAATATCGGGTCTACTTTGTTTATCTTTTAACCACATATCCAAAACACCACAATACTTATCTACAGGTAGGCCCTTTTCAATAATTTGTGTAGGTGCAGTTGTCAGTTCATACCTGTTACCCACACTGACGCACATAAAATCCTTCAATTGCGATTCCGCCAGAGAGCCGCAGTTCTTTTTGTGAGGTTTCAAAATGCTACCACTACAATTATTAGTTTGCTTATTATGGCATTGTTTCTTACTAAGTTCCCGCCGGAGACGCTTTCTTTTCCCAAAAGAGAAATACACCGCTAGCACTGATATCGTATTAACATCTAACATAGGCTGTGCATTATCTTTATATGATGTATTAATATCATGATCCTCAACCAAAGTGGAGACTTGCAATTCACCCAATGCATTCTCTGTAATTGCTGTAGAGAGATCACTCAGAGAGGCTTCAGATTGAGATTCACTTCTACTACTAGATAGATTAGAATTGTACAAACCTCTACTGTTAAGCATTATGATGTCTACTATTTTAGCCACCACAGCATTAAGATCTCTGTGTTCCTTCATAATAGACGAACAAAGTCCAAAAACCGCATCCAGGGTTACTGCAGTAGCCTCCAATTTATCAGATGAGTTTATCGTTTCCTCTTGGGCAGTAAAAGAGCTTTCAAATGAAGTACTGTCACAATCCGATGGTATAGATTCAGCTGCAATACATGCCAAATCGGGAGTGGCAGATAAGTTAGATCTAATTATGTTACCAAACCTGCAAAGCTACAGCCTGTAGGAACCAGCGCTGAAGGTGGAAGAATACTCAGATTTTGCAGCCTTAAATAAGGAGTTAGGAGTTATTGTCCACCAAGAAATTTGGTACACTATTATTTAATGTTGTGATTCCTAAAACATCAAGGTAATTAGTTGCCAGTTCACTGTGCACAGGGGGGGTTAGTAACTAAAACCACATCATTTTGGCTTGAACACGATCATGTTTCTCCATAATTTCCTTTCATACAGATGAAGGTTTTGATGTAAAATAACCCTGGTCTTTTTTTTCTGTTGCACACATACAGGAGAGGGGTGAGAATCCGCAGATTCCAGGCTGCGGTTTCTCTTCTTTCGTCAGAAGATTGTGAGAGTGTAGTTTGGGAGGCATAATTATTCAAACCAAAGCTTAGGCCCAGGTACCACAAGTAAATATCAGTATCAAAACTGAAAAGCAGGAAAGCACAAGGCTCAAAATATCGTCAAACAGAATCGAAGAGTCGACAAACAGTACAATACAGGGTGGTGTAGAATTTCATGCTCTACACACAACATTCTATGCTGATGTAGTCCTGGAGTTTGGAATATCTTTTGGTCATTTGAGAGCAACTGTGCTAAGGAGCTGGTGCACACATGTATGATACACAATAAAGAACCGCTTCCTACCTTATAGTTCTTCCGTGAAACTTTTTAGGTGGTTTTACTGTCCTCCTTCAGGTTTAATTTGCTGAGCATCGAGCTCCCAGGCATATCAATCAATGTCAGGTATAGCAAGTCTTTCGGTACACAGAACTTGGAGTACGGGAGCCTCCTGGCAAACTGCTTTCTCCAATTAGCCTCTCACTTCACCTTGCATGGGTGGAACTTGATTTGGGACTCTCAGTGACGACTGACGAGCACCTTAGTTCACTTTTGTTTGTTAGGGAACACCCTTAGTTTAGGGAAAAATAGGAGTTTTCACCTATCATTTAATAAACTACAACAGTGATATGGAAAACTTGTTTTCCATATCTGAAATCCAGTACCTATTTAATTCAGATAAATCTGATCATGGATAAATTAGTCACTTTATGTAGGCATTATGCATCTCTAAACTGGTTTTCTTAAGCGAGCGCTTTATAACATTATAATCTTTCAGACTGTATTTCACGTTATGAATGCACCATAATTCACTCAGATTGTCGTGCAAAATAAATTAAGTGGCCTCTTGGTACTGTTAGATAACTGCTCCCCTTTTTTCTCAAAATCCATTTGGTCTTATACTTGTATGAGCTAACTACCTGCTTTAGAGGCTTTAGAAACACTCCCTGTGAGCCTCATTACAAAGGCAATTTCAGGTTCCCACTTCAACCTGAAAGTGAGCTTATGCATATATTTACTTGCCATTATTTCATTTAACCTGGTTACACCTTTCATAACCTGGATGTAAACTTAACTGAAGACAAGCTTCACTTGTTATGATATGATATGGCATTTATAACACGCCTATACACAAGTGTTTCAAGGCGCGACGAGGCAAGGGAGGGGGAACAAAGGGAAGACAGACGACAATCCTAATAGGCCAGGTGCCATTCAGATCGCTCAAATGCATGGGAAGGGGGAAGGGAGAGGGGACAGTGCAGAACATGGATAATAGAATAAATAACAAGGTAAAATTACGGCCAGCTGGTGTCAAGTGCAAGGGTAAGTGCAGACATCATGTATCAAGTGCTGGTAGCGGGACTGTAGGGATACAGAAAACAGTCCCCAAGTGCAGGGGTTGCCAGGAGGGCAGAGTAGGTGTGCAACTGGCTGGGGGGTACCTGGGCCCAAGAACAGAGGGTGTCCAGGTAACCAGTGCAATTTCAGTTTCAGCCAGGAAGTCAGCAGGGGAGAGGAGGAGAAAAAGCAGAAGCAAAGAGAAAGGTTTTGAGGTGCTTCGGAACCAGAGATGATTCTCCTCGAGTTTCAGGGAGGGGGTGAGGCTATTCCAGAGCGAGGCCACAGCCGAAGAAAGAGATCTACCACCAACTTGTTGCTTGCAGAAGGGACTGACCCTGAGGGAGTTGGAGGCAGATGAGCGAAGAGCTCGGGAAGGAAGATATTTAGGAAGAGCGACTTGAAGGTATTGAGGCTCCCGACCCCAGAAGGCCTTGTGGACAATGCAGAGGGTTTTGAACTTAATCCTCGCAGCCACTGGGAGCCAATGCAGAGATTTCAGTCCTGGAGAGATACGATCCCTGGGCTTGAGGCCAAGGACAAGTCTTGCAGTCCTTTTCTGGAGGAATTTAGGAAGAGAGAGTTGAAGGTATTGAGGCCCCCGATGCCAGAAGTTGTTTGCATCTCTTCCTGTTTATCATATTGCATTTCTCACTGCTTGGGCATCCAGGTATTCTCTGGCCAGTGGGGATCACTGCTCAGTCAAGGATGCAGCTATGGCTTCCCTGCGACATTCCCTATTAAAGATATCAGTCAGACAAAGATAGATTTATTTGACTATAGTAATAAATCACCCAGAAGTACAACACGAAATACATTTATTTTGCCATTTGAAATACATGGATGTTGCTAAAGTCTTCATCATTTATAATTACGTAGTAAAAGCATGATCAACAATTCTTCAACATAATTATGAAAACACTATTTGATAATTTGGGTATTTTAACAAAGTTCATCTTCATAGCTAAATCCTGTAACAAATCAGATTGGAGTGCCTGGCAGTTAAATCTAATGTAGGCAATGGACACGTGATTCGCTACAATGTAATAGACCCAGCCATTTCCCAGTCATATTGCCAAGTGGAAGCAGATTATTTGACTACTACAACAGTTAAGGCAATAGCAGATTTAGACTATTTGGTTGTGATGTATTCCTTGGCAGTATACTGGTCTCTCTTGTTCAAATGGGCTTTGTGTGTTATACATAGGACTCTTAGATTCTTTGTTCTACGAAGAGTCAATGAAAGGCCCAATAACCTCAGGGTTACTTGTTTACTTTGTGTAAGACTGAGTTTGTTGGGTAGCTTTCTTTCCGACTAATTGTAGTTGGTGAATTTGTCTTAGTGGGTGAGCCTGTGTACAGAAAAGGCAATTGCAGTGATACACTTCAGTGATTTAACAAACTGGTCCAGAGAAAATATGGTTCGCGCATATTGTTTGTGTTGGCTCACTTTGATGATTATCTGTCATATCTTTCATACTCAATGATTATTATAAAAAATACATGGTGTGAAGTAAGACACATTTGGGAACAGAGCTCAGGGCATTAAAAAGGTCTTTCAAGATTGAGCTCCTTAAAGTGACCTGAGCCTCTACTTCTAGAGCCCGAGGCATGCAATGCTGAGGGCAAGCAGTGGGAGACCCCTCAGCCCCCCGAGCTTCAATAACGGGCAAGAGCTGTGCCGTAGAAGAGTAATATGGGCTGGTCGCGCTGACAGCGGGAAAGTGAAAGTAAGAGTGCTGCAGAGGAGCGATGTGAGGGACTCTCTGTGGCACAGAGGAGAGAGCCCCCCGCCCAGGACACCACGAGCAGCAGGTGGGAGGCCCCCACCTAGGCACCCAGATGGACTGGACACCTGTCCTGCGAGCTGCGGCCAGTGCCCCTGTTAGGGAGAATTCTCCAAATGTGCTAATTTCCCTTACCTTTTCGAGATCCCCAGCAACTCTGCTGGATTTCTAGGATTACATTTTTTACCTGGGAAGAGTGTGAGGCTTTATTTCCCCACTCTTCCATGTGTGTGTTTTACTTTTGTGTTCTTTGGTTATGGAGTTTTTAAAAGAACTCCATTGGCATCATCTTTTTCTGTGTGTCTCACAGCACCTTCAGTGCAGTGACACAGGGGTGTCTTTCAGACTCCCAAGGTTTAAATACCTTCTCTGGGACTGACTACTGTCTCCCAGAGAATATAAAGTTAAATTGGCTTTACTAGTATTTTTATATTTACTGACCCAGCACACCCTATCTTACTTTAGAGTGCTGGAGGGGTTGCCTAGCTTCCCCTGAGTCAAAACACTCATGTAACAGTAAAATGTTACCCTTTCCTATTGGTGGCAGTGGTTTAGATCAACTACCGTGATTTTTCCCGACCTATCTGTGAAAACAGACTCCCGTCATTTTTTTTCGCCATTTCTTTTAGGAAAGGTCCTTCTTGTGTTTGTCTCTGCGCGCCAAACCAGGTTTGGTCCCTTTGTTCGGCGCCCTTTGGCGGGCTTTAGTGCTGAAGCCCTCCTCTGGCGCCAGGGTGTCTGGGGTGGACAGGATGAGAGGAAGGTGCCCGAAACTCCCTGTGCTTAGTCTCCTAGGAGACCTGAATGCACTGTGGCGTGATTGTCCAGTTGGCTGTCCGGCAAGGACAGCCACCCTGCTGTGTGAGTGACAGCCAGGCTGGAATGGATGGGGGAAAACTGTTTAAAAGCAGGTCTCTGGGACTTGGAAAGCAGAGTCGACCACTGGAACGAAAGAACCGAAGAGGAGAGGAAGGAAAAGGACTGCTGCAACTCCTGGACGACCGGTGAAGCCCTGCTGCAGGTCCGAATTGCCTGAAACTCGGACGACAGAAAAGCCCTTCAAGGTTAACTTCTTCCCTTGAGTTTGGGGGGAACAACCAACTCGCAAGCAACCTGGACACCATCCTATTCTGGTCGAATTTGCATCAGCGTGCTGTTGAAAACCGGATAGCCAGAGGGAAGGAAACCAGCTTGTGGACTTTAAGGCACTCACACCTTAAACCGACATCTTGCTACAGCTTTGGCCTCATCCCTGGGCAGTGCAGGAACCTCCCGACGTCGTCCTTCTTGTCCCCACGACTGAAGTTCAGGAACAGCGAGAGCTGCTCGAACTGCCAGGAACAACTGCCTCAGCTAAAGCTTTCTTCATTGACAAGGTACTGTGCAAACAAGGTCCAGAAATCTCTTCGGCCATCAAGAAAGTGCGTGAAACTTTCCTCAACTACGAAGCTTTTCCTTCCCTAAACATTCGTCAAAGTTTTCGCCTAGCCAAATCCTTTAAAAATCTGTGGCAAAGACTTAACCGTTATCTACCAGCACTGTGCTATCCTATACAAGACTTTGGCCCAGGTCTATTGAAAAGAATTGCTGGTTGTATTTAACTGAAACCCTTTGCCCTGCCTATGAATGTATTTGGGCTGTCTATTCTTATAACCTTTTCTTTTCCCTCCTTTATTAAGTATGTGAAGTGCCATTTTGCTCCTACTTCATTTTTGAGCTAAACTTGTTCAGTTACTTACCGGTTGGATTTTTGTGGTCTATTAGTGTGTGATATTGAGCTGCTTGTGCTAGTGTAATGTTTAATAACTGACTGAGTAAATAAATGTATATTCTTTAACCAAGAAACCTTGAGTAAGTGTTTACTTGAATCACTGTATTTGATGGTCCTTTGTGTAACTGGTTCTACTGCTCACTTAAACTCTTGAGATAAGTCAGGCTGCTCAGCCATCTCTGCCACTTTACTGTGTAGTACAGGCTTGTACCAAAGGTGCAATTGTGCTTACACTTGTAGTCCTAATTGCCTGTAGTGTTCCCAAAGGGTACTGCAGGTGAGTCTGCCTAACAGCTCCCCGCGCCCCCTCATAGCATGACACGAGAGATCGCTCCCTTCCTGGCTACCACAGAGGCCCGGAGCCTCTCTCCCAGAGTCCCCATTACAACTAGGCGCAGACTTGAGGGGGGCCCTGTGGGATCCATGTGTGGCACCACCCACTGGAGAGGAGCAACAGGCCTGAGGCCCCAGGCCCCAGATATTAACGGTGCTCCAGCACACAGGGAGTCGTGTGCCCGCCCACTGGAGATAGTGGGCAATAAGGACCCCCTTGCTCCATGGCGAGACATACTGTGCACGGAGGGACACACTGCAGGAGCCCAGATTAACAAAAAGGGGGAGCGTGCTCCTGACGCACTGGAGGACTGCCCCGTGCCCACCCGTTGCCCTGTGAGTTGCGACCAGCAGCACCTCCACCCCACAGAATGACTGAATAGAGCACCCCCTCTCCGGCCACCACAGAGGCCCAGGGCCTTTCTCGCTGAGGCCCCACCACAGTTAAGGGCAGAATGGGAAGTGGCCACACAGGATCTACGCGTGGCTCCTGCCCCCTGGAGAGAGGCAGTGGACAACGCTGGCCTTGGGCCCCTGGACCCAGGTATTAGCAATGCATCAGTACACATGGAGGTGTGGGCCACTGACATTGAGGCGTGTGCCTGCACCCTGGGGACAGTGGGCAATAAGGAGCTCCTCGGGCAAACAGACAGTGCACAGAAGGATGCACTGTAGGCTCTTATGTTGAAATGTGGTTTGGTTCATGACAATGTGTGCACAATACAGCCGCCTAGCAAGTGGAGTAGAGGGTCATTGTTAGTGGGATAACATGGTGACAGCGCCTACTAATGGTCAGCAAATGGGCATCCTGGGGGTAGGTACCCTGAACGCAAAGGGCCTTAATTCCCCTACGAAGAGATCATTGGTGGCGAGGGAATTCCGTAGGTCAGGGCTTGACGACCTCTTCTTGCAGGAGATGAAATTCATGAAGGGTGAAGAGGAGAATCCCGAATGGGGCGGTGGGGACACAAAATCTGGGGCTCTGGCCCCTACAGGAGAGCAGGAATGGGGATCCTGGTATGTAGGACACTCAGAATGGTGGTCTCAAAGGTGTGGTCAGATGTGGATGGGCAGGCCATTCTGGTATCGGGAAGAATTTGGAAGGTGAACTTTACGTTTGCCACGATCTATGCACCCAACCAGGGACAACTGAGATTCATGAAGGGTACACTCCCCAAGATACTGTCTGAAAGCTCAGGACACCTGTTTCTGGGAGGTGACTTTAACACCTGGGCCGATGTGGCATTTGACATGCAGATTACACATGAAAGGGGACAGGGGCTCCCAAGGCCAGGCCCTGGGGAGATTGGGGAGACCTTACAACTGTATGGTCTGAGAGGCATATGGCGTTACTTCCACCCACAGGAGAGGGACTACATGTGTCCCCCTCCCCCCATGGAACATTCACAAGGATAGATTACCTATACATTTCAAGAGATCTATGGGACGTCTCCCAGGGGTCACAGATTCACCTGATTTCTTGGACTGATCATGAGCTGGTGATGATGGCCCTGGGTTCGTTAGGAATGAATCGTAAGGGCTCGAGATGGCGGTGAAATGAATACTTGATTGAAGACCCAGTGTTCCAGGAGACGTTGCAAACAGAGATCAGGTAGTTCTTTACAATAAACAATATGGGGGGAGGTAGCAAAGAGAATTGTATGGGAAGCGGGGTAGGCAACCTGGCGTGGATTATTGATTAGAGAGGGGGTGCGCAAAAAGAGGGAGCGGACCATTATTGAACGGGGATTGCAGGAAAAGATTCTCAGACTGGAGAATCAGGCACAGTCCGCAGTCGAGGGCAAAGGAAGGATACCTCGCAGATGCAAGGGGTAAGAGGGAAGAGCTAAGACTACTTGAGGAAGGGAAAATTATTTGGAATTTGCAATTCCTCAAGCTAAAATTCTATGAGAAGGGGGACAAGGCAGACAAACTGCTGGCGGAAAGGCTACGGGGCCAACGAGCCCAGATGTGGGTTTCTGAAGTCATCGGGAAAGATGAGGTGCCAGTGTCTACGCCAGAAGAGGTACTGGAGACTTTTGCCTCCTTTTACGAGACTCTCTATAAGTCAGATTCCATGCAGGAGGAAGGGAGAATTGATACATACCTGGCAGACATCCACTGCCCACACTATCCAGAGCGGAGTTCAGGGAACTGGAGGCCTCATAATGGGAGAGAGGAGGTCAGGCGGGCAGTGGCGCGAATGCCCCAGGGTAAGGCACCGGGTGAAGATGGGTTCTCGATTAGGTTTTTACAAATGATTCCTTGAAGTTCTCCTCCCCTTCATGATGGAACTCTTCAACGATATACTTGTTTCGGGGGTAGCCCCTGACTCGTTCAAGAAAGCTCTCATTACGGTAATACCCAAGGAGGTGAGAGAACCCAAGTCCTGTGGGGTCCTATCGGCCCACCTCCCTTCTTAATATCAATGCCAAAATATATGCTAGGGTTCGGCAGGGGCAGGGGGCGGCAAGTTACTACATGAGACAGTTGGGGCAGCGGGGGACCCCGCCTTTCTCTCAGTGGATGGCAAAAAGGCATTTGACTGGGTAGAGTGGGATTTCTTGAAAGCGGTTGTGGTCAAATCTGGCATGGGGAACAGGCTCCTATGGAGGATTATGGCAGTGTATTCATCACCAAGGGCATTTGTCACAGTTAACGGTGGGTACTCGCGTTGGTTTACCCTGGGGAGAGGAACCAGACAGTGTTGTCCCCTTTCACCGAACCTCTTTGTGCTTTCCCTAGAACCGCTTGCACAGAGGATCAGAGGGGAACCCACAGTTGAGGGACTCTATGTGGGGGGGGGGCATTAGTATAAGTTAGCATTATATGCTGATGAAATGTTATTACATGTGGTGAACCCCCTGACCTCAATACCTATGGTGATCCAGCTGATCGAACCATATGGCACCATAACCGGATTCAAGATTAATCCGTCCAAGTCAGTCCTCCTTACCTTAGAAAAGATAGCCATATTCGCACCTCTGCCAGTGCTAGTCAGTCTGGGGCCCTTGAGGTATCTGGTGATTAATGTAGCTAGGGACCTTGGATAGCTTTTTTAGGCTAATTTCACCTCATTGATGGGCAAACAAAGAAAGACCTGGAGAAATGGAGCAAGCTCACAGTCTCCTGGCTAGGACATCTTAACGCCCTCAAAAGGGTTCTCCTCCCAAAGATTCTTTACCTGTTCCAGATGCTAACAATGCAGACCCCGGACTGGTTCTTTGGGGATGTTAGGGGCACTATGCTGAAATTCATATGGCAGGTGAAAAAAGCTAGGATCCCCACAGGGACCCTCAACCATCCTAAAGAGAAAGGAGGGATGGTCCTACCAGACCTTAAACTTTACTATAAGTCTGCTCAACTTAGTGTCCTGATACCTCCCCTAACAGCACAACGAAATCTCCAATGGATCGCCTTAGATAATATATACAGGCACTCTACGACTGTCGGGGAATGGCTATGGGTCCCGGAAAATAACATACCACATAGGATTCGGGAACACCTGATTCTGGGAACAATCTGGCATGTTTGGAAAAAGGGTACAGAAGTGGGTGGGTTCATGGCATGGCCATCTGTGTTGCGACATATCTGGGTACTGGGAGTGAGAGACACCATAGAGAATCCTGAGAGATTTCAATCCTTGTTCGAAGCGGGACTAGAGAGGATCTGACAGCTCTGGAGGGAGGGGAGATTCATTACCATTCAAGAACTCTAAGAGGCTTTGAGCATTGGCAGACTCGCGGTCCTTCTCTATCTCAAACATAAGGGGGTACTGACAAGGGAGGGCTAGAGACAACAGATCCAGGGGGACCTCACCCCTTTTGAGAGGCTCCTAGACATCCGGATTGAGGGGTAGGGGCATATCTCGGCCATGTACAGAGCCCTAGTGGAAGCGAGCAAGGGGTTCATGGTCAAACTAAGGGTATGATGGGAGAGAGACATGGGGTAAGGGGGGTTGAACCAACTTCTCTGGGATAAACTCTGCAGGGGGGGCTCCAGGATCTCAATATCCTGCCAATATAAACATCATGCAATCATGCTCTTACACAGATGGCAGTACAACCCGGTTAGATTCTCCAGGATGTACCAGAATGTCAGCCCCTTACGTTGTCTTGCATGTGGGACAAGGGCAGATTACTGGCACCTGTGTGGCACCCTAGAGTCCAGGTGTTCTGGTAGGAAATTCTGGGATGATCAAGGAACTTGTTGGCATCCCTATAGTGAAGGCTCCTTTATTGGTCCTGTTCGGACTGGAAGAGGTGGAGGGGGAGTGTTCTAGGCTCTCCCTGATGGCGACGGGCACTACTACTGGCAGCCAGGACCTGTCTGTGGACCTGAATGAAAAATGTGTACACCCCAAGCAAAAAGGAATGGATCAGTGTGGCTAAAAGTATGTATGCGGTGGAATGAAGAACAGCGTGGCTCCACAGGGTTGCAGGATCCCTGGAACTGGAATGGGCTGAGTTTGTTAATAAATATGTCACCTGAGGTAACCTGAGTCGATACATCGCCGGAGAGTTAGACTGAAAGTGCCGGGGCCACCATAGCAAAAACACCACGGTCTAGGGGGGAATGCAAATGATTTCAAAGGATAAAGGGACTGCTCGTAAGGGCCCAGAACCTCACAGGACTCCGATGCAAGCGAACACTGCCACGGTATGACATGCCAAACATACCAGAGGTGGAAAGAGCCATAGTTGGGGGTGTGGGGGGGTTGGGGAGAGGGATGGGAGCGGGGTTCATGTTCAAGGTTCAATGGTTGAGTTTTGTTGACGGAAGCCAGAAGACTGATTCATACTCCATAACATGTGTTAGAGCCTTTGTAACATTCATCTTATTTTTTCCAAGGCCTCAAAGGAAGCAGTTTGGTTGTACTGCTCTTGAAAAAATTTCAATAAAGTCTAATTTGAAGAAAAAAACAGTCTTTAGAGGAGCCAAGTAGACAATTCCTTATGTATCTATGAGTATTATTTAATGAAAACACTTTTCAAAGTTGAAAAACATGGATTGAATTTGGACTCCCACATGCCAATAAAAACACCCAGTGGTGTTTTCTAGGTTGATTCATCCTTCATGTTGTGAATGTGATGCCACTATTCCACATGTGCCTTTCCTATAATCGAAAGCCTTTCTCCATCATTTGCTCAGCAATGGGTGCTAGTTTGTTGCTTTTACTAGGCCAGCTATATTTTCCGACATTACACTGAGGTGTGAAAATAACTTTTGGTGTAACTGCACCAAGCTTATGTTTGAACGTTTGTTCTGGATTGCGCTGTGCCCTTAGACAATTAAAGTTGTGTACCTAGGTTGTTGTGCTTTTACCTCCAATTTTAAGCTTTGCAAGGGAAGGGGTCTAAGTACAAGAGAGCATGAAGAGATATTGTATTTTATGAGTTTCAGACCACCTGCACATTCCAATTTTGTTTTGCTCTTTGTAACGCAGATTACTGATAATCTGAATTAATTTGAGGAGGTGTTGTGTACAAGAAACAATGTGTTTGATACATTGTCATAATGTATGTTTTGTTTTCCAGTTCCTCCCTTTATAAGGCTCCTTGGGCCAGAGTACTTGTCTATGGTCTTGGCCATAAAGTAAAGAGAAATGGTCAATTAAACCTTATTGAGGCAGCATGTTACCCTCGAGATGCATCTCCCGCCAACACAGGTCTGACTCCACCTCCTACAACCAACCAGTATCCAGCAGCGATCATACCTACTGACAAGGTCCACATCAAGCTAGGTAAATATATTGGTTTAAATTATTTTCTGTGAATTGACAACTAGGATGCCGTCCCCTACCAATCCTTAAGAGATGGACTAAAGAGTCAAACTACTATGGTCTGTCAATTAAGTGGAGGTATGCTTCAAGTCAACATAGTCCAGTCTGTTTTAAGAAAGTTAAATAATGTTCCTACCATGTTTGAGATGGTATATTACTTTCACACATAATTTCAATTTTTATCGAATTCATCTTATTATTTGTGCTGCATTGAACTATTGATCAGTAAAACTTGAGTTGCAACAGCCTTAGGAGAAAGACAGTGCCTGGTAGCCTAGAGCCTAGTATATTTGCTAACATCTGTAATCCAGGCAATTAACTCGATTCAAATGTTTTTACCACAGACATCACAACTTTGTTACCATTTTAAACTTTGCTATGTGGTTATTTGCTAGTCACCTGAATAAAAACGTTATCCTTTCAAGTTCCTTTTTAATTCCACACTATATTCTATACTATATCTTGCTGATGGGTTTTCCCTCGTTTTACACCTAAATGAATATTCAATTCTCCAGCATGGGGTCTGGCATGGATTCACATGCTCATGAATATTCCCTGTCGTCCGTCTGGGAATCCTCAGTAAAGAGAAAGCTGTTTTGCTTTCAACTGAAAACTGCTAGTCTCCTCTATAACCAATCACTTTCCTGTGGATCATACTGCCCCTAGCCAAACTCGTCCTCCTAAGCTTCATTCCCTGGTCGCTATCTTCAGATTTTTACTGCATGTTTCAGTGTTGGGAGTCCTCTTGTTTTTCTCCTCGAGAAATGTGACTTTTTTAGAGAGTTTTGATAGATCTCTTCAACATTTTTCTTCATCAACCGTCCCGCGTTGACTACTGGCGATGGGGAGCCGTTGTCGGTGAAGATCAAGCTCCACCGTTAGGATCTTCTTTCTGTGAATTCGGCGGGCAGGCTCAGGCCTACATCTCACTTCAACGATGTCTGACCTGGGCAAGAGAGGTCTCTTCAGGACCTGTGCATCCTGTGGCCTGAAGAAGGTTTGTTGAGGATCGGCACCCCAACTGCCTATATTGTCTACACCCACACCACAATGAAGACAGATGCGAGATCTGCTGTGGTTTCCTAACGAAGACCAAGAAGGGACCACTTTTGCAGGTTGGCGGCTTGGCTCAAGGAGGCGAAGGCCTCTGATGTGGCCCCCGGGCCAAGTCTTGTCTCGTCAAGGACTGGTAGGTCCCATGAGTGTACTCCCTCTGAGAAAGAGGTTGAAGTCCTCTGAGGATGCCCCTTCCAAGGGGATCCAAAAGGAGGCACAACACCATGCATTTGATCCTACGAAGGTTGCTGCTGCTGGGGGGGGATCTGGTTCAGGAAGGGCCTGCTCTCCATCTCTGACACCATCTGCGGTAAGCTTCCCATGTCCCCAGTCGACAATCCCTTCATCTACCAGTATCACAGCCTCGTCCACGACTATTACGTCTGCCGAGACCTCCACCTAGTCAACCACAGCTGCCACCACGTCATTGATGACCCGGTCACCGGCATCAACCATTACTTCGTTGACTAAATGTTTTGTTGGAGACTGTAGTTTCGACATTCACGACTATGGCTACTCCAAGGGTGTCCCTGCCTCCACGGCCTTCGGCTGCTATACCGACCACAACCTCATCAGGACTCTGATAGGGTGAGGAACTTTCTGCCCCGTCAGACTTTCTGCCGAAACCCGTGAGGGTGTCTCCAGCTCTTTTTTTGGTCTCTGATTATATCTCCTCACATCTGCAGTAGTTTGTAGGATGAGTATTTGCCTGAGGATTTCTACTCAGATCATGAAGGTGGCTAGGGGCCCATGTCCCAGGAGGGGTCTCCACGCCAGGAGCCATTTCAGCCATTTGCCCCTCCAAGGGGTTTTAGTCAAAGATTCATTTTCAGCTGCACCTTTTGCACCCCAGCTGATGCCCAAGGATATGTCGTTGGACATCCTCACCAGCCTATACACCTTGAAGTCGGTGACAACCGAGACTGTCTGCTGCTCCCGTGCCTGGTCCGGCCTGCAGTCCTCCAAGGCTCCCGACCAGGAGTCCTCCTAGGCCAATCCCTACCAGGGCGAAGCATCAGTCTAGCCCTTCTGGACCCAAAACGTCAGCAGATGCCACCCCATACGGAGGAGGAGCCGCCACGTACTAGCACTGGTACTGACACAGATACCATGGCTGCTCATACGGACGAGTATGAGGATTATGTCCCTGTGGATGGGAAGCCTCTGGGTACTGATGAGCCCGCTAGAGTTTCGCCGCCAGATGGGATTGGCTCATTCCACACCATGTTTTCTAGGGCGTCTAGTGCCAGAGGAGAAGAAAGAGGGGTTTCTCTTTCAGCGTTGAGTCCTCGAGGAAGGCAGTCATATCGGTTCAGTTGAAGGACGATGTCTGGAAAGGAGGTTTGGCTCTTATGAAGACGCCAAGTACCACACCCTCCAAGAGGGACAGGCTGGAGAAGAAGTACAGAGTACTGAACTCATCCCCCAGGTGCTTGAAGTCACAGCCTTCTCCAGGCTTGGTGGTGTCGGCTGCCACCAAGAAGCGCTCATCCAATCCATCGTCCTCTTCCATGGTGCCCGGACCAAGAGGGCAAGAAACTGAATGTGATGGGCAAGCACATCATTTACACTGCAACTTCCATAGTCAAGACCGCCAATGCCTTTGCTATCCTGTCTCACTACGATAGGGAGCTTTCATATAAGCTCAGGCCAATATTGGATTTCCTGCCGGGTGACAAGAAAGCCAACACCCTGGCCCTGTTGCAGGAGGGTGAGGTGGCCTCAGACCATGCCATTACAGTGGCGCTGGACATAGCGGACTCTGGGTTCAGCCAGATGGGCAATGGTGTAGCCCTTCGACACCAGGATTGGCTGAAGGCCACGAACTTCAGGGCAGACGTGCAGTCCAAGGTTGTGGATATGCATTATGATGAGGACAATTTTTTTGGAAAGGCTGTGAATAAGACTCTCCAAGTGATCAAGGCTAATACGGAGACGGCATGCTCTCTGGGGACCCTGCAGCAGAGATAAAATGGTCCGAAAAATGGTGGCCAATCCTAGACTTAAGACACCTCAACAAGTACTTGAAGTCCCAGAAGTTCACGATGGTCACGTTGCAGCACATGCTCGACCAGCTGGAGGAAGGGGACTTTCTAACGACTCTGGATCTGGAGGATGCTTACTTTCACATTTCCATTCAGTGGAAATATCAGAAGTTCCTGCGTTTTGTGGTCCAGGGACGACACTACCAGTTCAGGGCTCTGCCCTTCCGCTGGAAGTCCGCTCAAAAGATGTTCACGAAGTGCTTGGGCCCGGTGGCAGCACTTCTACACCGTAAGGACATCCACTTGTACCCTTATCACGACGACTGGCTCATTCGGAATGAGTAAGAAAATCTTGGGGGCAACGCGTTTGTTTTGGAAACAAGACAACGCAGCGCAACACAGGTTGAATCCTGATCCCGTGCTTAGAAACCACTGGCCGGTATTGAGCGCGCTATAAATGAAAAATAAAAGAAATAAAGAAATAACATTTAAAAAAAATAAGTTGGGGCGTGGCCAACCGAGGACGCTTGCAGATGTCTCCTCGGTAGGCTCTGAGCCTCTTCCCCGCCTCAGGGCCCATATCCCCCTTGTAAATCCACCAAACAGCCTGAATGGAGAAGTGACAAGCGTCGGAATGCCCCAGGAATTGATGGTGCAAGTTTGAAGCGCCGCGGAGCTCTCCTGAGCCAGTTACGGGGCGAAATGCATGGCCGACAGCTGACCCCCACCAAGGAATAAGCGGCTCAGAAGCGAGGACCGCGTGGAGAGGCCCTTCCCCCACACGCACGCAAGCAGGCAGTTAGGCGGAGGATCCGGCCACACAAGCGGGCAGCCGGGAACCCTGCATATTTCCAGGCAGACGTAAGGAGAAGCGGGAGGGAACGCTGGCGCAGGGCGAAAGCGCCTGTCAGGAAGCATGTGAGACTTGTTGGGCGGAGGAAAGCGCTCAACGCCTGCAGCGGGCTCCTTATCTCGCGCCCTCAGAGAGGAACGGTGTGGCCACGCGCTGGCGGGAGGAGAAATAGCGGTTCCGTCTGGATGCAGGCCGGCTTAGGGGAGACTGCAAGATGTTGCAACATGCTGATCAGGGCTATAGCTCTACATGGCATCAAAGTAGAGGGCATGGCTCATCACACACAAGGCCCTAAAAGACTGGAAACAATAGGAAGCATGGTAACATACCAACTGGCATATATCCTGAACCCTAGAAACATTTAGCTGGGCAGACATCAAGCAAAAGTCAAGCAGTGCACACAGAGGGTCCCAAGGGAGCTGGCATAGTTAAAACCATCCTCAGTGCGCAGTGACAGCCTGGGGAGCCGCAAGGCAGTGTACCAAGCATAACCTGGAAAGGGACTGGGGCCCCTGAGACAGAGGGGTTTGAGGCAACAACGGCAAGGAAGAACCGCACAGTGAGCTGACAACAGGGGGTGCCACCCGTTGAGAGTGACAACAATCTGGCATAACAACTGTGGACACAGCAGTCCTGGGGCAGGACAGCTTTAGGATCTTCCGGGCTTACTGATAGGTGCGGACAAGCCAGCAAAAGGCGGCCAAGTAGAAAGGCACAGCATCTGATGATATCAAGGCTCTGATGCAAACGGCAGAAACTCTCAAACGCAACAGGCAACTGTGCAGATTCACTCTCCACCTGCGGAGGACTCATGAGAGACAGAAAATACACCTATACGGAAATCAGATTTGCTGGAAATGTTACAGGAGATAAAAAAGATATCAAAGACAGTGCCTCTGATCTAGCTAAGTCCATTGCGGACCTCAACAAGGGCGTCCTGGCGGTGGAGAGGAGAGTCGATGACTTGGAAACAACAGTAGCTGAACAAAGATAGGAACAGGACGATATGGCCAGGAGGATATTGGAATTAGAACAACAAATGGGCCGAGTCCAGAACAAACAGGAGGATGCCGAAAATAGGTCCAGGCGGAATAATATGCAAATCCGGGGGATCCCGCAGTTCGTGACGGACACCGACCTGCAACAATATGTTGTAGATTTGTACCAGCAAGTGCTGGGTCCTTAGGACGGACCGGATATTGTCTTGGACCGCACGCACATAGTTTACACAACGTACCAGCTCAACAGGAACCTGACCCCAGATGTGCTGACCTGGATACACCGGTTTCAGCTGAAGTAAGATATTATGCGGGCTGCCCGTAAAAGAGAACCGATATGCTTTCGCGCTGCGCCAATCCAGCTATATCAAGACCTGGCCCAGGCCACACTCATGAAGCGGAAACGCCTGAGGGTAGTTACGGACTGGCTGAGAACAAGGAAGGTGCGTTACCGATGGGAGTTTCGAAATGGGCTTTGGTTCGAGTGGAAGGGGCAATGCTATACAATCTTCAAGGAGGAAGATATGGATGATATCATGAAGGAGGATGTTGGAGACGGAACTAGGAACAGTGCATGCGCCCCGGCTGGCAACAGGGGAGAATGTGAAGGTCTGGAGAGGGAGCAATGGAAGCCTGTGCGGCCCCGTCCAAGAGGTCGCAACAAGGAGCCTAAAACAGCAGACCTTAGTGGCGTAGCAGCATCATGAAGAAGCGAGCGGTACATGGGACCTGCTTGTTGAGAATACTGAGGCAAAGAGTACAACAAGACGTTTAGAGCCATCCTGGTGGGCTCCTTAACAAAACTCTTCAACCATAGTAGAGACACAGGGAAGACCTTGGGAAATATGGGCCCAGCCACCACGGTTCTCCTCTTAAAGCCTGATAGAGACCCGTTGGATTGTGCAAGTTACCTCCCTATCTCCTTATTGAATGGGTACTCAAAAATTTAC